>NC_088889.1:24141906-24451046 GCF_037157495.1 Lathamus discolor | reverse complement strand
AGCCTTTCTGGGGCCACCCCAGCCTTCCTCTTCCTCCAGCCTGACAGAGGGGCACCCCTTACATCAGGAAAGGCTTTTTAGGGCCTTCCCTCCAGCAGATTATCTGGAAAGAGCACAGCACAGGGGCTGGTATCTGGGGAGATGTGGGGACAAGGGAGAGCGGGACTCCAGGATTTCAACCCTTGCTCTAGTGAATCCTCACTCCAAAAAAGATATGGTTTAATTCGCACTTATCTTCCAGCCGGCTGCCCTAAGTAGAGCCTACAGGGTATTCATCTACCCTTCTCAGCTGCTTGATGTTGCATTCAAAGTGCAGTGGGTTTTTTGCTTTTGAAGGTGCTTGAAATAAACTGCAGCCTCACAGGTCCCTAGTGCTTTACACACCAATCACCTCTGAGGCAGGAAACATGGTCAAATCACCCAGGAAGATATGAAAACTCCTGAGGCGTCCCTGCATCCCACTGTGTGCACCAGGCAGCTGAGCCCCCGGGTCTGAAAGTGATGGCTTCTTCCTGATGCTGCTGCCTGGGGACAACACTCATAAAAATTATGGAACAATTTAGACTGGAAGGGATGCATTGCCTTCATTTGGTCCAACCCCTGCTCATAGCATGGCCACCTTTGCCAAGAGAGCAGGCTGCTCTCGGAGAAGTTTTTTTTAATGTCCTATCCTTTGCTACAATAGGTGACTGTTTCCTCCTGCTCTTTCACTGTGCACATCTGAGAAAAGTTTGACTCTTCTCCATAACCAGAAAGGAGATCTCCCTTTAGCCTTCTGACGATTGGAAAGGTGGACTTAATGAAAGATGAGCCTTTGGCCCAGGCCTGGTGCTCAGGACATCTTGACATAGTGACTCACTCCAACACCAGCCTCCCTGATACCACTGGCAGGTAATCAGAGGAACGTGGGTCTTCTTAAACATCCAGCTATCACCCAAACAGCTCCTCTGTGTTCCTAGAGGAGTTCAGTTTCTCACTGCTACCATCTGGACACTTTGGAGCAGATTTTTTCCATGTCATGATCACCTGCCATGAAGATCACGCTTGAAAATACAGGTGTTTCTTTGACACATTAAAAGCAATTGTTAAAAACTATGCTGGATGTGATAGGTGTGGGGCAGATGGTCTGTGAGGTCTCTGTGCTATAAACAGGACATTATAAGACTTCCTTTCTCTTACCTTTATCTGCCTTCTCCAGGGACATTTTCAAGGCAAGGGCTGTCTTTCCTGAGACCATACATTGTTCAGCTGAAGGGAACTCTGGTCCTGTTTGGGTCCTGTATGACATAAACCATAGAAAGTCAGAAGCAGCCACTTTCTCTCCATGTTCATTGCTGTAGTAGTGCTACCAGTGACTCTCACATCAGCACGCTCCACTTCCACCGGGCTTTTCATGGACAAAGGAGGTGTTTCCACAACACAGATGTGGAGGAAGCCAGGGTGACAGTTGTGTGTAGGAGTTGCACTCTGCAGGCACCTCAGCTGCTCCTTGTCACACCAACCACATTGTGCACTGGCATTGCTAAAAAGTGGTGGAGGACAATAGCTATTGCCATTTTCCCCTGTTGGGACAAGTATCCCCTTGTTTAAAAATCCACACCTCTACGCACACCTACACAATACTCCAAATCATTGCAATGTGTGGACTGAGATGATATGAATAGTATAAATATGCCTTTGTACTCTCCAAGAGATTTAAGCTCTCCCCTCCACACACCCACCGCTGTGTGCCTCTATATATCTGATAATACAGGGTTACAAAACAGTGCTGTTATTCCTGTGGGGTTTGATTGTTTAACATTGTGCTGAGCAAAGTTATCAGAGCGATCCCGATGGACCAAAATAACTCTTTGTTTCTGATGTGGTGTTTGCAAAATGGGAGCCAAAAATAGCTGTTGGCTGGTTGACTTGAAATATTGCTGACCTTTCAGCACACCCAGCAGAATCTGCCAGCATAGAAGTCCCTCTGTGCTGGGTGTGCAGGGGAAAGCACCCTTCACTCATCTCTTCCATTTGAGTCCTACTAAACTTGGGTCCAGTCTCATCTGCTTTGAGTCCCCTTGGTTTGTGTGCTGAGGGGGAGACAGATGTCAGCAGTACTTGGGAAGACTGTCTTCCAGAAGAAAGGTCTGCAAGAACATACCACCCCATGCCCTGTTTCTGTGACCATTTTAGGTGACTCAGAGCCAACCACAACTGTAAATGTCTTTTGAACTGTTTCTTCCTCCACACACAGAGGCAAACCTGGACCTGGATGCCAGATGGGAGCCGGGAGAGCATTCCCAGTTCTGCTCAGGCAGGGTGTCCAGTTTTCTGACCTGTGCCCCCTTTTCCTGCCTGGTTTGCACTTCTCCATCCTGCTCAGGGTTTTCCCAGCCAGCTGTCACAAAAAAATGAGTGGTTTAGAGTCACTCGGAGAATCACCATCAAAGGTATTCGCAAGAATAGTTTTAATGAAGATTTGCAAAAGCGTGACTTAACAGAGCTTGATGGCAAAGTTCACTCTATTACTTACCACACGAAGGTAAAACCAAGCTAAAATGATTGATATAGAGAACAAAGACACAAAAGGTAAGGGAGACCCTCCCATTAGTTCAAGATATCAACAGGCACTTGACACCTTGAACAAGGTTCAGAATGGACCCCCTTGCTTTTTAAACTCCTGATGGAGCCTAGGTGCAGCTGAGTTCAATCTTAGTCTCAGCCTCAGACAACAGTTTATGTCTAATGGAAGACACACAGAAATAAGGAAATCCTTCCACTGAGTCACAAGTAAACCTCCTTGTTTTTTAAACTCCTGGTGGAGTCTGGGTGTAGGTTTAGTCTTAGTCTCAGACTTGGTTAACAGTTTAAAGGGTTACAAGCATACTAATTCACCACAGATGGGGTTTTTACAAGGCTTTTACCTAACAGCAATCTACAGTTTTAAGGCGTATCTTAACGTTTACAAAGTGAGTCAACAAGGTTTACTATACTCCCTATAGCAATTTATACATACATACATATGCCCAGACACAAAGATGCATAAAGGTATTCTTATTAGAAACGTCCTTCAAGTTCAGCAAAATACTCACTTCAAATGTCTTAACATTCCAATTGGGCAAGGGTTGAGCATTGAGGGGTGGGGGGTCTTCAGGCCAGGTCCCATAGACAGATAGCTTTTGGTGACAGTCCTCCGATTATCACAGACTTGAAAGTTTAGGAGTTCTGAGAGACATCCCGCGCAGAGGGAGATGCTTGTTGCTGCCTGCTGCAGTCAAGAAGAGATCAAAGGGCCTCACTTCAGACCATTATTTATAGGGTTGCAAGGTTTTAGTCATTAGTAAGTTCCCATCCTGGTCACAAGCTGAGCCAGTAACTAGTAGAAGTTCTTCAAAACTCCAGTAACAGTGGTACCATTCAATTCAAGCTATGATCAAGGGAAGGAACGTTCCAAGGATGTCAGGGAATGACTGATAAACCCCACTCTTGCTTCCCACCTTAGCCAGGCAACAAGAGTCCCTGGTAAGGTCAGTGCAACCTACCTTAGCCATGTAAGAGTTCCCTGTACAGTCAAGGAACACTTCACCTCCCAACTCATTACACAGAGGCCAATTTCTGACATGAATTCCTGAGACCGTAGAGCAGCCCAGAGGATGGGGGTGCAGGATGTACCACCACACTAATGCACTGATAAACACCTTATACCCCTGAAGAGGCAAAGTGTGTTAGGTGTTTGTCAAAGCTTAGTCCCACGAAACCCCAGTCCCTGCAAATAATTTTTTCCTGTATAACCAACCCTCCAACTCATCTTTTTCCTTTGTGGTTTAACACACTCCTTTGATCAGGGACCATTTCATCTTCTGTTTCACACTGAACCTATAGTCCCATACCAAAGATCAAGGACTGAAGATAATTCCTGTATTGGTCTCATGCCCTTTTCAGCCAGGCAGATGACTGTGAGAGGTGCCTCCTGCTCATCTCCACTTCTCATAGTGTCTCCCGTCCATCATTACTCCTTCTCACCCTTCTTTCACCTCCTTAGATGAGAGAAAAAAAACAGGGCCCAGAGGAATGTACACCTCCATAATCAGGGAGCCAACTGAATGTACAGAGACATCAGGAACAAGTTCAGGCAATAGCCGGAGAAAGGGGGGGATGCGCTCCTTGTGCAGGAGCATGGGACCTACCCATGGGACCACCAGTGGGAAAGCCCAAGCAGGAGGGAAGGCCATGCTGAGCTGAGTCACACTCAGAGAGAAGCCTTGTGATCAGCAGCTCCAGTTTTTCCCTAATCACCCTCCCTTGACTGGCCACAAGGCACTCCACTGGGTCTGCAGGATACAAAGTGAAAATCTCTTTGCTGCCCATGTCTGAAGAGACCATCTGCTCCCACTGGATCTTCAGGGAAGCTTCAGCCAATGCAGACTGGACCCAGAGCTCTGCAATGTGCAGAAGTGGCTGCAGGGAACAGGCAGTGTAACGCTGCTTTGACAGTTCCAAGGCAACCTTCTCTGCAGTGCACAGAGATCATGGAAAGGAGATGCTCTCTAGGAATTCAGCTGTGAAATTTCTGCAAGCCTGTGCTGTGCAGACTGTGATTATTTTGAAGGCTCGCACATTTAGCCTCATTGAGGGGAATTTTCACATAGAAAAGCTGCCTTGATACAACACACCCATCAAATTTCACATCACTCTTGCAATTGTTTCATAAAATGGGCAAAACAGTACACTTCTTATGCTTTACTCTTAGAAACAGCTACTTTAGGTTAACATTTTTACATAGGCAGTAAATACCAAATTACCTGGCTCAGTCAGAATGCTCCTGATGTTACATTTCTGCCCAAGCAGGAAAAGGCTGCACACGAAACAAAAGGGAAGAAAGAGTCTTATAATCAGAAGCATCAGGCTGGAGTAAGAGGTAGCATTAGCTGACGGGCCTTTCCAAAGATGATGCTGTCCACAAAGGTATTCCTAAGTATGCTTTACCAGGACAAGAGAAACAGCAAAAAGGAAGAACCTGAAAATATTAATAAATTCTGCTGACATGGATAATATTTACACTTCCTGTAACAGTGCAAGAAGTGCACAAATACTGGTCAGATACCATGAAGAATACCTTACAGTGAGCCTGCTGGAAAGGGACTCGACCTACTTTTTAATTAGTTTCTAATGGGGTTGGGATCAGACAGGTTGTTTAAGGGATGCTCCTTGCCAGCAACACCCCCACTAGGCTTCCTCAAATTTGATTTTATGTAAATGAGACAAAACCTGGGAAAAGAGAGGGTGAAAGCAGAAAGGGATCAGCAACTAAGCTTTGAAGCTCAGCCAGTTTTAAACCTGGGGTTTTTTCACATCTATGCTGTGGATCACCATGGCAAAGTCATTACTCCCTACCTGACACCCCTGCTGACACCAGTAGGTCTTTTGATTGCAAAATAGCAGCAGGAAAGTGCAGCAGATAGATACTTGGTCACAGACTGGATCTTCCATTAACCCTTTCAGTGGTTATGACAAATTCTTGCTTTACTGCTTTGATTGCAAATTGTCTTCAGGAATTATCTGCAGCAGAATCTGGCTCAGGCAGCATTGATGTCTGATTTGACCTGCTTGTCTTTTGTTGTTTCACATCCTTATTTTATCATTCTTCAGCGACAAGTGTATTTTGTCTATAAGAAGAATGTCACATAGAGGGCTAGCATACAAAGGGCAGATTACTGGAGAATCAAGAGCAAAGCCCGTTGGGACACTTGTGCAAATTGCAGCTGAAGCAGATGGTATTTAAACAGAAAGTCTGGGCACAATTAGTGGGGGAAGAGGAAGCCACAGAGGACCTGGAAGGCAGACTGACAAGATCTCGTAGCCTTGGTAACACCTTCTCCTGATTGCCCACATCAAATGCAGAGGACAGTACATGAAGGAGGTTGCTAATCAAGTAACATCTTTGACAATCTTCATCTCTGCCATTCAGCTCTGAAGGGCTCCTGACTTTCCCCAAGCCCATGGAGAGGTGGCGTGAATTTGCCTGGAGGAGCACTGATCAGCTTAACTACAAGAATAAATAGCTCAGGACCTCCAAGGAGCTGTATGAAAACATGCTGATGGCAGGGCAGAAATATAAAAGACACACAAAAAGGTTTCAGATGTAAGTGTGGCCAGGAAGGCCCTTCCTCCTGCACCCCTTGTTTGCTCACTCCCTGAGCCCTGCTGACATGCATTGGCAGCATTCTGGTAGCAGGCCATTGTTTGAGCAGGGCCCACAGCTAGCCATGTAATGCATCAGCAGCTGAGAAGAGAGGCTGCTGCTGAACCCTCTGCTCAGGCATCCGCAGGATGGAAAGCTGGAAATAACAAACCGGCATGAGCTTTGCTTTTAGCAACTGCCTACGAAGGGACAGAAATGGGCTACTGAAGGTCTCAGGCCTTTTTATCTCCAAGCACATTCAAACACAGTGATTTCCCAAGAGAAATAGCCCCAGAACACACACACAGCAGAGGCAACTTCTCTTTAGTGCCTTTGGTAAAATTAATGGTGATATGGAGCGAGCTCTTGGAAAGCTGCTAAAGAGAAGTCCAGAAAAGGCAGATGTCTGGGCAGGCAGGCAGGATCCATGCGTTAATTTCAAAGCTTTGCACACACCAAGCTATTCCACTTGTAGTCATTGGAGGAAAGCAGACACTTCTAAAGGAAGATCCATCTCATCTTTGAGTAGATGTTTAAAATGAAGGGAAACAAAGAGGTTCACCACATAAGATACAAAGAAAATTACATGCAAAACTTGTGACATTGGGATTTCCGAGAAAAGTGAAAAGAACACAGAAATATTTTCTCTGTACCTTCTCTGGCATAATCACCTTGGGCATTACATGGAAAAACATTCATTTAGATGACAGAAAGATGCCACTTTTAACTTGACATCTCTAAATTTCAGAATAAAACTTTCTGCATCACCTGCCAACTTACCTAAGATGTGCAGCTTCAGTATTTTACCTACAAAAGTGTTTCTAATGCTTTGTCTGCTAAAGAAAGCAGTGAACAAACAACCTGAAATCTAATGTAAGCAGTTCTTATTACCCTGGGATTGTAGGAGGAGTAAATAAATAAGGAATATCTACTGCAAGGGTAAGCATTTGGGGAAAAAGGGTAAATAAGGACCTAAAAAATCAGAGAGAGGAGGAGAGGAATTCGTTCTTTTCAAAATCCTCCTAATCTTACACAAACCAATTGATGGGGATGTGGATTCAGGTCCTTTTTTCAGGCTGCAGGATCAAGCAGCCATTGCTCTCCACCTCTGCTTTGGTACATATGGTCCAGAACCTTCTGGCCAGCACAAGGATAAATCTTTTGCATGAATTTCCCCCATACATTTGTCTTTCCTCCTTCAGTAATATCTGCCCTTATCTGCTCTTCTTCCTCCATAAGCAGCACTTTATCAGCAGCATAGATGAGCCCATTTTGCCTTTCACAAGAAGTCCTAAACGAAGAGCTCTGACCTGTACTAGCACTTTGGTCTCACTATTTAGGACTCCCCTGCTGTTTAGTTTTACATGTGCCTTGCAGCGGCTGGGGAATGCTCTGAGCGCACCTGCACGCAAGCACACCCCTCCCACACCCCGTCCCCAATACTTTAATGCTGGAGCCATGCATAGCTCCAAAGACTTTAAACCTTTTCTAAGAGCCAGTGTAGTTGTAAACAACTCTTTTCCCCACCCATTATGGACTATTAACACAGCTGTTCTCTTTCACTGCTCAGCCTATGAAGCAGAAGTATAATTTCAACATGAAAAGAACATTAATAAAATTTTCTCCACTCCTCACTAAACTGCTCTCCCATGTTAATGATCTGCAGTGTTGGATTTGACCAAGTGTCAGAGTTTGCAGCATCTGGAGCTCCGAGGATGCAGGGATCCCTCCACGGACAGCAAGGAAGGTGATGTGCAACATGGCATGGGAGCAAGGGCAGAGGAGGGAAGGCTGGGAACACCTCCTGCAGCTCAGGGTCTGGCTGTACACACCTTTGAATGGCTTAAACCCCAGGGGGAACTCAGGAGTTGTGTGAGCAGACACTTAGTCCCTGTGTCCAGCTTGACTTGGGAGGTCAGCTTCCTCCCTCACAATGATCTGGGGCCATCTATGTGGAAACGGGATCAGGACATGAACAGCATCAAAAAAAGTGCTTTGTTAACAAGAGGAGCTGCACACAGACATATGCTGAAGCAGCAAGCCAGGCACCTCAGAGCTGAGGGTTACTTCTGGGAAGCCAAGCTGCAGCTCTGTTTGTGCAGATGGAGGAATCAAGAGGCCCCATACATCCCACTCTGCCTTCCCATACCCCGCAGCTCTCTGGCAGAGAGCATCCTTTCATTCCCTGGGCACCTGCACTGCCGTACCGATCTGTGTACCTGTCCCCCAAGCAGGGTGACACCCTGGAAGCCGTGGCAGCAGGAGCAGGGCTGAGCCATCACTGGGTTTGGATATCTTATCAGGCTCCTTATTTTCAGAATAGGAGAATAATATTTCTCTTTGCCTGTGTCAGGATCATTCTGGGTGGGTTTGCAGCACTGCTTCTGGGAGAGCATCCAACGTCCTCTGCCGTGTTTGGAAAGGGTGGCTCCCGCCTCACAGCCAGGCCTGCTGTTGATGACATTGGCAGCTGTGACAGATCTGGCCCATGGACCTTGCTCTCCTGGTCGGTTTTCATCCCATCTCATGTGTTTTTTTCCACCCAGTCTCCTCTCTCCAGGACTCTCTGGCTGCTCCTTGTGGTTGTTCTCGTTGCCCCCACCAGCAGCCGGTGCTACACATGGGTTGCTGAGTGCTGGCAGAGTCCCTGGAGCCACCACAGCCCCTATTTTCCAGCAGCCAGCCAGCCAGCCATGGGACGCAGCCTGAAACCCCACAGGAGGCTCACACCTCTTCCCATCACTTGCTAGCCAGGAGTTGCTGGTTTTTAACAGCTTTCTGCACTGTGGCAACGTGAAAGTAAAGAACAGCCTCTCCCCAGCCCAGGAGTGGTCCAGGATCCCACATCTCTGGTTATAATAGTGTGAAAATACTGATTAACTGAAGGTTCACAGCAGCAAGAGCAGTCCCATCTAGACAGTGGGAAAGCATCCCTAGGGCTCTGGAAAGAGGCAGACACCAGCCACTGGTAAAGCGACCTGCAGCCTGCCTGGGCTGTGGGGAAGGATGGGGACGTGCTCTCTGCAGGCACACTGCAGTGAGGAAAACCAGAAAAGGTGGGTTAGCTCCTACACCAATGGCTCTGTGAGTTTCCCCATGAGAGGATGAACATGCTGCCTCCCCAGGGGACTGACACTGTGCCCAAGCAAGCACAAGGTGTCCAGATAAGCCCAGAGCACGTCCATACTGGTGGCAGAAGTGCCCTTGCAGTCTGGCTGCTCATGGGGCTCCTGGACCCCTGAAGCAGAGCAGTCCCCACTGGTGCCTCTTGTGGCAACCCTGCCTGGAGTCAGATAAAACCTCCAGGGACCCGCCTGGACCTTTTCCACACCCTGAGCTCTCCAAATAAACAACATTCAGCAGCCAGGTTTTTTAAGCAGAAGACAACAAAGAACCATTTGGCGCAGAGAAGAGTCAAAATTAGCCAGAATTAAAGCAAATGGTGTTTGCAATTCTGCAAAGATGGTTTTCCTCCCCGGCTTTCACCAGCAGCTGTGTCCTCCTGCACAGAGACAAGCCCTTTCTGGGGACCAGCACTCTCACCATCACTTCAAGGCTGGGCTGGGCTGTGTGCCATCGCTGTCCATACCAAGCAAACAGAAAGCTTTCTGCTCTGTGTTATCCCACATAGGCTTTATAGGAATATAATATAGGTACAGACAACTCCCTGTGAAAACACCGTAAGTCATCAGTCATATCTTTGCTGCACCTCAGCGCAGATTTAGCCCGATACCTGCTGGTGACTGAGCTTCCTCACCAGCAGAAGCAGTTATCTGTGTTATCTGCTGCTTTAAAACCATCTAATTCTCAGTCATTTGCATTTCTCATGGTAGCAAACTCAGTCTCCTTCTTTCCCTGGTTTGGCACTCAAACCTGCACTGGCATATAGTCCAAAGAGGTGAAATTGGCACTGCTGTCCCCCTCCCTTGGGCAGCCGTTTCTTGGCACTTTCCAGATGGTGCACCATTGGTGTGACTACAACTGCTGGGAGCAGCTCAGCACCTCCAGGCTCATTCCCATCTAATGTGCAACATCAGCAACACCAAGCGTCCCAAATCTGTCCTTCAGAATCATGGAGGTGGCTTAAAAATCACTGGGCATGATTCAGAAATACATTTAAGTTCTTTTAAATTTGATGTTTGTGTTTCTGTGTGGTTAAGAGCAGTGCTTTGTATGTTATACAGTGCTGACATCTGGAAACTTCTTTTTCATTTAAACAGAAGTAAAGTTTCTGCATCTGGGAGCTGAGGTTTTAAGAAAACAATAAATATGACGATCACAAGACTAAGCAATACTCTCACTAGGAACAGCCATCTTCTGAGAACACCAAATGGCTGGGTAGCCAAAGGCCAGGCTGTGAGGTCTGTGCAATGAAGGCATCACCCTACTCACAAAAACACACACTTCTTTTATAATTCCTTTTTGTCTGCAGTCGGAAGAATGCTCTTGTAAGGAAGGCACTTACCTGCCTTGCTCAGCATTTGATTGCCAGCTCTGCAGCAGATTTTCTCCTTGAGCTCAGGAAGCTGATGTTTAAACTCTCTCTGCTTCATTTGAAAACTAAGGAAACCAGTGAAACTCTCCCAATGGCTAAGAATCTAAACCTCTGTCTTGTTTCATACACGTTTCCAGAGAACTTAGAAAATGTCACATAGGCAGAACTCTGAATTACAGAACATTATTTTTCATATGAGCTTTGTCTTGAACTAAACTCTTCCCTTTGACTCACCGTCCTCAACTGACACTGGCATATTCCTTCTTTCGTGCTTTTAATTGCTTCAATATTTCAGAACTATGAGACTTATAAAAATTAATTAAAACATAAATTAAATGATAGCTTGCAGGAAGATTGCAATTACCATGATTTCATCTCTCACTGTTTCATCCCATGCTACCAACAGGTCTGTGCAACAGGTATGCCAATTAGCAGCAGGCAATAGAGATGCCTGCAGTCACTTACCTCTCTGTGCTTCAGGCTATTCAGTAAATGCCTTGTGCTATTGCTAATGAAGTATCTGTGCCGAGTCTCCAGCTCCATCAGACTGAGAGGTGAGAGAATGAGATCTTCACTCAGCAAGAAAAGAATCAGAGAAACATGCTCCAACCATGGTACAAACCTTTAAGAAACTCTTCAGATTATTTCCCACATGGCTGCTGGGATAGTTAAAAGAAGCAGCATATTTAAAGTTTTATTTTGTCACCATGCCTTTGCCTCGGTCTAGCTGAGAGTGGATTGGCCTTTCCATTATGTCTGTGTACTTAGAGCTGGTGAGTTCAACATGTCTTTGGGCTGAAATTACCAAGTATCAAAAAGAATGGCTGTAATTAACTTGATTATACCTAATCTGAAGACAGAGTTGGGGGAATCATGTTTTTTCTTGCTTACCTAGGAATGAAAAATGAAACACTTCCAACAGGGATATGAAAATAAAGTCACCATGGCATTTCCAATGACTCTGAAATAAGTACAGTTTATCAACAGTCCTTATAAAACCCATCAGTCTCTTGAAAAAAGGTGGTGGAAACTCAAGTTGTTTAACATCAGAAGATCCCAGAACTTGTGACCTTCACTGTCTGAGAAGGCAGAGGGACAGCCACAGCGTTGGCAGCATGTTTTCATCAGGGCAATAGCCAGAATAAAGGGGAACATTTTCACACAGAGCTGGCATTGGGGTTTCTGGAGCCACTCAAAGGATGGGTGAGGGCAGCAGAGACCTTTGGAGACCGTCTGTCCAAACCCCTATGCAGGGCAGGCTCACCCACAGTAGCTTGCTCAGGGTTACTCAGATTTTGAGTATCTCCAGGGATGCAGACACCACAGCCTCCCTGAATAACCTCTTCCGGTGTTCAGTCACAGTCAAGGCTGAGCTTAGGAGAGAGTGGGCAGAAACAGACACCTTGTGTGCAAGACGTCTCTTGGTAGAAATGTATGAATACAGAGTTAAAATTTCCTGCCTGTGGCATGTGGGGAAATGGAGGTTCTGACTGCCACATGGGCACTGAAGGAAACTCAGTATCCTGGATGTGCAATAGCGAAATTACAGGAGGTGAAGGTACGGCTTCTGGTCATGCTGTGAAAGCTGCAGAGAAGTAAGCAGGAAGTATATGCAACAGAGTGAAAACTGGTTGAGCCATATTTTAGAGAATGATGGTCTACTATCTACAGGACTGTGTGAGGACCCTACTACAAACTCATCTGGTCATGAACAAATATTGCTATAATGATACCAAGCAAGAGACGCACTGGAAGAGTCATATCACTGTGGGAAGCTGTACTACCCCAGCAGCAGCCTGGAAAGTAAGTTCAACTGCTGATGATATTTCTGATGGTTGTGGTTCAGAAACCAGTGAGAAATGCCAAGAATCAGACTGAGTCAAACCTTATACAGGAAACAATGATAGGTTCAGGTTTATAAATTAAAGAAGAAGGACAGAGATGTTCTGTTATGTGGTGAGAGCTCAGTAAATTAAAGGTAAGTGAGGTATTTCCCCAAAACCAAGCAAATGTTTTGCTTGAGTGAGAACATTAATGCTGAAATCATACCTAAAGGCAATCTTACCTAAAGTAAAAGTATAAACCTAAGATGCTGTTGTGTTAGAGTCAGCAGCTGTGGTAGGAGGAATTAACAGAACAAATATTCTCTGCTGGATCCTTCTTGCATGTGAAATCATTGTCCTAGCAGCAACGCTTCTCAGGGAAATCAGGGCAGTTACACCTGAATAGGCAATAGCAAATATAGCACATATGTGCCAGAAGACCAGTAACAAGTGATGCTGCTCAGGGACTGGAACCGGTCTTGTTCAACATCTTCGTCACTGACATGGACAGTGGGATTGAGTGCGCCCTCAGCAAGTTTGCTGATGACACCAAGCTGTGTGGTCCGGTTGATATGCTGGAGGGAAGGGATGCCATCCAGAGGGACCTTGACACGCTTGTGAGGTGGGCTGATGCCAACTTCATGAATTTTAACCATGCCAAGTGCAAGGTCCTACACCTGGATCGGAGCAATCCCAGGCACAGCTACAGACTGGGCAGAGAAGAGATTCAGAGCAGCCCTGCAGAGAAGGACTTGGGGGTGCTGGTCGATGAGAAAATGAACATGAGCCAGCTTCAGTGTGTGCTCGCAGCCCAGAAAGCCAGCCATATCCTGGGCTGCATCAAAAGGAGCGTGACCAGCAGGTCGAAGGAGGTGATCCTGCCCCTCTACTCTGCTCTCGTGAGAACTCACCTGGAGTATTGTGTGCAGTTCTGGTGTCCTCAACAAAAAAAGGACATGGAACTGCTGGAACAAGTCCAGAGGAGGGCCACGAGGATGATCAGGGGACTGGAGCACCTCCCATATGTAGATAGGTTGAGGAAGTTGGGGCTGTTCAGCCTGGAGAAGAGAAGGCTGCGTGGGGACCTAATAGCAGCCTTCCAGTATCTGAAGGGGGGCTATAACGACGCTGGGGATGGACTCTTCATTAGGGACTGTAGTGATAGGACAAGGGGTAACGGGTTAAAACTTAAACAGGGGAAGTTTAGATTGGATATAAGGAAGAAGTTCTTTACTGTGAGGGTGGTGAGGCACTGGAATGGGTTGCCCAGGGAAGCTGTGAATGCTCCATTCCTGGCGGTGTTCAAGGCCAGGTTGGACAGAACCTTGGGTGACATGGTTTAGTGTGAGGTGTCCCTGCCCATGGCAGGGGGTTGGAACTAGATGGTCTTAAGGTCCTTTCCAACCCTAACTATTCTATGATTCTATGATTCTATGCTGGGAAAAAGGTACGAAAGACTTTATAACACATTCTGCAAAGAAGAGCAGTTAAATACATGGATAAAACAGGATAAAAATGGAATTATTTTACTCAACACTGGGACATACTAACCTGACCATTTGTGTAAGATTTTCCAGCTGTACATTTCATCAGCCTAGAAAGCAGCAAAATGTTCTTACAGAATCACACAGAAAATACAGAAAACATTTAGGGCAGACAGAAATCAGCAGAAGAAAAGAAAGGCCTTTTGAAAGATAGCTCTTTCCAAACTGCGGCAGCCCACCACAGAAACAATCCCTGCTTCTAAAACTGCTTGAAAATTTACGTTTTTCGTATTTCCTGTATTTATTGTAGCATTATTGTAGTGCCCTGGATCCCACTGCCTAGGTTTGCAGGAGAATTGGAAAAGAGGAAGATGCCTCTTTATGGGCATTTATCTCACAAATGAGAGGGCAAGGATGGATAAGGCATGGATACGCATGGTCATGTTTTTTTGAGAAGGCTACAGAGGTCAGCACCAGTGATGTATCCCTTGAAAGAGAAAGGGCACCAGCTTTCCTCCCTTGAGGGCTATGAAGGACCCTGAAAGAGAAGCCCGGCTGGTCAGGTTCACTGGCATGGAGAAAAGGGAGGCATGGGAAGGATGACAAGGGAGTGGCACTCAAAGCAATGGTGAGGACGGTGATCAGGAATGGATCAGGACAGGGCCATGGACCGTTTGTCCAGATCAAGCAGAAGGGGGCTTGCAAGAAGCAAAACAGAAAACAACATGTGTCTGGGCAGAAGCTTTGGCCCTGTCATGGCTAGATGGAACCTCTATAGAGATGCAGCATGAGAAGAAATCCTGAGGATCCCTAGTCATGACATGGATTCTGGGAGCAAAAGAGATCATCAGCAAAGATTATGCCCCTTCAGTCATGGCTTGTGTGAAGGCAGGATGTTGGAGAGATTGCTAAAGTGACTTAACCAAGTACTTTGTAAAGCACTGGAGGACAAACAAATCTAACCAAGGTAGGCAAACATTTCAGCTAGGCAGTTATTTCAAGTGGTGAGAAAGTGAAGAGGCCTCTCAAGAACCGATGGCTGGATTGTGATTTACACCAGTGTAATAACAGCAAGATTTGCCCAAGTAGGATCATTTACTATCATCTTTTATCTGTCTCTGTATAAAACATTTTTGCTATGAATTCAAATTGAAAGCTTTGGTGCAATAAACTTTCCCTGATTTCTTCATTTGGTACTGGGGAAGAGGCTGAAGATGAAAGTACAAATAGGCTCATAAGATGCAGTAGCCAGTCTCAACAAACAACTTGCTCAAATATCATAAAACCTGGTCTGCCTTCCCCTGCTGCACAGAGCTGCCAGAGCAGTACCAGAGCACTCCAGAGACATTTACTGTTGTGCTACCACTGCACAGAAGAGCTCTGTGTGAGAGCACTGAAGGGTTCAACAGAATGTACCACCTATGATGAGGTGTTAATGTGAAAAGACACAGTATTAGCAGAAATCATGGTTGGGAAATACAACTGAAAACTTAGCGCAAAACAAGGAATGCATTTTCACCCGTCAGGAGATTGGAGCTCCTTGGTTCACTTTTTTGAAGAGCATAGAAAGGCCTTCATCCAAACCAGCACAGATTTCAGGGAAGCTTAGGGTGTAGCTTCTCAGTTCAGGGTTTTTTTAAATATTTAACCAGAAAATGTTTCCAGAGAAGATATCCTCAAAACAGCAAGCAAGGATGGAAAAATGAGACAAATGATACATAAATAGCTTCTAACAGAGCCTTTGGAAGGGTAGAGAGCACGGCGACGCATTAAAATACTCCTGAGAGACATCATCCTTAGAAATCAGGGTTTACCACGGTGCAGCCCATACCACTGTGCTGCACCGGTGCAAACTGGGACTTTGCAAAGCCTAACTTCTGTTTCAAGGTGAGGCCCTGAAATCCTGCACCCCTACAGTCATCTTTGCAGCTCGGGCAGCATGGTGTGTGCTCCCTGTGGGAACATAGGCTATAAGTTGAGCCTCAGCCTTTAGTGCATGGTAAACAGGCAACTCTGGCCACATTTCCATCAGGTTTCCCAGAATAAGCCCTTGCTGTCTCTGAGTACATGCATCCACATGTGGAAAAATCAGCATTTGTGCCATGCTGCTATCTATGTATGCTGCAATTTGCCCAGTTCCTCCAGTCAAACAAGCCTATTTTTGTAGAGCTTCTGAGAACATGGCCCTTAATTACCACCTTCAACGGGGAGCGGGGTTATCTAGCGGATGATGTTAGCAGCCTTGTTGCTCTGGGGTGACATGGTGGCCAACTGAACTCCAGTCAACAGTCCTGTTTTGAAACACATTTTGCACCCTCTCCAAAAGTAATAGTGCTGGGTTTAAGTTTATAGAGGAGTTTATCTCTTTTACTTTTGTAATCAGGGCTTTCTTGACTCTTCACACGAAACATTAAAAAAAAAAAAAAAAAAGAAAAGCAAGAAAGGCTTTTTATATTGTGGTGTGATCGTTGCGAACTCTTGGTGCTCCTATGGTGTGAAAATGATGTATTTAGTCCTATAAAGACAGGAGAGAAAGGGATAGTATGCCTGCAACCTGTCACTCCATCACAGGCATCCCCATGGGGAGCGGAACCAGACTGAGGAGACACAGCCCATCAGAGGAACTTGGTCAGGGCAAAGGAAAGGGGAGAGAGGGGTGAATATCAACCCTTTTCAAATTGTGAATGTGTTTATGCATTGCCATGTCAGAGCATATTCCAACCTTCCCCCTCCCCAACCATTAAAGGCATTCTGCTTTTGCACTGCTTTCCCTCCTTCACCATTGCTTCCTCTTGGCCACCAAGTGACATGTTTTTTTCTTAACTTGAGCCATCCTACTTGTGTCCCTGCACAAGAATGGCTCTACACATGTCCTAGAAAAATCAGCATTTTTGGTTTCACAGTTCTGGGTTTGGTTTTTTTTTTTCCATTCTCTAACTTCTACAAATTGAAGTTTTGAAAGGTTAGACAGTGGAAAAAGGAATATTTGGAAAGAATATGTGAACATTGTACTTCCCCTGGCAAGCAGATGGAGGGAAAAGCTGAGGAGAGGTGGTGATGAGAGCTGGGAGTGGAAAAGAAAAACCAGACTGAAAGGAAAAAAAAAATATTTTGAAAATTGTCAAGTGAAGACAAAAAAAAAAAAAAAAAAAAAAATCAGTATTTTCACATTTCCTGAAATTTCTCATGAAACTGTTCTTTTGCCAAAAATGAAACCTTCCAATGACATCCCTCCCTCTTGTCACAGTGTATTCCTGTTGGAAAAAAAATGTGTGTGTTGAGTCCAAGAAAAACAATGTAATGCTGGAGCGTTGTGCCCAGGGAAGGGGTGGGTACAGGGGCAGCTGGGCTGCTGCTGTGCCCAGAGGAGAGCTGGCCAGCACAGCAGTCACGCTGCTCGCCAGGTCAGTGGTGCTGGAGTCCAGGAGACCCCCACACTGGGAACAGTCTGCAGTAACTACAACTATAATTCAGAGTACAATAGATCTCAGTGACTATATTCAACTGTACTCAGTAATCAGTTGCTCGCAGTGAGACTGGAGTTATTTACAGCCTGCATCCTACAGCATCTTCAGCACTAATGTTAATTATGGGATAGAAAAGATACTTGCACATTTATAAACATATTCAGCATGGGGCAGGCTGCTCTGTGCTGGATCACAAGTGAATATATATTCTGAAGAAAAAGGTAAGATAGAAATAAAATGAGAACAAATTCAAAGTCCCACCTGTAGGGAAGAACAGGCCTTCATGTCTATGGGAGATAAGAAGCTAGTTTGGTGTCAGCTGGGTAGAAAAGGATCTGAAGGTTTTAGTAGGTCACAACTTGACTGCAAATCAACATTGCTGTTGCCAAAAGTCAAATACCTTACTGTGACACACAAACAGGTTTGCTGCTGATAACACACATGTAATTCTAGTCCGTGCAACACTGGCAAGATTCTAACTTGTTACTGCCTTCAGTTTTGAGGCAATTTAAGAAGGTCTTAAGCTTGCTAGAGGGAGTTTAGGGGAGACAAAAGCTGGGTGAGCAAGGGCACAGAAACAAAACTTGCGTGAGAAGGTCAGAAGTGGGTCTGTTCTGCCTGGAGGAGAGAGGATGAATTCAAAGGAAATAAAGAAAAGCAGAAATATATTTTTCCCCCTTTCCTACTGTGGGTAGGACAAAAGTTATGTGTGCACGTTACAGTGAAGTAGATTCAGATGAAACCCAGCAGAGCTTTGGGTCGGTGGGAGCAGCAAAGCACTACAGTTGCTGAGTCAACTTTTCTTGAAGAGATTGGACAAGTACCTTGAGAAATAGCACAGGTATGTCCCCCAAGATAACACCTTCTCAGTGCCCTCCCACCCAGTTTCCTGAGATGTTTATGACTGGTGTCATAACAGTCCAGCAAGTGATGATCTTCTAAAATAGCTCCTGAAAGGTTTGGAGCTTTCCGAAGATGGCCAAACCCTCTCTTTCTGCAAGTTTTTCCTACTGCCTTGTGCTTCCACTGGCTTCAGTGAAAGGAGGGCTTGCTGGCTGCAGCTCTTGGACCACATCAATGACTGCTCACAGTGAAACATTTAATTTACCTCCCAGCCACACTGGGAGGCTCTGGAGTGAGCAGCTATTTTTAAAGCCACCATCCTGCCACACTGGAACATTTGCTCAGCAGTAGAAAGTGTGCTCGAAGAAATAATGACTGCCTTTTTATCCAAAGACTATTCTAGCTAATGTTTCTACTTCACTAAAAACCATGTTTCTGTATATTAATATGGAAGGTATATTTAAGGCAAACCTCCCTCAAACTCTACTCAATAAGCAAAGAGTACACAGCAATATTCCACTCTTGACATTTTAAAAAGCCCTTTGATGTTCTTTTCTTCCTCTAACAATGGTGCCAATTTTTCCTTTCCTGGCTGCCAGCCTGCCCTTGCTTTTTCTTTCAGCACATCTTGGAATTACCTTGACCTCACCTTTAAGCTAAGCACACTCTTCTCCAGGACACTGAGCTCAGACATGGAGGGAGGTGTTGCTGATGGAGGAATGAAAGACCAGACATTAGCGTAAGGGTGAGAACATTATCAGTAATCTGTTTTCTCTAATGAGGACCCAGCAACCCCCTGGAGCCACTATTAATATTGATCATGGGCTTTGCCTCTGCCTTGTCCCTTCTCAGGGCTGCAAATCTTTGATGCTTTCTGGCCATTGTTCTCCAGGAAGGACGGACTGACTGCTGCACATGGGAGGGGAAAGCAAATGGACCAGGGTCAGTCTAAGAGACAGACGTTGACTGATGCTGCCACACACTCATCCTCACCACACCAGAGGTGGCTGCCTCTCACAGCTGGAAAATGAGCAGTTGTCTCACTTGGAGTTTGAAAACCACCAGGGGAAAAAAAAAGATCCTTCCCCTGCTAAAAATAGAAAAGTAATCTACCAAGAGGAGCCCAAAACTGTGAACGTGTCTGTGCTGGAGGGGTCGCATTCCCAATTCCTACACACAGGGCCAGCACAGATCTCCACTCTCTCTTACTTCAAGACAGGTCTGATACAGGTTTGTCACTGCCCAGGAACACCCAGGTAATGGACCGGGAGATGGGCTTTTGGACCAGGAGCAAAGAGCTGTGCTCTACCCATAGCTGCTTCAGTAAATCACTGCAATGAGGTCATGGGCTCAGCAGTAATCTCTGCCTCATCTAAAAAAAGGAAAAAAAATTCGGCTTCTGAAAAAAATAACATAGCCCTGGAGCTGGTGAAAGACTTCTCTGTCACCATCACTGTGAATGAAATCCTCTATTTATCTTTCTGACACTAAACACCACTGAGTCAACCCTGTCAGCACAGCTCAGTCCCACGCCAGCAAAGGCTTCCCTCTGGGGCAACCGTCTCCCCTGGCTCCATAGCTCCTGGCCTGACTTTTGAGCCACACCTATACTTGAAAGGCAAATCAGATTCAAGTAGGGTGTTAATTGTAAGAGCAATCCCCATTCTTAAATATCTCAACTCATCCAAAGTGCAACCTCTAAAACAGAAAAGGATATTCAACCTAGGTTAAAATGGATCATGCATAAAACCAGATACCTGCTATGGCAAAAACTAGCCCTGACTTACTCCAAACAGACAAACTCTGAGCATGCCGGAAAGCTTGAAAAATGGCACATTTGTGAGATGTCGGCCAGAAAAGAGATCCAGACCATATTCACTAGACTGAAGAAGGTTTGTAGGCCTGGAGGAAAAAGGCTCTGCATCCTGTCAGCAAGCAGTGAGTGTGCCTGTGTGGGCACTCTCTTGAAGGTAATGACCAACTTCCACCTTGCCAAGGCTCAGACAAACAGGTTTGGGTTTCTTTAACACCGTGGCCCTTCTGAAGAATACCCTAGGGACGTTGCCTGCAGACACATCTCACAGTTGGGTCATGGGGGGGGTGCTTCCTCACCACCAAACACAGTAAAACATCAGCTGAACGTGCTAACGAAGCCCTACCTGCACCTTTTGCAGTAGGTGACTCATCCTCCATGGCAAGCCCCACACGTTGCCCCTGGGCCCAGAAGCCTTGCTCCTTGCAGCAGGAGCGATGGCACAGTCTGAATTACAGATAATTTCGAATTGCAGAGGGAAGAAAAATATTTGGCGAAATTATGTAACTGAAGTTCAAAAATAGCCTATCACCATCTGCTTGTGCTATTTTGAAGACCAAAAACCCCTCAAGTCTTTTTAGAGCTAGCTATACTGTTTGCAAACTCAGCCAAATTTTTCACAAAATCTCCAATTTTGCGTGCCTGATTTACCTCCGGAGCTTTTGGAAGCAGCTTTGCCTGCGCACAAGCTGTACTCAGTCATACAGTTCTGCTCCACATCTGCCACGCATGCTTTAAAAGCCCAGTCACATTGCTGTGAAAGCAAGTGCACAACATCAGGAGACTGCAGAAGAAGCTAAAATAAAACGTAAAATAAAGTGTAAAGTAAAATATAAAATACAAACCCCTCAAACACTATGGGAGCATTGCTCTGAAGCCCCTCTAGGCTCACAGCTCACCACCACAGGGACCTAGCGAAGCACTCAGCCATGTAACAACATGCTGGGAGGTGAGCTTATCCAGCCACACATCATCACTTCTTAGGTCTAGCATTCAAATATCACTATTGACTGCTAACCTTATCAACAAATCACCTTCCCACAACTGCAATTGAATCTCAAAGGTTATGCATTAGTGAGAGCAACTTGTATGGAAACATTTAGCATTCAATACTGGTTATGTATCACTCTCCAGTTTTCAGGAAGAAAATAAAATATAAACAGCAATGCTTTTAAATGGATTCTAATATCATCTCACCTGAACCTGGTCACTGCAACAGGGATGATGGCAGCACCTACCTGCTCTGCTCTTAGACTTGCCTCCACAGCACTAAGCTAATGACTTCCACAGCCAGCGTACCAGGGAAAGACTGTTTCCCTTCAGCAGCTTTATGTGCATTGCCTTTCGGCCTCATTACATAAGGTTAATTATCTCTGACTTGCTTCCTCTGTACAGGTTGGCAACACACACCCATTGCCTGCCCTGATGTTTTGCAGTCCAGACCCCTTTTCACACTTGCCTTCCAAGACAGGGACTCACGGGAGTCTCTTAGCATAGACCTTTATCACCTCTGGATACATCATCTGCCTTCACTAACGCTCACAAGTGGGCAAACCTGGAGGGAAACCTGGCCTGAAACAAAGCCTGAGACAACCCAATTTACCTCCAGGTTGAAGTGCTCCTGCAGGAATTACAGTCATGGAACTGCACACCTAGTTTTAGGTAAAAACTGAAAGCAAGCTATTTGACAGCATTATTATAATCTTGGAGTGAACCATTGGCTAATACTTAGGACTTCCTAGGGTTATTTCTTCACTGGAAAAATTGAGAATCAAATTAAGATGTGTCCCAGGTGCAATTCTGTGTATTTATAGTGACTGAGTACAAAGCCTAGTTTTGTCAAGTGTGGAAGAACAAAAAAGAGCAGTTTTCTTGCTCCCATTTGCCAAAGGTGTCATTTTCCATAGTAGCTTGTAGCTTTCTAAATGGAGGCTGCTGCCACCCTGCCTGCCCCCATCCTTGCTCCCTGGCTGGGCAAAGCTGCCCTCCTTCTCTAGGAGATGTAGGATCTGATCAGACTGCTAAAAGGTTGTGAAGGAGGTGGAAAGAATGCCAGGATGCCATATGAGTATCAGCTTCAGCTGTTCGAAGTTGCACTCCATTAGCAGGTCTGGGTTTCTAATGAGCTCCCTCTCTGATGGACAGCAGTATTATTTCTTTAGTTTTCTTTCTCAGCCACAAGAGGCTCTGACTAATTAATCCTTCTGACCTTACAATTACAGTCCCAAAGAAAAGCCCTGCCACTCACTGCTCCCCTTGATGATGCTCCTGCTGTCCTGGGCTTGACTTGCAAGGCCAGGCTTGCTGGTCATGTTTGCCACCAAATGACAGCCCCTGGCTGTGCCAGGACCTCAGAGGAGAAAGAGGTGCTCAGCACATCTGTCACCCCTACCAGCCTGTGGATAGAGATCAAAGTCCTGCTTGACTGCAGCCATTGTAAGTCCTGCAGTGTGGTGGTTTTTCAGCTTCATTTTCCACATCTCCTTGGCAGCCCAATGCCCTGCTCTTTGCATCTACCTCACTACTGCTCAGGGAGCCAGCCATCCACAGCAACATGCTGGCTTGTTTTCTCCTCAGGCTGTCACAGTTAATTGGGAAAGCCAATAAAGTATAAGCACTTCAAATTAATTTTCTGAAGAGCCATTTTTTAGCTTCTGTCAACAGTGAGTTTCATCCGAGTCTTATTTGGTCCCTTGCTAAAGTAGGGACAGAGCTTTGCCAGCTCCATCCTTGCCTTCCCTTGAATGTCACTCATCAAGGTGATGAACATGAGCCCAGGAGGCACCCGCTCTCACCCCACTGTCCTGGCAGTGTGCTGTGCTTTGCTGCACTCCCATCCTGACCATCCCATGGGCAGGGCTGTTCACCTGCCTTGATAGCCTCTGTGATGTGGGCTCTCTAGTCAGTGAAGGTCAGAAAAATATTGCTCTGTGAATTGCCAGTTTGACATATTGTGCTGCTCCAAACAAAAGCGTGCTGAGTTCAAGTTGATAGTTCCAGCTGAAAAGAGTACTTAAAAAGACCCTAAACCAGCATTTCTGGGGGAAAAAAGAAAAATTGTCTAAATGGAATTTTTAGTTTGAAAATTACTGTTTTTTCTTGAAAAGAGAAAGTGAGCAGGTGAAGAACCACATGGGCAGGTACAAGCTTGCCTCCATCTCTCTCCATATCATGCAGTCTTTGCAGTACATTGCCCTACAGGAGGGACAGGGGAGAATCTGAGTTACCAATTCAAAAAAATAGCTAAAAAGAAAATAAATCAATATCTTATAGGGCACTCAATGTGCACGTGAAACACCGACTTCCCTGAAAAAGCTTCACGGCTGGTTGTGGCTACTGAAGTTCTTGATGAAGTTTCTCCTGCAGGCCAGGACAGAATTTGCCATCAGAGCTAGACAGCTGTGTGACAAACCCACATTTAAGACACTGTTGGCAAGGAAAAGCTGTAACCAGGATATTACCTGGTATTCACTGAGCTGGCTTGTCTCACAGCTTTGCAAGACCCTCTGTCTTTAGAGGACTTGATTTTATTTCAGAAGGGAATCATATTTTCATTCTGGTTTCAGGCTAGATCCAGTGCATGTCAGCTCCATACTCTGTAACAACTACGTGCATTGCTTCCCTCTCTGTAAGGCACCATTATCTATCTCTTCTGCTTGTAATTAAGACAGATGAGTGGCAGTTAACTGTGCAGAGGTTAATGGCAGTTCAGTTCACAGTACACCGTGGTCAGCGCGATTGTGAGTGGGTGGGTGTAGCCACATACTCACCTGTCACCTCCTCCGCCAAGCAGCCTGCTCCTACTGAAGGTGTATGTGCAGCATGATGCTGTCTTACCTTAAGTGCTCCAGGCGCTTTGGCTTAGGCACTGAGCAGGGTGTCCCTGCCAGAGCCATGCCTGACCTGAACCCCTCAAGGGTGAGCAGGTGGGACCAACTACTCCAATTTCACCAGCTATACAAGGCAACCCTGTTCCTACCTTTGAACCAGT
Organism: Lathamus discolor; assembly: GCF_037157495.1. Taxonomy (NCBI): domain Eukaryota; kingdom Metazoa; phylum Chordata; class Aves; order Psittaciformes; family Psittacidae; genus Lathamus; species Lathamus discolor. The sequence continues at coordinate 24,426,967 of NC_088889.1, read as the reverse complement.
AGTTTGGTGCCTAATATTAGGCAGAATGATCCCAGGTCATACACAAGGCTCTTATCTTTTCCCTCTTCCCCACTCTAACCTCCATGGCAGGTAGGACAGAACAGGAAACCTAGGCACACAGGGGCTGGGTGCAGCATTCAGACTGCATCTGCACCAGCACTGAACACAGAGGAAACACAATCTCACCACTCCCACTCACTGTCTGCTTTATTCACCGGGGAATTGGCTTAGCTCGCAGTCATCAGTACAGCATGCACCTTCTTATTGCTCATCATCCTCTTCCCCTCTGCATCTGAGCAGCCTTCAGAAATGATGGTCTCCCTGAAACCCCATCCTATGCAATAAGCCTGGTCCCAGCTCCTTGCTTCTGGGCGAGAAGGTGCCTGAGCTGACAGCTAATACACCAAAAGGCTGCACTCAGCATCAAGGTCCTATTCATGAGTTACCACTGTCCCGGTGTCTACATCTGCAAGCTGTCAAGGTTTTCTTTGCAAGCTAGTCAGGGAGTCCAATAAGACAAGGCAAAGCTTCAGAACTATCCTCCTAATGTGGTTGCCGACATGATTTCCAGTGAACAGTAAACTCAGAAAGGCAGCAGTCACCACCTTAAACCTGCAAACTGGAGCTCCAGAGAAAGCACTTCTGGAGAGGAGCTCTTTGGACACCCTTTGTGATGGGGAAGAAGGGTTCTACGGCTGATGTAGCTGTCAGTGACTGGGAGATCTTTTGCCCGTGCTTCCTCAGGTACTGAAATTTCTATTAGGATTTCAGTGGTTAGGTTGCAAGCCCCAGAGTGGCATCTGGGTTGTCCTGGGGCATGTATGGAATATGTGGGATGCTTGGGAGGTTGCACTGTTTCTCATGGAAAGGTTGCAGAAGAAGTCAGGCAGGAAGCAGGTTTCACATAGGGGGACCATGGGATTCTAAAAGGTTTTAGAAGATAAAGGGAAGGAGCAGGAGATGCTGACATTTGATTTCTAGCAGTAAAAGCACTGTAAATTGGATGTGTGCTCAACTCGGAGGTGCACCAGGATTTTGCATTCCTTTGCATTGTTGAAGCTTTCATTTTACTTTGTAGTACCTGATGAGAGTCCCTCATGTGAATTTGATCCATTCACACCACTTTGGTAAGAGGTAACTGGAAGCATTGGTATTTCGTGGCCATCAGTCAAATTATGGTTGTGGTGGCCCTGTAAGGGAACAGTAGCTATCCTGCTACTAGAGGATTGGAAAGCCACTTGAGAGAGTTTTTATGCAAGAAAGCCTCCTATATCACCCTTCAGGATGTCTAGAGACTGCAAATGAGAAAGAGGTGAGCCCACCTCCCAAGCACATTAACCTGTACCTCCAGCTGAGCCGGGACGAGTTGTGCAGCACGAATGAGATGCCAGAGCTGCTGCTTACCTGTGGCTGGTAAATGTTGGAAAGAGGCAACAGCTTTCCCAGAGCACGTGGTCTTGTAGGTAAAGAAACTTGTAGAAAAAAAAAGAGTTTTTAGAGGCCTTTTCTCTGCTACCTTGGAACTGCCTACATTTCAGAGGGAACAGGATTTAACTTCTCATGCATGGTAGGAAGAAAGCAAGCCTGGCTGCTGCTAGTGGTTAGGAGCCTGCAGTGAGGCTTCCCAACTGATCAGCAGTTTTAAAAGAGAGCAGTTTCTAGACAGGAAAGAGAAACAAAATAGGCTCTTAAAAATTATAGCATTCCAGCTTCCTGCTGCAAGCTCTGGCCTGGCATGTGCAGGCTAGTGCCCTGCAGACTGCTCAGTGGCACTATCATCACCCCACACCAGCCAGAATCTAATTGCACAGGGCTTCTTCAATTGCCCCTGCTGAGACCTTACCCATGGGCTGGCTGGGAACATGAGCTGGAAGTCTCTTTCATTTCCTTCATCCACGCTCTGTCCTCAGTGGAACAAGAAGGCCAGTTCCCAAGGACTGAGCGCAGCCCACTTCACCCCAGTACAGCCTCTCCCCAGTGCTGGCAAGTGACTGTGGGTCAGCTGATCTCTGCCTGCCACCTCCTGGGCAAGCCCTTGGGAAGCCTGGACATGGTCTGCATTGGAAAAAAGCCTCCACACCGACAAACGGCATGAGGAATGGTTAATGGCTACAGAGACAGTGACTACGAGGGAGAAACAGAATCTGCACTGTGGGCTGGTGACATCACTGAAGAGTTCATCCGAAGCTGTCAAAGACAGGATCTTGTTTGCTGCCAGACACTCAGGAGCCTGCCAAGGTCCCTGCTTTGGTGCCCACCCTGAAGAATAGGGTCACATTAAAGATAGCCTTGATACTGCTCCTGCCAGAGAGCCATAGCGAGGCTGGTGGGTACAGCATGTAGCAGAGTGCTTTGGTTGCCTCTAGGTGAGTACACGTTCAGGAAATATGAGAAGGGAAACAAATTGGACTCATGCCCTGTTCTGATTCTTTGTGTATGAGAGGCTGGAAGTGTTTTGTTTTCTGCTTTTTCTTCCTCAAAAAAAAATATCAAACATGAAGTTGGTTTTTGGCAGAGGTCTCCTCGGAAGATCTAGAGAAGTGGAGTGGGAGGTTTTGCAGCTTCTAGTGAAAAGGAGAGAGGAGGAGGTGTTGAACTGCAAAGATTTTCTCTTCCAACTGTTGGTTAGGAGAGGAGTTAGATAAATGTTAGCTAAATACAGACTGCTTAAAACACTTTGTAGGAAAAGCAATTCTACTCTAAATTCGTCAGCTTTTACTTGCACTGTCATAATACTATTAGTTCTCCAGTGAAGAAAAAACAAACAGGGTAGACAAGACCTGAATTGCTAATGTAAAAACAAGAAACAAAACAAATTTTCTACCATCCTCACACAACAAAGAAGTTGACTGAGTGCCCACTTCTCCTTAGCTTTGCACATTCTTTGCTACTTCTTCCTTTCACTGTAAGAAGAAAAAGTGCATGGGACTTACACTTTATTGCAGTGCAAGATTCCTCAACCCTCCTCACACTCTGGATGCATGGCACCAGGGGGATTTCTGACCTTGACAGCGACAGGGGTCTAGGAGATACAAGCATACAGGCCAAGCAAAACTGCTTTCTCAGATCCAGAAATGAAGATGAGGACTGGAGCCTTTAGATGAGCTGACAACTCAACCTGTCAGAAGATACTTCTCAGGTGGAGAAAGGAGCATGCTGACAGCTATTTTGAGCCTTGGACCACTTAGTGGACCCCTGCTGTCTGATCCTAACCAAACTGTCTTGGCCAGAAGTTAGAAACTTGAAGAGAAAGCCTGGAACAACAAACTTACTACAGACAGATTTCCAGAACATACCTACAGAGAGGCCAGCTGGAAAATCAGCTTGAGTCATAGGCAAGATGGAGAGAGCAGTGATCTGCTCAGCATGATTTGAGTGCAGACAGCCAGGAGTAGGTTGCATTAAACTGAAGAACAAGGAAGTGATCAACCTCTGAGGCATTGTCGTGGTTTAAACCGATCCACACAGGTCGTCCACTCACCCCCCCCACCCCCCCCCCACCCCGACCCTCCCCACTCCCAGAGGGATGGGGAGGAGAATCAGGAGAATGTAACTCCCACGGGTTGAGGTAAGAACAGCCCAGTAACTAAGGTATAACACAAATCACTGCTGCTGCCACCAATGATAATATTGATAAGGGAAAATAACAAGAGAATACGATACCACCGCTGAATGAGTTCGACCCCCCCGAAGAGAGAGCGTGCCCTTCCAGGTAATTCCCAGTTACCTCACTGGGCATGACGTGTTGTGGTATGGAATACCTCTTTGGCTAGTTTGGGTCAGGTGTCCTGTCTCTGCTTCCTCCGGCCTCCCCTCGTCCCCAGCAGAGCATGAGACTCACAAAGTCCTTGGCCAGAATAAACATTACTTAACAACAGTTAAAAACAATCGGTGTTATCAGCTCTCTGCCCAGGCTGGAAGTCAAAACACAGAGCTTGCACCAGTTACTAAGAAGGAGCAAAACGGCTCCTGGTAAACCCAGGACAGGCATGCTGGCTGGAGGGAGACACTGCCCTGCTCCCAAGTAACACTGTGCAAAAAAGCCACCAGCAATAGGTGCAAGACTCTTGACATGGATTATGCTGTTGAAAATCATCCAGCACTACCCTTAAACAAGAAGGTGCAGTGAAGTTGACAGACAAGTGCTATCATCATAGAATGCTTTGGGTTGGAAAGGACCTTAAAGATCATCTAGCTTCAGACCCTCTGCCATGGGCAAGGACACCTTCCACTAGACAAGGTTGGTCAAGGCCCCATCCAGCCTGGCCTTGAACACTTTCAGGGATGAGGCATCCACACCTTCTCTGGGCAACTGTTCCAGTGTCTCACCACTCTCATACTGAAGAATTTCTCTCTAATGTCTAATCTAAATCTCCCTCTGTTATCTTAAAGCTATTCCCCCTTGTCCTGTCACTACATGCCCTTGTAAAAAGCCTCTCTCCAGCTTCCTTGTAGGCCACCTTTAGGTACTGGAAGGCTGCTATAAGGTCTCCCCAGAGCTTCTCTTCTCCAGACTGAACAAACTCAACTCTCTCAGTCTGTATTCATAGGAGAGGCGCTACAGCCCTCTGATAATCTTAATGGCCTCCTCTGGACTTGCTCCAACATCACATCAAAGAGTTTGTTACAGCAAGGTTATAATACCAAACCATTCACAGGTAAGGTGACTGCACAAGTAGGGATAGATAAGGATGTGACTGCACAAGGATAGATAAGGACGAAATAAGTAACATCAATAGGCCACAAAGAACTATTTCAGACATTAGAAATAAAGACAGGAACTATGTCAGCAAGTTAAATTGAAAGTGAGACTTGTATTACCAGGTAAACTTTCCCATAATTGTAAAGAGCTTGTGTGAGCATATACGGACAATGTGGCCAGAAATACAAATGCTTCTCTCTCCCTTCCCTAACCTACTAATCTTATGTCCTGGGTTCAGCAGTAGCTGAGTTTAAACCACAACATCTTATTGAAAAAAAAACCAACCCAACCAACCAACCAACCACACCCAAAAAAAAACCCAAAACCAAAAATTCTAAGACATGCAAGAGAACTTGAACTTCAACCCTCAAAGAACTCATCCATGTGGGATCCAGTTCTTGACAATGTATGCCAGACACACACACGAGTATTGCAGTTTTGTGATTTCCTGAGGATAGGAGGTAAAAGGTAAAAATTACGTCAAAATACAATAGAAGACCTCATGAAAATAAACAGGCTGCTCTGAACATCCTCACTAGTAATAGGTAGGGGAAAAAGACCAAGGAAAAGTGTTCCAGACTGATCCTGCGGAAGATCAGCTACAGGAAGGAACTAAACATTATTGACAGGCTTCCCCAGGAGTGTGGGGTGCCAGAGACCTACAAGTGAATCAGTTGCAACTAGAGTGACTCAATCAAAACTGACATGGAAATAGTCTCTCTAGCTTTGAAGAGCAAAGAAAACATTAAGTAGACCTTTTTGTACATTATGCTGAATAGATATTACTTGGAATAAAATTCACCTTTATCAGCATAAAGGTAGAATTTTATATTAATCACAAGCAAATATCACCTTAGGGGATTTCAAAGCAGTTGTTAAAGACTCAGAGTCTTTAACACCAGGATAAAACTCCTGCCATTTTCTTCCAGCAGCTCTGCAAAGAAAGCTTCGAAACAAAGCTGCGTCTCTTCAGCTGAGCCTGGGAAAGGAACCTACCCCTAGCAATTCCCTAAGGATGGGGAAAAAAAGCATTGAAGGTTTCCTCAGCAGATTTTAACTACTGTAACGATCAGGACACAAACATGCTGTTGCTTGTTGCAGTTCTTTTTGCATAACAGCACTAAGCAGAGCCCACAACACTGTCAGGAACAAGCTCCCAACGCAGCTTAGGTTTTGTCCTATCCTTGCATTGACAATATTTTCCACATGATTTAAATAAATGGAAGAATAGCAGCTATCCTGTCTGTATTATATTGGCTTTCAGAAAGTCTTTGATAGGGCAGACAGAGACTTGCCAAGGCAGATATTCTCTAACACCAGAACAGTTACACTGAAGGTCCATCTAGCCCTGTGTTCTGGGTCCAACAGCAGCCAACATGAGACACTGAGGGAAAGAGCACAAGTATGGAGCACGCATACAGTGAATCCCTCCCCACCTCCATGCATACTTCCTTCATTCCCCACCCCAAACATCTGTGATTACTGAGACAGGAGATCATCATAATATTTAATTGCCCTCAGTGGATTTCCACTTTCCTTGACTACCTATCACTTTGTGAGTCTTAAAATACGAGGGGGAAAACGTCAGCATGTCTTTGTACTATCTCCTAGAAACAAGGTCCTTGAGAATTTCTGACACATGTGCTTACCTAGGCAGCAGTTTTCCTTAAACTGGTGGCTTCATCCACAGTGGATAGCACTTTTTTTGCAGGATCAGCAGTGGAATTCCAGCACCAAGCTGCAGCTCTCTAGCAATAGCACACTAAGTGTAGGTCAGAGTCTTAGAAGAGAGGTGAGTCCAGCCAACAGCAGTTATATTGCTTTTATCAGGAATGCTTGCAGCAGATGTTCAGAATAAAATGGCCAGACAATGAAAACTGCCAAGATATTATACTGCACAAGTCCACAGGCAGCTGTACAAACAGCACAGAAGAATTGTCTTCGGCATGTCCTACAAAAGCTGGGCAACAGGATCTCTAAACAAACCGTGTTATAGACAACCCCCAAATGACACCAGCCTAGCGTGATCCCTGCAATATGAAAACAACTACAGCAATGATTTTATAAGGGAGCTGTTTGAGAAAATTAAAAGCATTTGTTCATTATGGCGTTTGTCCCTGCTGTCTGCTAGGGACAAGCTCTGCTTCCTGCACCTGGCAGGCAAGATGTGTGTCACAATGACCACAGGTTGGATTTGAGCTTACCGGGAACATCAGGACCAAACTGATCTCAAGTACCATGATCCCTGCAGTATGAGCAAGGCCCTTACATGCTGCCTGATCTTTCTGGCATGCTATAGCCTCCTCATTACAGCTTTTGGTCTTTGAGATGCTCCAGGCCTGTGTCGCATCTCATGACCTTCAGCATTTGTGATACTGTAATAGAAAGGGTCTCAGCTGTTCATGTAGCTGACCAAAAGGGCTAATTTTATTTTAAGAAATGCATAAAGTTTGATCTTAAACAGCCACCTCTTTGCCTCTGAATTGGTGCAATGGCATCATGTGTCATTAATTTGTGTCTTATTGTGTAGAATTACCCTTAGGAAAGCAAACAGAGGCAAGTTTTAAAACATTTTCTGTTGCAGGCTTATATAACTTCACAAGATAACATTGTTTACCGACTTGTAAGCTTTTCAGTAGCAGTCCAAAATTATTGTTTTTTAATATCAGCTGACCTGAAGGAGCCTTGCCAATTTCCATCACCCAGGAAATCTGTTCCTTGGGCTCATTCACAGAACATTGTGAGCATCTTTAGCAAAACATTGGCTTGAAGAAAAACAGGAGCTGTTATTCTGAAATCACAGAATCACAGAATCCCAAGGGTTGGAAGGGACCTAAAAAGATCATCTAGTCCAACCCCCCTGCAAGAGCAGGGTAACCTACAGGACATCACACAGGAACTTGTCCAGGCGGGCCTTGAATATCTCCAGTGTAGGAGACTCCACAACCCCCCTGGGCAACCTGTTCCAGTGCTCTGTCACTCTTACAGTAAAGAAGTTCTTCCTGATGTTAACGTGGAACTTCCTATGTTCCAGTTTACACCCATTGCCCCTTGTCCTATCACTGGATATCACTGAAAAAAGCCTAGCTCCATCATCCTGACACCTACCCTTCACATATTTGTAAACATTGATGAGGTCACCCCTCAGTCTCCTCTTCTCCAAGCTAAAGAGACCCAGCTCCCTCAGCCTCTCCTCATAAGGGAGATGTTCCACTCCCTTAATCATCTTTGGCTCTGCGCTGGACACCTTCAAGCAATTCCCTGTCCTTCTTGAACAGAGGGGCCCAGAACTGGACGCAATATTCCAGATGCGGCCTCACCAATGCTGAGTAAACTCAAAAGTAAGTGCATACACAGCAGTAAGCAAAATCCCAGGATAACTTCACATTCATGGGATGCACAGGCACCAAAATACCCATAACTTGACATTTCAGCATCTTTGTGCCCCTGATACAAAGCAAAATAGAAGGTCTTGTTTCTCTACAAATGGTCCCAGAGATGATCGATGAACAGTCACAGTGCCACTGGTCCTCTGCAGTGACCTGAGCAGCATGTAAATCAAAATGGCCCCAGCACAAAGCCCAAGTTGTTGTGTTATTGATTTGGGGTTTGTTTTTGGGGGGTTGGGTTTGGTTGGGGTTTTTTTGTCCCTGGGGAGTAAGACCTCCCTCTAAATTAAGCACACAGAGTGCTTGGTGTGGTGATTCTTCCTAGCAGCCATATGGTCAGAAACCTACTGTGGTCACATCTCTGCTGTCGCTTTTACAAGTACTTGGTAGAGAGGGAAACAATTGCCTGAGACTCTAGAGCAAAAGCTGCTTGAAGGCAGACCTTTAAGCCCAGTTGTGGAAGCTTGAGGCCTCTTTACACAGCCTCATATGAAGGACCCAGCAGACCCACAAGAGAGGCAGCAAGGACACCCTGCACAGCAGCTGTCTTCATACAAGCACATCTACAACAACCTGACAGTCACGGGATGCAGCTCAGCCCTTGCCATCTCTAAAGCACTTCAGTGCTTCAGGCACTGCAGTTCCAGTAGTGCCAACCCCAAGGGATGGGAACACCATCAGTTCTGAGAAAATCTGCAGATTAAACAGTAAAACCAGGCTTCTAGTGGTCTTGCCTAACAACTTCAGGTTAGCCAAGGGAGGATGCTTCCCATGCTGAGAAGTTCTGCTGGACCACTGCATTAGCACAACAATGTGCAGGTTCACGCTAGAGTAATTTCCTCAGCCAAGTCCCTCTGCTCTGGCTGCCCTCTCACACAGGAGTTTTTAGTAGCTTTATGCACTCATACTTACCCGCACTCATACTTACCCACACTCAACTCCAGTTCTCCTCCCCTCTAGCTTCCCCTGACCTCCAGAAGGTCAGAGGAGCATCACCCACCAGGGAACAAACAGCACCAACAGCTCACCTCACTTTAGCACTCCCCAAACCCACAAAAGGCTTCCAAGACACCTCTTGCTTGGCTTGCTTTAGTAATACTGCACACAGCTGTGATGAAAACAGCATTCCTATCACTCACTGTAGTTAAGTTTTGCCAGCTCACATGCTTCAGGTGGAAATCATCAGCTGACCATCAATGTTTATTTATCATTAACATTGATTAAAAAAACAACCCTAAGGAGCTTTCAGTGACACAAGAACAGTTGTGAAGGGATTTTTCCTGCTCTATATCACTTCCCACCTTCCAAAAAAAATGTGGCTTTAATGACTCCTTTGCAATGGAGTCCTTTGCTGCCTGCTGTTGGCTATGCTGCAGTGTTTTACAGATGTCCTAGGCAAGGAGAACTATTTCTTGCTGGGACAAAAAGAGGTGTGAAGTCCCTTGGTGGGGCTGTTCCACAGGTTACCCGCAGAGCAGAAGTCCCTGCCAGCACATCACCATCACATCAGCAGATTGTTTCCACCTCCAAGGTGTGATACCTCCCTCGCCACCTCCTTCTGCAGCAGTGGTTGCCCATGGCCTTTTCCTTGTCCTGTGCAAGACAACTCATGGAACAGAGAGTCAAGTTTCCTCATGTTTGCCTCCCCCATCATCACTTTGAGTCACCTTATGGAGGGTGCGTGGTGCCTCCGAGTGCTGCAGTGACACACGGAGCCCCAGCTCCACAGCCAGGAGCACCGAGGATTGCTCATGAGCAGTGAGAAGAGGCACCATGACACACACAAGTCACGATTTTTTAACTTGCATTACTACATGTTCCTCACAAAAGAAAAATAAAGCACACTCTCCATTGTCTCCTTTTTAAGCCCACACTTCTCTCAAGGTAACCAAACCCACACCATTGCCAGTATACAAGCGGTACCCCAAGGCTGTTTCCCACTTCTGCTTGATGCTTCCCATACACATGCTGCGGACCCTTGCTCCCACTCTGTGTGTGTGATCACTCCCCACAGGGCGATGTCAGGGTCCACAAAACAGGAGCACCTCACAGACACCTCTGGTGAGGAGTCAAGTGCTGGAGGGTTTGAAACCCATGCAAGGCTGCCCATGAAGCCTGATCACCCTGCATTTACAAAGGTCATTTGGAAACCCTGAAGCAACTCTCAGAAAACCCTGCTTTCTTTAGAGACAAGATAAAGCAAGAAAAAACTTTGTGCAGTAGCTGCTTTGCCTTTTGATAACCTGTTACGCCAGCACAGACAGTAAAGATAAACGGAGCTCTATGGGGAAGACATTTGCGCTGGAGAGTATTTCTGAGTCACTGATCAGTGAAGGAAATAAAGTGCCTTAGAGCTTCTTGCTCACCTAAAGAAAGAAAAAAAGGATCATTGATTTTCCCAGGCCTCCCCCTAGGCAAAGCAGTTACTTAAAGTACAATATAGTTTTATTGTGCCACGGGGAACTGGATGCAAACATTTATAAATCTTCCTTTGAGGAGGTTATCACTCAGCCATTTTAAACAGCTTTGTGAGATATGAAAATTCTTAAAACCAGGTAAGACTCACATTCAAAAGAGCCCATGCTTGGAAATGCACCCCATGATCTCCCTCATGGATGATGCTCTCCTCCCCAAAAGGAGGCTGAGACTGAATTGCCCCCCACTAGACTCTCAGGGTTATTATGTGTACCAGGGTCCCAAAGCAGCAAAAGAGCAGAGCAGAACCCAGGCATCTGTGGGATACCCAAAGGCAGGCTGGAGGAAACAGCTCCCCACCTTGTTTCCACTGGATGCTGGAGCAGGCAGAAATGCAGAGGCTCAAAGCTCCTGGAGCCCTGTGAGACGAGCTGCTGGGCACTACTAACAGGAACAGAGTCTACTCATTTAAAACTCACTCAGGTATCTCTGCATTCACTGTGTTCTCTTTGGGACTGCAAAGCCAGCATACCATTAGCAAGATGCAGCTGTCATTAGCAACATGCTGCTGCTAAGGCAGCTGCAGTCTAAGGATGCAAGAGAGGTAAGGAGTGCAGGAAGATATATTTCTTATTGTAGCAGCTGGTGTGTTGGAAGAACTGGACAAACTCTGACCCAGAAAGGGTTTGGGTGCCCTACAACTAGTCTTCTTTGCAGTTGTATTAATTTATCAAACAAGGCTGGAGCCCGCAGAGACTGTGGAGAACACAAAGTACGCAATCTGTTCAGTACTGCCGAGCTGCACTGAATTAAAATCAGCGTCACTAAAGCAGTATACCTCGCTTTTCAGGCCACATGGTAATTAAAAAGTGGTTTTTTAAATATTTTTTTCCTGCACATCAATGGAAACATTCTCTGTCTCTTCCAGTACAGGAATTAGGGGCAGAAAGTGAAGCCTGCTTCAAAGTGAAGCCCAGCTTCAACACAAGCAGAAGAAAAAGGGTCTTCAGCGAGCAGGTGGCCATGTGAGCCTCCTTGCTTCATGATGTTTTGAATGGTAGAAGTTTGCATGCATTCAAGAGGAACATGAAGACATTCCTGGGATATAAATTTGCTGAGTGCTGCTACATACATGCTGCAGATCATGTTTAGCTCAGGAAGCCCCTGAGCCAAAAAGGGTTGGAGGCTGGAGGAGTACCTGGTAGATCTGTTTTATTCTTAGTTATCTTTGTGCACCCATTTATGGTGCTTTCAGAGATAGGGTGCTGAGCTAGATGGACCTACGGCCAGAACCGATATTGCCAGATTTGTGCTCTTTTAAAACAAGCCACTCTGATCCAAATCCTCTTTACACCAGTGTGAGAGTGTCTGTTCATTGGGACCAAAATAAACTATGTGGGACCAGTGTAAAGGAAGGGCTGAGGGATGCAAGAATCTAAAACAAGAAGTGAGAAGAGAAGCCAGCTCTTAGGAGCAGCCATGCCACAGAAAGCAGAGTTTTCTCTGGATGATCTCTTGGCTCTTCCTTTTCCCCCCTGGGCCCCTATGAGGAAGGCTGCAGTTTGCCAGCTCCTGGACCAGGATGGTCGCTGTCCCTTCACCAGCCCTAGAAGGAGACCTATCCGCAGGGACACAAAAATACAGATAGGAAAGGTGCAATTCCTTTTTGGGCTGGGGGCCTGCCATTCGCACTCCTCACAGACAGCCTTGCTTGTTTGCACAGAGCATTTTGTTCCTGCTTTTCTCAGACTACCAGCTCCAAGAAGAGGAGCAGAGGGAATACAGATGCATACAGTCCAGCTGTAGAGCTAATCCTCAGACATAAACGTGGGCAAAATAAAGTATCAGGCTGCTTTGCTGATTTTTTCTTTTCTCCCTATTTTGAAGATGGTAACAAGATGTATTTTCCACTTCTGTCCCTTGTGTTGGCCCCGCTTCCTAAACACTGAGCTCTCCCCACCTGAGCACCCCCAGGTAGCAGTGCATGTACCCCATTTGGGGGTCCTAAAAGGAGAATTGCTTGTCCAGCATCGCTCTGAGGTGGCCTGTCCTGCCCAGGGAGGCTCAGCAGGAGCAGTGGAGTTTCCTGGCCAGTTCCTGTGGGAAGGAAAAGGCACAGGAGCAGGAGTCACTGGGGCCATGCGGGGCAACAGCACAGGCTCCCAGCACTGGAACCAGCTTGATCAATTCTCAGAACTTCTCAGTTCTAAAGACCTTTCAGAAAACCCAGAGGATAACAGTAATTAAATGCAGACCAGTGCCTGGACATTATCAGGTAACACTGGCTTGAAGAGTGTAGCGGAGGAAGCCAGCAAATGTGTACCCTAGTGTCAGAGTAGTGCAGGTCTGTCCCTGCGCCTCAGTGAGTCTCACCAAGGCCACCAAGCGTGAGTGAAGTATGAAATCCAGTCAACAATAAGCAGTCAGTCACAAGAAAGCATCTTCCTGGGGCTGTTGACATTATTATTCTAGATGAAGAAGCAAATCCTACGTGTTAGTTACTTAGTAGATGAAGTTGCCATGCCAACTCATATGCTACCTTTTTTTTGTTATTATTATTGCAAGAGTAGGCAGAGCTCCCTTGAGATTTCACAAAAGGGGAGGAAAAATGTCAAAGTGCCAAGAATATAATGGAATTTGTAGTCTCAACCCTCTTCCCCATAGATCTGTTTTTCAGCATACATCCCTCTCCCCCTCACGGCAGCAGCGAGGCTAAGCCAAGAGACTCTCTGAATGGTAATTTAGTGGCCAGCCCACGATATTGTGGTGCTACACTTCAGCAATCCGCAGCTCTCCTCCCCCGCTTCGCACAGTTTTCAGGGAACTAATGCAAGGAGCTGCTGCCAAATGATTGCACAGCCTTCCCCCAACCTCTCCTTGACTTCTCCGCACTTCTTTCTTTGTTCACTGTTTCTCTCCTGTCTTTCCATCTGTCTCCTTTTCCTCTGCCGGAAAGATTTCTATTTCTGACAGTTACTTCCATTTTTTTTTCCCTGTTGTCTTCACTTGCTTTCCTTCACAAAACATATATCCCTGTCTCTCCCCCCACTTAGTGCTGCCTTTCTGTTTTCCACCACCTCTAAGGCTCCCTTGCAGAGCATGGACCCCCAGGGAAGCAGGTGCTGGTTCCACCAGCATGATGCTGGCAGCAGGGAATTAGCAGTCCATACCTGTAACAGTATCAGATGAGCACCAGTTCAGTATGAACACAAAAACCCTTTGCCTGCCAGAGCTGCTGTGTCCAGCCTTGCTGGGGGCAGAAACGAAAATCTGCCTCAATTTAGCACACTTTGCTTTCTGCCTTGGGTCTAAGCCACCTAGCTCCAAGAAGCATGGCTGTTGTAGCCTCTCCAGGGAGAAATCCAGTGATGCCAGATGTATGAAAAGAGAGGGGCTGCAAGGAACAGATTTGGGGCAGGATGTGACTGCCAGCTTCCTATCCCTCTTTGGGAACCTGCGTAGGGTTGGCTTGTTGAGGAACAACAGGACTCTTGGGAGCCTCCAGAAAGAGAGGTGTATTCAATTAAAGGCAGACGCTCCTGGCACTGCCTCCTGGCACAGGCAGCAGTCCTTGGCACAGCACTCAGCTGGATCAGTGCGTGAGCCACTTGTGCCCATACACCGACGGTTGGTTGTGTCAACATTGCCATTTGTTTGGAAGACATGCAATGGCAGTGGAGAGAGGATGCCTGGCAGAGGCTGTGCAACTGCAGGGTGGGTATGGGGAGGGTGAGTGAGGGTCCCTGAGCTACTCACCATGGTGGGGATAGGGGTCTGAGTCCTTACTGTTCCTGCAGCAGACACGGGCAGGGGGATTCCAGCCACCACTTTTAGACCTTGGTCCAGATCTTACGTCACTTGTTGTATGAAGTCCCTGGAATCCAGAGTAATGAAAAGCACAGATGCTTACACCACTTCCAAATACCATTTTCTTTAAGACCTCCATGTGCACCCATGGAGGGCACAAACCTTTGTACCAAGTAAATGTTCTTTCACACCTTACCTTGCATCACTTCACCCTTCTTAACTGTTCGCAGCCCTGGTCAGTTAAGTTCAAGGATGTGATATAGGTTGTGACTCAGCAGCTGGCTGCGACCGGCACCAAACAGGATACATTAATTTATCCTGATCAACATCCAAGGCCAAGTCCTGCTTTTTATATTATTTAACAATCTTGGTTATTGACTATTGTATTCAAATGCGGTCAAGCACAGTGAAGAGAGGCCATCCAGAGGTGCTTCTTCTACAGCAGGTAAATATGAATAATCACTACAGTTTTAATACTATGCAACATATGCTGATGCTTGGCTTTTTGTGGTCAGGTTTTACACATCTCTTTGACTTTTCCTGTTACCACTGGACTCCGCAACATGTGAAAGCCTGACTTAGTGATGCACAATGGGACTCCCCAAAAGTGTCCAGTGGCTGCCAGCTCTGCTCCCACTAAGGCCGGTGGGCATTAAGATAAATCCACACCAACTTCACACCACCTGCTATCCCAGATGTGAGAAATATTTTAGAAGTATCAGACTTAAGCAGAAACAACCCTTAAACCTCGGAGTGGTTGTTCACAGGAGTGAGGACTATCCCCACAAACCAGTGCTGATGAAGGGATAGCGAGACTGGAGGTTGCAATTACAGAAATTACACCAGTGCAATTACTGGCTTGCACATAATGACCTGAATCACGGCTTGTGGGGGGTTTACTTTCATTTAGACACAGTGCCGTAGCATGGTGGGTTGTACAGTGTGATGCAGTGTGTAGTAAATCTGAAACCAAACTGCACTTGCACTGAATAACTCAGAGCCCACAATCACAGCTTGAACAGCGGGTGAAATGCATTTCAGAATATGATGCTTAAAAAAAGCAAAACAACAAAAGCCCAGAGAACTTTAATAGGAAAAATTGAAAACGCTTGTTGGTTATAGTCCTTCAATCTGACAAAAGGCAATAATATATTAGAAAGTAGTGTTTAATAGGTCAGAGGAGATGACTTACATTCCTCTGCGATGTGGTACTAAGATAATCACCACGAGGCCAAATATTTTTCAACGTCAGTTTAGCAGATGAAGCCAAAAAGAAAATTAAAATTCAGGAGACAAAATGTGTGATGGCCACGGAAGCAATACAAATTTGGCTTCATTGTTTGTCCCTTGGTTTTTTAGTAAGCTGGGGAAGACATTTATGTTTGGATTTAAAATGTGATTTATCAATCCCATTGCTATTCTGCAATCATAGAGAGGGAAGATTTATACACCTTAATGTCATTTTTTCTCATTGTTGTTCTCCCCTTCCAAGAAAAGGTGCCTCAAAGGGCTGATGAGAAAACAAAGAGTGCGGAAAACTAGAGTAATGTCCTTAGAGTTCTGGTAATTCAAACATATGTATGTTTGGCCTTCTGGTACTTGATAGAAATGGCTTAAAATCTAAATTCCTGTATAAGAGAGGGCTGCAGCCTGACTCAGACCAGAGCTGCGTGGTTCCAACATGCCTGCCAGACACGGCCCCAGGGGAAAGGTGCCAGTCTCCCCTTCAGAGCCTGCACTGCTTTGCACCAGCAATAAAGCAGCCCCTGGTGCAAGGCTGAGCAGCTGCCGCAGGATGGGAGACCTTGTACATATCTAGGTGAGGGTATGGCTGGACAAGGTGTACTTGCATGATAGGGGAGGCCAAAGAGGTCACCAAGCATCACCTGCCACCTCCTACCATCCAGTTCTACCTCAAGAGAGCTGAAAGCGAAATGGGGAGAGTGGCAAGAAAGATCAGGCAAAGTTTCATGTAAAACACTTGAAAACCAAACCAAACAACTGAAAATTTTAACATTCAGTTGAGTTACAAATTGATTTCTCCACCTCCCTGACTGTGTGGCTGCTGGCCTGGGGAGCCAGGCGAGAGGGATGCCCACAGCACGGTGCCAGCCTGGCATGGTGCTGCGGCTCCCTCTGGGATTGCCCAGTGTCTGCCCGTGTGGCCTTATCAGAGCTCTACAGCTCAATGCCTGGGACACAGGTTTGAAGCTGAGGGAACTGCTGCTTCCCTGCAGGGACAAAGGAAAAAGTCTCCCCCTCTGATGGGACGGCGCTGACGGCCCCTGGTAGGACTCCACAGAAACAGGCAGAAAGCTCAGCTTGCTTCCACCTGCTGATTTCAGGACTGTTTGTTTTTCTTCCTTCCTTTCTTTATTTCCTGCAGCTGCAGGGGGAAGCCCATCCAGCATGGGCAGCACTGAGAAGCAGCAAGGGCCAAGGGATCCCAGGCAGGACCCTGTCCCTGGGGCTAATACGGATGCTGTGCCCACAGCAATGTGCTCAGCAGAGGCATGGGCACCACTGCAAACTGGGGGGCTGGCTGCAGCACACAGCTCCCAGGCAGAGGCAGCAATACTCCCTGGAGAGCCCAGGCACAGCTGGAGAGGGCTGCATATTCGCAGCACTGAGAGTTTCATCCAACTTCCAGCTTTTCAACTAATGCCAGCGCATCCTGGCATTAGTTGGATGTGTTTCCAACGCATCCCAGCACATCCTCACCTCTGCAGAGACAAGTGTGGCTCCATCCTAGGAAGGATGTGAACCACAGTTTACTACATACCTATGCAATGCTGTGGCTTGTAGGGCATGTTGTGTCCTCAAAACTGTCAGTAGCATTAGGTTAAACTGTATTTGTTGGTGAAAAAGGAGAAAGGTTGGCAAGCTTCGCCCAGCTAGAAGATAATGCAGGCAGATGCAGATTGTTCAACCTCAGCTGTGCCATGGCGTGTTTGGTGCTGCGCAAACCACACAGACATCACTTGGAGGAGTTTTCTATGGACTCAGGGCTGGAGTCATGGCTGGGCTGCCGCGATACCTGGCCTTGTCTTGGCAGAGAGGAGGACAAAGTGGTCCAAGGCAGGCTGCTGGGCTTTGCTCTTGGCAGTCATGCGAGGACCAGGACAGCAGCAAGATCTGGGATGGCAGGACACAGTGACCCTGATGAACATGGCCCTCTGAGATCATCCTGCAAGTGCTGGATTCCATCCCCTTCCAGAAGGGCAGAGAGAAATGTTGTGTCCTGTTATCATGGTTTACTTCCACTCCTTCAAGGTCTGATGGTCAGAGACAGGCTGACTTTCAGTCCCAGGAGTAGATTTCTCACCAACATGGTTCAGAGAGTAAAATTATTTTGTGTTTTAATCCTCACCCTGCCTGTGCTACAGTGTCACAGAAGGAAAGAAGCAGAAACACTACAGGAGGGTGAAATGTTCACTGCAAGAGTTTGCATGAAAGGAGATGTGATAGCCTGTGACTCTTTGCGGTCCCCTACACTCATGCACATGCGTGAATGCAACCATCTGTCTACATAAACACATGTAGACAGGTTATAGTTGCAGCATGCACGGGAATGACGTAGTGGCATGTGAAGGTAAGTAAATAACTTGGTAAATCTGAAGCCTTTTTTTCCCAAGTTGGAAGAAGGTCAGTTTGTGTCCCCAGGTCCAGCGATGCCTTACTGATGTTTGATGATGGGGCAGATAGAGACAATTAAGCAGATTGTTTACTTTCTGGTTTAGGCTCTGGGAGAGCAAGGCTTTTGAAAGGACATTTTGGAAGCCTGGGACACCCAGAACCCACCAGCAGCGCTGCCCCCACAGCGGCTCAGACTCCACAGCGGAGAGGAGCACACTGCCGGGCATCATCTCCTTGTTTCACCCGCATCAATCACAGCTTCCCACTGACACACACACGCAGCCAGCCCGGCACAGCAGAATTACATCCGCTCCACTTGCCTCCTTGGGTTTTTATCCCTGGGGAAATGCGACATACAGGCTTTCTTAAAGGGCCACACAGCACAGGCAGATACCACCCATCGGGGTGTGCGCGGGAACCTGATTTTGTGTGACAGCCACAAAATACCTGTGGTGTGTACGGACGGGGGAAATCGCTGCTGCTGCGCCACACCAGCTCCTTGTGCTGGTGGCAGCCCTTACATGCTGGAGGAAGGCAGGGACAGGGATGCAGAGGCAGGTGATGGCTGAGTGGTTTTCATTGTTCGCCGATAGAGCGATGCCAAAGGAGCTGGGCTGCTGCCGCCCAGTGGGAGGAGATGTGTGAGAGCCCATGTGTGAAGGGTGGCCATGGAGTGAGGCCATGGAGGGCAACACAAGCAGTCACACTCTCCCAAGCACTCTCTTTTGTTAACAGGGTGGCCCATGGCTCCAAAAAGTCATTCCCCGTGGGGGTGCCTGTACAGGAGTGGGCTTCGCCTGTGCTCCTGCAGTTGGGGCTGACTGGTGCCACGGTGGCTGGCTGGGGTTGCCAGCCTCTCTGGCAGGCACATGTGCTGCCATACACTGCTTTTGCACCCATTTCTGCAGGAGCCACGAGGAGGAGGGGCAAAGTCTGCCAGCACATGTGAGCAATTCATTGTGTTCCTGTCACCACTATAAATCAAATTAAACGCCAGAAAAAAGAGAATGGCGTTTTTACAACAGCACCTGTTATGCTACTGCAATTAGGGTTCCATTATCGCCCCCCACACTAAAAGGTTTCAAAACACAGCTGTATAAGTCCTGTGGAACTGAAAACAAGAATAGTGGCCAGTGAACAGGTCTGTTTGGAAAGGGCTGCAGACAAACTGTGCTGACAGACACCTCTTAGGGCTGAATGCTTTAGGAATACTCAAACTGTACACCAGAGCCACTCGACTGCATGAGTGATGTTCAGCCAGGGTGTGAGTAAGAGCCATTCCCATCAACCCCCTCAGCAGCTGCCCATGTTCCCTCTGCTCAGAGGGGGGTCTGGCACCATTTTCTACTGATCTCCAGTTTTCTAAGGGATAACACTTTAAATAAAATAAAGGTCAAACTCCTAGGACTAGCTTACAATAATGTCATTGAACAGACTCCGGTCAGAAAGAAGAGATACCCAGTGTTCTGCAGCAGCAGCAACAGTTTGCAAACACTCTAATAACTGGTTAGGAGCTACTGCCTTCAGCGGCTTAGTAGCCAGCTACGGCTTAACCATTTCGCTCTTAATAAGGCAGCATCACGGTTTCCATACCAGCTGGATATGGGCGTACCACCATTGACACACAGAAATGACGCACAGCTCACTGCAAAGGACAGGAAAGAATACAAGAGTAAGCCTGATGCTTTGCACATGAAATATTTGGGACACATCAACTGAAGAGCTTGACCAGGCTCTGATGCTCACCCTGGGCATGGCTTGGTTATGAAAGCTTCAGCTTCCTTGCATGGACAAGGCCCCTCTGCCATTGCCGACCACTCACCCTCATGACAGCGTCTCATTAAGAGAATTATCTTCACACCAATGAACCCCTGCAGGCATTCATTGGCACAGTGGATTAGAGCAGTTTCAGCAGATTTATGATATAGGGTTTATGGAGTCATTGATACGTGAATTAAGCACTGACTGATTGAGACTAACTCTTCAAAAGGAGTCATTATAATCTCTATAGAAATGTAATGATTCCCGTGACAACATCTTCAATGAAACTTCAAAAACACTCATTAAAAAAAAAAAAGGTACAGAAATATATATTTAAATAAAGCTCTAGTTCTCAGTTTTCCCCAGCCACCAAAAGGTAAGGAAAATTCAGCTTTCCAGAGGTCAGATATTCAGGCTTCATCTGCTGAGATGTTCAGTAAAAGCTGCTTCCCCTTTCCCTGGGGCGTTGCTGCTGGGATCACAGCTCACACTGGTATGGGCAATGCAAAGGTGCGGGTCATGCATCCTCTGGTGTTGGGAGAAAGCCATGGCTCATAGCGTTACACACATAAGAACCAGCCTGCACCTTTCCCCCTATGTCAAACCAAGTCTGGGATTAAGCTGGAGAAAGTTTAGGCAGGAAGAAGAGGCCAAAGAGGTTTCTTACAAGGCTCTCCCAGTTTTTGTGCTTGAAACTATCCTGCAGCAATGTGGCAAATGTTAGTCTGGCTTTGGTAAAGATTTTGAGAGCCATAGACTGAAAATTTTGGTGCAGTAAAGCAAACCACTGCAATAGAGAATGACAAGCTCCTGGCAACCATGATCTCCACATCCTCTGCAGGAGAGGCGGTGCTGAGCTCCCAGCTCAGTCCTTGGCCTCGATGGCAAGTTTTCAACAGCAGACATCAGCTGTGGTGACACGCACAGCAGCAGGTGCTTTTGCTCCAGAAGTGGGTTGCTTTTAGCTAATTTCAGTGACAGAGTAATCCAACTTTTTGTGAATTGCTCAGTGGGGCCTAACCCTGCTTAGGGGAGCGATCATCCCTGGGCCACCTCCAAGGGGAAGCTCTCCCTTCCAATGCCATGCCCCAT
The DNA here is from genome assembly GCF_037157495.1 of Lathamus discolor. NCBI lineage: Eukaryota > Metazoa > Chordata > Aves > Psittaciformes > Psittacidae > Lathamus > Lathamus discolor. The sequence goes on along the minus strand of NC_088889.1, from coordinate 24,406,165 downwards.
CTCCAGGTAATGGGGCTGGTTATCTCCCCAGCACTGATGGATCTCAGTGCTGAAGCCCATGGAGCTGCACCATGGTGAAAAGCTGCAGCATCAGGATGGTGTTTTGGCAAAGCACTGGGTGAATTAAGAGCAGAAGTACAATCACATAGGTAGCCCACAGTCACCGTCATGCACAAAGCACTTCTGTTCTTCAAGGCCTGATTTGGCATCTCCTGTGACGAATGGGATGTGGGCACTCTGCTCAGTATACAGCAGCTTCTTCCTTAATTCAATGAACTGTGACATTTCAGTCTTGAGGCTGCTACAAGGGCTGGGGTGATGGACTCTACCCCAGACTTGCTGATGTTCGCTGCAAACTAGTGGGCTACTAAGCGCACAACTTGTACAGCTAGTTTTTGTGTGAAGAACAAGTACCATCCATCTACTCATTGGTTCACCGCTAATGAAAACCAAGCAGAAGGAAATGCTCAGCAGACAGCACCACAGCATGTTCCTGATACACCAGCTGAGCCCTCCTGGGAGCAGAGCTGCTGCTCGGGCTGGGGAGCACATGGATACTGCGCCCTGGCTGCACCATGCAGCACTGGAGCTGGTGGGGATTCATCTGTGCTGTGCTGTGCTGGTAAAACGTGATTGCAGAGCTGTTGGAGTCAGTGGTGAGCACAGGATTTGCAGATCAAAAGGCCAGAACCAGGTCCAGCACATTTCAGCGTAGCTCCTGGCATAGCTCCTGTCATAGCGCACAGGGCTGGTGGCTTGCTTGAAAGTATTGAATATTTTCATTATACCAAAAAAAGAAGAAAATCAGTGTGAGAGATCCTGCTCACACAGGCCTTTTTCAGACCTTTTCTGGGAGGAGGAGAAGGAAAACTTTGATGATTCCTCCAAAGGAACCTAGGATGGGCTTTTGCAGCAGCAGCAGTTCTCATGGAAAATCCTCCTAGCCCAACTTTCTGCAACAAAATAAGCACTTACGGGTTTGTTCTACAGTGTAATTTTTAATAATCCCAGTGGTTTCCTTCCATGGTGTTGTGGTTTGACCCCAGCTGGCAAGTAAGTACCACACAGCTGCTTGCTCACCCGCACCCCCAGTGGGATGGGGAGGAGAATCAGAAAAAATATTTAGCACATAGGCTAAGTACAGTTTAATAATTGAAATAAAATATAGCCACAATCATAATAGGATTATTGTAAAGAAAAGGGAGATACGAAAAGAAAGGGAGGGGAATAAAACCCAATAAGCACAAGTGATAAACAACTGCTCACCACCCACCGACTTTTGATAGCACTTGATAGCACCTGGCCATCTCCCCAGTTTCTATACTAACCATGATGGAATATACCTTTGCATTGTTTGGGTCAGCTGCCCTGGCTGTGCTACCTCCTAGCTTCCTGTGCCTCTCCTCCCTGGCAGAGCATGAGAGACCGAAAAGCCCTTGACGTGAAGTAAGCACTACTTGTTCACAACAACTAAAACATCAGTGTGTTATTAACATTATCTCATCCGAAATCCAAAACACAGCACTGTACCAGCGACTAAGAAGAAAATTAACTCTATCTCATCTTAAAGCAGGACACATGGCGACACAGAAACAGCGTAGGAGGCCATCACACACCCATCCCTGGGTATGGAACACCCTCCTCTCCCAGGCAATGCTCTTGTGCTTTGCAGAAATGCATGCTTCCAAATGCTACTAAAGCCTGGGGCCTAGCATCCCCCTTGCAAAATCCAATCTCTAAATCACTACCTGTGTCTTCCTTGTTAATGGGCATTTTAGCTTAAGGTTCAACCCTCCCCACCTATCCCGTAACCCCTAAAATGAGGAAGACAGACATTGCAGGTGAAGCCATATATTTCATTTGACTGCAAACCACCCCCAGGAGGCACTGACTGCATAGGCACATGCAGCCTCTGAGTGTGCCTTTGCCTCATCCGTCACTGCTAATGCTGTTAAAAATATCAGGCCGACTTCTCTGCTGCAAGAAATCACTGCAGCACCTGGGTCGCCTCCACTCACAGGGGCTGAGATTTTGGCCCCAGAAATCCCTCCACAGGGTGAATGAAACTTGCACAAAGGGAGCAGGTCACAGCACACCCTGCCGAGGCTGTGCCGGTTGGCTGGAAGAGGGGATCCAGCAGGGCTTTCATCCAGGGCATCGGAGCAGTATTCGCCTGCAGCATCACACAGCAGTGTGTTTTTCTTCTGGCAATGAAAAGCCCAGGGCTGTGGAGCGGATTGCAGCTCTCCCTGCACCTCACCCCCACCAAGGAGCACTGCACATCTGGAGAGTTTCACCATGCTCCATGGATATTAATACAAAAAATTAATAAACCGGAAGATAATAAATATGAGCAATAAACACAGAGAAGGGGAGCAAATAAACCCCACACCACATATTCAGAAGGGTCAGGAGGCAAAACTACAATATGAAAGACTCACAGAGGTTACTGAGTGCAGGGCATTAGGGAGTTGTTGGCCAGGAACATCCCTGCAGATTTGGGCTGTGCATGTCCTTCACACAGTGGCCATGGAAATCAGAAACCCCTTGAAATATTCTCATAACAAGAGATCAACAAACACATCTCATCTCTATGACCTTCCCAAGGAGGGTAAACTAAATATCTGCATTTCACAGATGGGGAAACTGAGGCAGAGGGCATAGCAACATGCTCCATGAGGGCCATGGTGAGTGGTTCTGCAGCAGAATCCAGTGGGGACATCTCCAGGTATATCTCCTCTGCCTTGGGCTGGGCCTTGAGGGCAAGCAGGCTAGGAGCATCCCATCCTGGGGGCTGGGATGGCAATGGTGTGAAACCATGTACCAGAGCCATGGGAACCAGGAAGAAACATGCTGGACTTGAGGATAAAATTGCTGCTAAAGGAAAAAAGAAGAATCCCTTTCCTTGCAAACTGAGCATAATGGTTGGGGAATGGGGCTCTAGTCGCCATGGAAACCCCCAAAGTTGTCACTTTTTGCCATAGTGCTGGTAAAGCCATATGTGTTTGAAAGCCTGTGAGGTGGAAGCCTCCGTTCTGCCCCAGCCTGGCCTGGCTCTCACCTTCTGCCAGCATTTCCAGAAATAGCCAGAAAGATTTAGGGACACGGAGCTTGTACATTGTTCTCTCTCATAATCCTTACCTCGTGCCTGGATCTCACTCAGCACCTCTGCGTCCCCATTAGCCTGGCATTTGGACATCAACAACTCCTTGCCATTAGCATCTATCAATAACTGGGCTAACATAGAAAACATAGAGTGAAAACATTTTGACACTGCTGCATGATGAAGAATGTCTAGAGAAAGGAGCTAAGGTCACAGCCAAGTAGCTGACAACAAGCCTTGTTCTCCATTAAAGCCAGGCTGCAAATTTCTCATTGAATGTAGCTTGTCATCTTCTGCCTGGTTGAGTTGTCCTGGTGGGAAGATCCAAGCTTAGCTTGGTCCACCAACCTGCTGCTAGCTCCAGCTGAGACCATCGATATTCAAACACTCAGACAGTGATCAATCTGTTCTCATGACTGTGCCCAGAGACCTAAAAGGCAATTAAAACTGGTGCTGATGGGTGGAAGGTAATTTCATGGTGCTTCCTCCAGATGGCCAGATCTTTTCAGGAACACGTGTTCCCATTGATGGCAAGGCTGAACAACCGTATGGAGCACCACATGAACAACCAACCATACAGTGCAGCCGGGATGCTGTGTGGCTGTTGCCACGTCAGTGGGTGGATGAGCAAAGGCTGAGCGGGAGACAATCTGAAGCCTTGCTGGGGAAAAACAGTTGGAGGCCACCCACTGCAAGGATTGGCTTTTCTCTCCAGCTCACTCATCTGCTTCAAATGGAGAGCATGGTTGTGAGTTTAGCATCAGAGTGCTGTGCCTTACTGATGACTGTGAAGGATGGATGAGCTCCGTGAGCCTGCAACACCTGGGAGGGCTGGCTTGGGTGCCCCATGGCTCTCTGGGGACAGGGTGGTGCCCACAGCACTAAGGAGGACCATGAGCTTTTTAGCTCAAAGTTCAGAGAACTTTTTTTTAGTGCGGAGTTCTCTGGATGCTTACCACCTCCACTATGGCACTGCTGAGAACACACACACTTGATACTGCAGGGCTGTTAATGGTGGCGTGTGAGGAACCAGGACTTCTTCAAGACTTTTGCCTCCAGAGGCTACAGAGGGTAGAAGTTGATAGATGTACTATAGCATCACCCAGCTTCACCATTTTATTGAACTTCACCACAATCAGTGGGGTTTTTTAGTTGAAACTGACTCCTGGAGTAAGGAGACACTTAGGTTTCCTTTTTAAACACAATTAACCCTCACCACTAGCTTGAAGGTTTTGACCTTTTAGCAAAGTTGAAGCAAAATGGTAAAAAATGCACAATTTTAAATTCTCATGACCTTCTGGGGCCAGACTCTTGGAATCAGCATTGCCCTAATGGCATCCCCAGGAGCAGGCATGCTCCTTGAGAGCTGGTGCTGCGGGAGAGCACTGGAAAGAGCTGTGGGCAGAGAGCTGACCTAACCTGTGGGTTGCAGAGATCCCCCAGGGTAGTGTTTATTAGCACCCCAGCAGGTCCTCATGTGTTGGGGTAGTTGACAAGTCCGAGGGAGGTCCAGATCAGACGCCATCGAGGTCAGACCTGCTGCCTGTTCTGGCTGCACTCCAGCTGTAGCAAGCCTGTCTGTTCAAATCAACACCCCATGAATACCTGGTGGAGGATGTAATTACCAACCGGGATGGAAAGAGGTTTAGTTGGACTTTGTGTCCAAAGGGGATTTCCAAACCTTGGCATGTGCCTGAGTAAACAGATCCTTCCCTTTGACCTGTTGTCACCCTGCCAGAGGGGCAGAAGCGTTACCCATTGCAGCTTCCCCTAGTGTGGCAGGGTAGTCTCTGAAGAGCCCAAGGGTAAAAGTCTTCTCTTCCCCAGCCTAAACAAGCCCAGATCTCAGCCTGTCTTCATAGGAGAGGTGCTCCAGGCCTCTGGGCATCTTGGTAGCCCTCATCTGGACTCACTCCAACAGGTCCACATCCTTCTTGTGCTGAGGGCCCCAGAGTTGAACGCAGAACTGCAGGGGGGTGCGTCTCGTGAAAGCAGAGCAGAGGGGCAGGATCACCTCCCTCGACCTGCTGGTCACACCCGTTTAGATGCAGCCCAGGATACGGTTGGCTTTCTGAGCTGCAAGCACACACTGAAGCCAGCTCATGTGTTGCTATAGAAGGGGTTTTGTGTTGCCCTTGATGTCTCTGGACGTATTTAACTCTACTGGGGCTTTAGCTTTCCTAACCTGACCCCTGGCTGCTCGAACAGTTTCGCTGTATCCCTCGCCGGCTACCTGTCCTTCCTTCCACCCTCTGTAGGCTTCCTTTTTGTGTTGGAGTTTGTCCAGGAGCTCCTTGTTCATCCATGCAGGCCTCCTGGTGTTTTTGTCTGACTTCCTCTTTGTCAGGATGCATCACTCCTGAACTTGGAGGAGGTGATTCTTGAATATAATCCAGCTTTCTTGGGCCCCTCTTCCCTCCAGAGCTTTATCTCTAGGGAGCAGATCCCTAAAGATGCCAGTCTGCTCTCTGAAGTCCAGGATAACAAGCTTGCTGTGCACACTCTTCACCATCCTAAGGATCTCTAACTCCACCATTTCACGATCACTGTGGGGAAGGCTCCCCTTGAGCTTCACGTTCCCCAACAGCCCCTCCTTTTCTGTGGAACAAGGTCCAGCATAGCCCCTCTCTTTGTTGGCTCCCCTACTGCTTGGAGGAGGAAGTCATCATCAGTGCATTCCAGGAACCTCCTGGATTGCTTGTGTCCTGCTGTGTAATCCCTCCAAGAGATGTGTGCACGTCTGCGGGAGTATGATAGAACAGGTATCACAGAAACATGGTGGGATGGCTCCTATGACTGCAGTGTTGGAATGGAAGGTTACAGGCTCTTTAGAAAAGACGGGCCCGGCAGGCAGGGAGGGGGAGCTGCTATTTATGTTAGCGATAGGCTGGAGAGTATGGAACTCTGTCTGGGGGCAGGTGAGCAGTCAACAGAGAGTTTGTGGGTCAGGGTTAAAGGGAGAACAGTGATGGGAGACATTACTGTGGGGATCTGTTGCAGACCGCCTGGTCAAGAGGAACCTGTGGATGAAGCACTCTACAGACAGATAGGAACAGCCTCACGCTCGCAGGCCCTTGTTCTCGTGGGGGACTTCAACCACCCTGATACCTGTTGGAGCAATGGTATGGCCCGGCACAAGCAATCCAGGAGGTTCCTTGATTGTGTGGAAGACAACTTCCTTCTGCAAGTAATAGAGGAGCCGACAAGGAGAGGAGCCATGCTTGACCTTGTGCTCACCAACAGGGAAGGGCTGGTTGGAAATGTGATGCTCCAGGGCAGCCTTGGTTGCAGCAATCATGAGATGGTCGAATTTGAGATCCTCAGGACAGTGAGAAGAGCGTGTAGCAAGCTCACTGCCCTGGACTTCAAGAGGGCAGATTTGGCCTCTTCAGGAACCTGCTTAGTAAGGTTCCATGGGATATAGCCCTGGAGGGCAGGGGGAACCAAGACTGTTGGTTGTTATTCAAGGATCACCTACTACAAGCTCAGGGGTGCTGCATCCCAACTAGAAGGAAGTGCAGCAGGAGGGCCAGGAGACCTCCTTGGATGGATAAGGAGCTGCTGAGGAAAATTCAAAGGAAAAAAGAGGCTTTTAAAAGGTGCAAGCAAGGACAGGGGGCCTGGGTAGAGTACAGGGATGTTGTCTGGGAAGCTAGGGACCAGGTTAGGAAAGCTAAGGCCCAGTTAGAATTAAACTTAGCTAGGGATGTTAAGGATAACAAGAAGGGATTCTATAGGTACATAGTGAATAAAAGACAGACTAGGGACAACCTAGGCCCCCTCCAGAAGCTATCAGGAGAACTGGCTACCCTGGATTTGGAGAAGGCTGAGGTTCTTAATGACTTCTTTGCCTCGGTCTTCACTGGCAAAGGCTCTGACCGCACCACCCAAGTCTTGGAAGGCAGGTGCAGGGACTATGAGAATGAACAGCTTGGGCCCACTGTAGGAGAGGATCTGGTTCGAGACCATCTTAAAAACCTGAATGTGCATAAGTCCGTGGGACTTGATGAAATCCATCCGTGGGTCCTGAAGGAGCTGGCAAATGAAGTTGCTAAGCCACTGGTCATCATATTTGAAAAATCATGGCAGCCAGGTGAAGTTCCCAACAACTGGAAAAAAGGGAATATAACCCCCATTTTCAAGAAGAGGAAAATGGATGACCTGGGGAATTACAGACCAGTCAGTCTCACCTGTGTGCCTGGCAAAGTCTTGGGAGCACATTCTCCTGGAAGGCATGCTAAGGCACATGAAAAACAGCAAGGTGCTTGGTGACAGCCAGCATGGCTTCACTAAGGGGAAATCCTGCCTCACCAATTTGGTGGCCTTCTATGGAAGGGCTACGGAACTGATGGCCAGGGGTAGAGCAGTTGATGTCATCTACCTGGACTTGTGCAAAGTGTTTGACACTGTCCCACACCACATCCTTGTCTCTAAATTGGAGAGACATCAGTTTGACAGATGGACCACTCGGTGGATAAAGAACTGGCTGGATGGCCGCACACAAAGAGTTGTAGTCAATGGCTCAATGTCCAGCTGGAGACCAGTAACAAATGGTGTCCCTCAGGGATCAGTGATGGGACCGGTCTTGTTTAGCGTCTTCATCGCTGACATGGACAGTGGGATTGAGTGCGCCCTCAGCAAGTTTGCCAACGACACCAAGCTGTGTGGTTTGGTTGGTACTTCGGAGGGAAGGGATGCCATCCAGAGGGACCTTGACACGCTTGTGAGGTGGGCTGATGCCAACCTTATGAAGTTCAACCACGACAAGTGCAAGGTCCTACACCTGGGTTGGAGCAATCCCAGGCACAGCAACAGGTTGGCCAGAGAAGAGATTCAGAGCAGCCCTGCAGAGAAGGACTTGGGGGTGCTGGTCGATGAGAAAATGAACATGAGGCGGTAGTGTGCGCTCGCAGCCCAGAAAGCCAACCGTATCCTGGGCTGCATCAAAAGGAGCATGACCAGCAGGTCGAAGGAGGTGATCCTGCCCCTCTACTCTGATCTTGTGAGATCTCACCTGGAGTATTGTGTGCAGTTCTGGTGTCCTCAACATAAAAAGGACATGGAACTGCTGGAACAAGTCCAGAGGAGGGCCACGAGGATGATCAGGGGACTGGAGCACCTCCCATATGAAGACAGGCTGAGAAACTTGGGGCTGTTCAGCCTGGAGAAGAGAAGGCTGCATAGAGATCTCATAGCAGCCTTCCAGTATCTGAAGGGGGCTTATAAGGATACTGGGGAGGGACTCTTCATTAGGGACTGTAGTGATAGGACAAGGGGTAATGGGTTAAAACTTAAACAGGGGAATTTTTGATTAGATGTAAGGAAGAAGTTCTTTACTGTGAGGGTGGTGAGGCACTGGAATGGGTTGCCCAGGGAGGTTGTGAATGCTCCATCCCTGGCAGTGTTCAAGGCCAGGTTGGACAGAGCCTTGGGTGACATGGCTTAGTGTCCCTGCCCATGGCAGGGGGGTTGGAACTAGATGATCTTAAGGTCCTTTCCAACCCTAACTATTCTATGATTCCATATCTAAGTAGTTGAATTCCCCCAAGAGGACCAGGGCTGTGAACATGAGGCTGCTCCTCTCTGTCTAAAGAGGGCCTCATCTGCTCAGTCTTCCTGGTTGGGTGGCCTGTAGCAGACACCCACTATAATGTCTCCTGTCCCTGCCCTCCCTTTATTCCTGGCCCAGAAGTTCTTGGTCAGCTTCTCATCCATCCCCAGGCAGAGCTCCATGCACCCCAGCTGGTCATTGACGTAAAGGACAGCACCCCCTCCTCCTCTCCTCAGCCTGTCCTTCCTAAAGAGCCTGTATCTCCATTCCGACACTCCAGTCATAGGAACCATCCCACCACTTCTCTGTGATGTCAGTAAGATCATAGCCCTGCAGGCATGCACACATTTCTTGTTTATTCCCATGCCATATGAATTTGCATAGAGGCATTTAATTTGGGCCCCTGATGAAGCTGATTTACTGGCTGGAGTGGCAGGAATTCCTTTGTGCTCTCCTCCTGCTTTACCACCAGTGCCTTGGCAACCTGGGACTGCCCAGTGTGTCCAGCCAGGCACCTCAGGCTCCCCAGGGTTAAATCACTCACACCACTCAGTGACAAGCCAAGTGACTGTTCAATGTCATTTAAACCTTCTGAACCCTTCTTTTGCTCCTTTGATCCGAGTTACCTCCACGGTGCCCAAAAGCTCTGAGGGGTGGAAGAACCCAGGGCCAGCATCCAGCCCCATGGAAATAAGTGTCCCTGAGGCAAAGTGAGGAGCGGGGAGGTGAATATATAAATACATAACATGGGACACAGTGCTCCCAGTCCCTCACTCACACCTGGCAATCATTACTGGGACCAAGCCACCCGTGACCTCTGGAAACAAGACAGAAGGGGGTGAAATTCACCCATTCCCACATGGCAGGTCCAGGACTGCTTTTGTACTCCCACACCCTGACACCACGGGGCTTCACGCCACCAGGGCAGGACCAGGTGCCAAAATCCTTTTCCCACCAGCTCAGCAGAGCAGCTCACCCCATTGTTGAGCCTGTGGTCTCACTTGCAAGGTGAATAATTAACCTTGGAACTCGCTCAGCGCTCCTCCCCACACGCACACCTCTCCCTTTCTTTTAAATGCCTAGGCAGAATGAAAGTGAAACAGTGCCAGAGTCTCTCCGGAGGAGACAACAGGTGAAGGTGCTGGAGGTCTTGTGTGTCTGGGGACAGGCCTGTCGTTCCCACTTCCGACAGCCCTTTTCCAGAGGGCAAAGGAGGATGGAGTGCAGCGCTATTCCTGGAAGAAGCTCCTCGGCCAGCGCGGGTGTGCAGGACACTGCTCCAGTTAGTTGAGGTGCGTGAGCTCACGTGGACCTCTGCCCCACGGAGCTGCCTACCCACCACCACATCTCCCTGGGATCTCCTGTGGCACAGAGTTGCTTTCAGTTTCTGGGGATCACGCCTGTGCTATCCCAGCTCGCTGTGGAGAGGATCGGTGTGGTCAGTACCGGGGTGCGTATCCCTTCTCTTTCCTTGCCCATGGGCTCACATCTTATGGCCCTCCCTCCCCGGCTGCCTCCACTCACTTCCCTGGCTCACCCCTTTGATCGTTGCTACTGCTCCACTCTGGCCGCAGAAGCCCCATGTGGGGTTCGAGTTAGGGACTCACCCCGCTTCCTACTGAAATCTCTGGAAAATAGGGTCCCCTCCTCTCCCTCCCACCCTCCGAATAGGCTGCGGTGGGCTGAGCTCCTGAGCAAGACAGTGAATGATTGAATATTCCTCTGAGAGGGTGTGACGCACGGTCTGAGCCCCACTGTGTGAGCAGCTCAGCAAACCCATGGGAAGATGCAATCCCTGCAGTTTATAGCCTGTGAAAAAATCTTGTACCAGGGAGAAAACTCAGGCCAAACTCAGATCAAAGAAGCATGAGATCTATGTCCAGAGTCCCAACATGCCTGCTCACTGTAATCATATTTCAATCTCTGGCTCCTGTGAGCTGCACAGACCCGAGACAGGCAGTTCCTGGGTGACCTCAAACAATAGCTGTTTCTGATGATTTAAACCTATCAATCACTGAGCTGCCTTGAGCCTGCTATGGGGAAATGCAGCTGATGTAAACCATTACCGCACCATATATAGCCTCCCGTGCTGTAACCATGATGTTTTGGAGAGCAGAGATTGCTCTGTGTTTGAAGGGAGTAGAGAAGAGCTCAGCCCCACACCAGAAACTGCTCAACCACAGGCCACCTTCCAGGAGTGTCAGGTCAGGGCTTGAGCAGGGCAGAAACAGCAGCACAACCCAAAGCTGCTGCATCCACAAGAGAAAGTGACAATACGTCAGTGAGACCCAGGGAAGGTTATCATTCCTACATGGCTGGAAATCCACCTAGAAGAACAGAAAGCAAAAACATACCTTGTTACAAAACAAAATGGCATGTTTACACACGTATCAGTGTCTCTGGTGTTCCGTGGTTCTTTGGTGCTGGAGAAACAGCTGCCACTTGCCTGATTTATAGAGTTAAATAGAGCTTTCCAGAGCTAAAAGCAGGCCAGCACCTGGCGTCTGTGGGTAGAGAGATAGTTTTAGTAGCTACAGCCAGCAAAAACTTGCTCTGTCCTTGTATTAGGCATAGGAAAGGGATGTGCCACATTTTCAGTTCAGGACTGACTTTGGAGACACTGTATTTTGGAGACAGCCTAATTCTGCTGTTTTATGCATTTCAGTGATTTGGAAAAACGCCCTTGTTGAAAGACAAGATGAATAGAAGTACGGAGTTAGACCCAAGGAGCGTGACCTCAGAACCAACAAACAGTGCAGGGAAGGAAAAGAGGGAGGTTGCTTCCGAGCTGAGCAGCCCAAGTTTGCATAGCATGGACAGTGGGTTCTTTGAAAGAGGTATTAAAACAATGTTAAGTATCCGGAAATCAAAACGAAGTCTGAACAAAGAGAAAGAAAAGGAAGGTACTGGCACATGGAAAGGAAAACGACTTTCTTTGCGATTCCCCAAGAGCTATGAGAACAAAACCACGATCTGTAATGGCGTGCAGGAGGTTAGTGAGAAGATAGAAGCCAAGCCCATTCAAGGAAAGCCTCTTTCAGGTAAGAAGCAAAACTACCAGTGTAATACATGTAACCTTCAAGTAGTTCACTCTGCAAATCTTGGGCCCAACAGAGGTGCTAAAGAACAGGCATCTCATTATGGGGTAGAGACAGCTGTCACCCCTCGCACAAACTCATTGGGCTGTTACCTGGTCCAGCCTGGGCAGGTCGCCTACCACTAAACATGCTGCTTTGTGGCCTCCACTGCATTAGTTTACGCATATCAACAGCCTAACTATCAACCTGTCGGCTAGTGTACCAGTGGACATATCGCCCACCATACATTATCAGTCACCAGTGTGCTGAGCACAGTTTGGGAGCTGCTGGTCTGACAATACCTAGAAGTGCAATATGGGCTGTTCCTACACTATTGTCTGCATTGTGCTTCTGGGAAATTTCTGCTCTCCAGCTCTCAGACTGATAGTCTGGAGTATGTACTCTGTGTCTTGCTGCAAGGTCTTGATGGGGAAAAAGGTGGTCTGGATGTGATCTGTTTTGGAACCTCCACTTGGTTCCTAACCTTAGAAACTGCCTTGCAAAGAGACGTCCACAGGTACTTTGCTCTCTTACACTGACTTTCCATCTATTTTTCTCACACCAGCTGTGCTGCAAGTACTTACATGATTTGTTTTACTCCAGCTGGCTACTCCCATGTGTTTTGTCAGCATTATATAGATAGGTCTTTGTCAAATTATAATAACGACCTTCAGCATAGCTCTCGCTTTTCCCCAAGTGTGGCAAACTACAATGACTTTGATCTTGGTTTAAGCACCACTCTCCTCTACCTTCTTAAGGCAGAGGCACTACAGTGCATCCACCAGGAGGTAGACTGAGGTGGGTCAACATGCTTGACCTTTCCTCAGCCTAAATTTCTAGAAAGAAATTCTTGGTCTACTGCATAGGATGTCATGGGGATCGGATAGAAGGGCTGGCATTGTCTCACTGCTGTAATATGCTCTACTGTGCCATAAAGTTATTTACTGCTTTGCACTGGTAGTCTGTGAGGTTGGTAAGCTGGATCTGAGCCCACCTCATAAACTTTGAAAGTCTGTTCTCAAAGGGTCATAGATGAGGAGTGACAGGAAATGTTACCGTAAGCTCTTCTCATCTCCTCCTAATAAACAAGCTGAGGAATTGAATGAATAAGGCCCATACTGTGCACAATAACTCGTGCTTGGCCTAGACTGAAGCAGCTCTGTCAGAAACACATCCCATCCTGAGATAAATATGGCAAGCAATGGAGACTCCACCATGTGCACCATTAAGCTGCATAATGGTTAATTGCCTTTCAATTGTCTTCCTTCAACTACCAGCTGTCTGGTCTCCTATTGCTAAATTAAAGATCCATTTAGCACCCAGTATCACCTCCCTGAATAATTATCCTAGATAGTAATTAAATGGTATTTTCTCACTTTGATAAACAGATCAGAATGTATTCCCTTAGTCTCTCACTGAAAGTACTTGTGCAAACACAGGTTTTATATAATTTATCTAGAAGAGACTAAGTTATTTGTCACAGTCTCCCTCCCCTCTGAGTGCAGAAGTAACTGTAGCTCCATACAGGCACTCAAAGCTCTATGCCTTCTATGCTTCATCAATAGTTGGGTTATTTGGCATATTTCCATCTTCATACAGATATTTTCTGCTGCATAGATTTGGTGCATATGGTATAAAACCTGTTTGCAGACAAGCCCAAGCGTATCAATTATGTGCTACAAACCATATATTTTTTGAGTGCTCTCCATTTTTCCTGCATCATTTTATATATCTGAGTCCCAGAAGCAGTAGTCACACATGCCTATATAATACCTTTTCCCTTCTCCTCTTTAATATTTCTTTATGCCCAGTATCACAGTGGGATCTCCTGTTCAGAGCACCTGTTACAATGCTGGAGATGGTGAGATCTTCCCAGGGCGTCTCAAAAGCTAACAGTGCTCTTGGATCTTCTCAACACATGACAAATACTTCTTACATTACTGGCAAATAGGCAGTGGTCACCACTTGGAAAACAAATGTCTCTGTCTAGAGGCAGTGCTTGGCATCTGACTGTAGGTTTATATGCAGGCGATGAACAGCCAGGTCACCCAACCCTGAAACACCCCGGGAGGATGAACTTCACATATTTTGCTGTTTCTCACTTCCTCCTGCTGGGACCCTGGGATCACCATCCCAGAGACTCTCCTCATTCCCCAGCCAAAGGGTTAGTGCAGACTGCAGTAACTGCAGAGCTGAGAAGCTGTGGCTTCTAGTCCTCCACAAGTCCCTCTTTTTGTCTGAGAGGAGTCTGAGCATTCACAGAACATCTGAGTGTCTGGAACAGGTAAGAGGCATCTTTAAGAGGGCATTTGCTATGGTAGGCACAGGCTTGGAACGGGTGGCAGGCCATGGATGGGCTAGTCTCTGGCTTGCTACCTTGATCCCTACATCTCAAGGAGTCCTCATAACGCAAATCACCAGGGACCACCTCTGCAGTTTGCATTAGCATTTTGCTCAGCCCTCAGAAAAGCAGGAGCTACTTTAGCTGTGGTATTAGTTGTGTATGTGTCTTAGGAAAACTTGATAATGCTCATAATCAAGCCAGAAGGGGAGCCCAGGGTTTGCCCAAGGTTACGTCTGAACTGAGAATGTTCACCAAAATGTATGGACAGTATGCCCGAGCCAGTATCCCACTCCCCCAGGGCCTTGGTATCTCTGAAGGACATGCTGGGGGTGGAGGGGGGCAGACATGACCATCTAGTGTCTGACCAGGAGCTCAGAAGGCCCAAAGGGGTCTGTCCTGCTGTGCTCGCTCCAGCCAGACCCTGGGCACTCTCCCTGATTTCTCAGACAGCACACTAAAGCACCTTTTTAGCCAGAGATACCAGAGCTGGGCTGCACGGCTGTGGCCAGTCCAGCAGCAGGGCTGTGCTGAGCATGTTGGTGTGCTGGGAAACAAGGGGATCCGTGCTAAAGGAAATCCTACTGGTAGGGTATATCCCGAACTGTTCCTGCTGCCAGTCCCACTTCATCTCCGCACTTAAAGACAGGCAGAGCCAAAGGTGGTTTTATGCAGCTTGAGATGCCAGTGTCCCTCTCTGCAGACTCGTTAGCCATCGCTTGAGGTTTTCCTGCAGGCCTATAATCATTTTATTTGATATTTCCTACCTCTGAAAGCAGCAGTTTAGAGATGTGGCTCAGTCTGCGGTAACTGCGTTTCCACTGCTTTGTCTCCTGTGTCAAACAGGAGCTGGAGATTTGGGGGGCTCAGTCTTAGGGGCACTGCTGAGACCTGGAAACTCAGAGCAGCCCTGCAGCCTCCCTGTGAGGCATCTTGTCCTGTTACCAACCTGTCAATCACCTAATGCCTGCTTTGTCCCAACCCCTCCCCCTTTTTTCTGCAGTAATGGAAATCAATGAACTTATTCAGAAAAGGGAGCTTTTAGAAGCATTTGCATGCATCAAGTACTTGGAAGATGAGACTATCACTGAACGGGATGCTGAGAAATACAAAGATAACCCCCAGGAGTTTGTACGGAAATCCAAGGATGTGGATTTGCTTTATAACTCCATCACAAATGTGATCCAGGGCATCGTGGTGGGAACACTGGAGCATCCCACTGTAGAGGATACCATGCTGACCTCCCTGGTGACTTTAATTGCTTATGAGGAAGCAGCTCATCCTAACACAGGCAGTGCTGATGGTCCTGGGTCAGACTTGCTTGGCATGCCCAGAAAGTGGAAGGAGGTGTGGAGGGAAGCTATCAATGAGAGTGCTAGAAAAAGGGTCCTGAGGGTACCCATGGCATTGAAGGAAGAAGACAGTTCTTGGCTTAATCTTCATTTAGGTTCCCTCCAGAAACACCTGAGCAAAGACTTACTAAAAATCAAGCTATCAGTACAAAAGTGCTATCCGGAGGAGTACCAGGTGTGTGACACGTATGTGGAGGCTTTTCACAAGGCCATTGCCTCACATTTGCAAGATCTCTCCCAGAGACCGCTGGAATTCAACGAGCTCTACACCTTGCTCAACTGGGTGGCCAACACTTACTGCAGGTAAGCTGCTGCACTTGCCACACCACCTCAGCCTCCTCCAGAGCGCGGCAGGGCCACAGGGCACTTCAAGAGCACTGAGCTATTTTCAGCTTTTTAAGCGAGGGGGAGAGACAGAGTCACTTCTACAGCAGAGCCAGATAGCTAATCTATTAATAGGTGGGGACAAAGGTTTGTGGATAAAGCACTTGCTGCTTTCCCCAGATCTAAATTACCCTGTTTTCCCCTCCCTCTCCCACTTGTCGTTCTCACGTAGAATAATAGAATCGTTTAGGTTGGAAAAGACCTTTAAGATCACATTGAGTGTGACTGTTAACCCAACACCGCCAAGTCCACCACTAAACCATGTCCCTAAGTGCCACATCTACACGTCTTTTAAATACCTCCAGGGATGGTGACTCCAGCACTTCCCTAGGCAGCCTGTTCTAATGCTTGATAATCATTTTGGTGAAGAATTTTCCCCTCATATCCAATCTAACCCTCCCCTGGCGCAGCTTGAGGCCATTTCCAGGAAGCTCCTCCTTGCAGCTCTGATAAACCCACTCCCTTTCTGCAAATATTTTGCAAGGTCCTGCAGCTGCTTGGTGACTTTTCCAGGCACAGGGAGGGACCTGTGGGGGAGCCCTGCCTTCTTCCTGTTTAATTAAAACTCTGATGTGTTTGGAAAGAGGCCATGTTACCCCCCGTGCTCACAGGTCAGGCATCTTGAGGAGGCGCCAAGACATCACCATGTGGAATTGGCCACACTAAAACAAAGGCTCTGGCTCAGACATGTCTACTGGTTGAATAGGGGGGCCATAGGTTTTAGGACCTTTAAAAGCTCCCTGCAATCCAGGGGTGCCTAAAGTATTCTAGGAGCTGTATGGACAT
This sequence comes from Lathamus discolor, assembly GCF_037157495.1. NCBI lineage: Eukaryota > Metazoa > Chordata > Aves > Psittaciformes > Psittacidae > Lathamus > Lathamus discolor. Next base: position 24,389,571 of record NC_088889.1, on the reverse strand, counting down.
ATCTAATACCATCCTCAGGGCACTCTGGGTGTTGGAGTAAAGGCAGGAATTCTTTGCAACAGCAGTAAAAACTGTGCTGCTGGACATTGCCTCCTTTTGCAGCCAAAGGAGACATCTAAGACACCTGTAGTAGGGCCAGGCACCGAGTGTCAGTGTCCCCAGTTATTCACCCGCTTTGACTACCACCCATCACACCAGCCTCAAAGGCCTACCAGGCTAAAACCTAACAGATACACACAGTGGGGTGGGAAGGAAAAGAGAGGCAATGTCCACAGGAGATGGGTCTGGTAATAAGCATGTAAAAATAGCTACGCCAAAGCAAAATCATGTCAGTCCCGGTAGCTGGTCTGCAGGCCTGGACCAGCTGATCAGTGGTGGGACAGCACAAACCAGCTGGCACCCCTTAAACAAACAAAAGAGGGAGGGAAGGCAGAAGTAGCAATACTGAGTCAAACAGTGGGCAAAAATAGACCGGGAGGAGGGTGGTGGAGCAGAGCAAGCAGCAGCAGCACTTGCTCAGATCATTCCTAGCCTGGGGTAGCTTTTGGGTCAGGAGCATTTGTGCTGCAGATGGTCTTTGTCTTGAGAAGCCCTCGACAGATTTCTTCTGTAAACTTGTCAGTTGCTCCTAAAACCCCATTTATGGTGTGCTGACTGTGACGGCACATGTGTGACTCCCTCAGCATTGTAGCACTGGCTGACAAGTGTTATGGCAGGACTGCCGTGGGAATGACACTCCATCCCATTGTCCTTCTCCCTCACGTGTCGCCTGCCAGTCTCCTCTGGAGGGAAATTTGTGCATATCCTCAGCCCCAGGAACTGTACAGTACCCCAGTATTGCAGGAAAGGGGGAAGAAACAAGCTTCAGCAGCCAGGTTCTGCACCAAAGACAAGTACCCCCTCTGTACTTCTCTACCTTGCTGTGAAAGAACTTACTGAGAGCCTGCTCTCTTTAGGGCACTGCTTGCAATCACCTTGCTGTGTTGGGCTGTTTCCATTTGATTTTCCCATTCTATAAGAACTTCATCCCCTCTTGGGACCCATCCCAAAAAATAAGAAATTGTCCGACACAAACTCATTATTGATGCTACAATTTGAACAAATAGAAAAAAAAAGAAAGCAGGGAATAAGCCCCTTCAGCATATGTTTGAAACAGTCCTTTCAGTCATGGTGGAGAGTTTGTATTTAAATCCATTGGTGTCCTTTTTTTGTAGGACACTGCAGCTGTGTTCCCTGTTAACCAGGTTACTGCTTGCTATGCAAGTCCCACATTCAGCAAGGGCACAAATATTTTCTTCTTTCTCCTCTCCATCTCTATCACCCTGAAAGACATAATGCTTCCACGGTCCATGGCAGATTGCAAGGGTAGCACATTCAATTGTACAGGCTAATAATGGGTTTCTTACCCTAGAAGGAGAAGCACAAGCGCTCCCTCCCTTTCCCTGCCTCCCTGCTAATCAGCTGGCCTGATTACATGGGCAATGCAGAGGAAAGTGAGTGGTAAAGTCATGCATCAGCTGAGCGACTTCGGAGTCGGGCTCTGTAACGGCACATGCACCGACTGCTTCCATCTGTGGAGAAGCCATGATGCTGCCCTGGTCCATGTTCCAGGCATGGGAGTGCCTACCAGAGGCTGCCCTGCACAGAGCAGGACCTGCTTTGCGACCGTCCATTGCAAGGGATAATGCACAGGGGAAACTAGCAGCCTGACAGCAGCCATGATGTGACGCTGGAAGGGAGCCAGGGAGATCAGCTAATTCCAAAGCAGCCCACTGCTACAGGAATTACCCTGAAAGACATTTTGCAGGCTCAGAGGCAAATGAATCAGCTTCAGGTTGTTTATTTTAAAAAGTAAATTCGCATGGCACTTTTCATGTCCAAACAACTCAGAAGTCTCATGATTTCTAAGGTGGGCTGGAACCTTAAATCATTTTGGGTTTGAATAATTAGGATTTTGAATAGGGAGAAAAGATTTTCTTGTTAAAGCTTGAAAACAAGCACCGCAATTTTAGCTTGAAGTATATTCCTCACAGCTTAATAATTATGTAGCTCATGCCACATGAATATTCCATCGGTTTACTCACATTCTGAGGCCACACAATTTGTTCTTTTGAATCTTTCCAGTGAACTCTTTCTGGGTAACCCCGATCTCAAACCAGAAATTAAGACAGAAAACCTGTCCCTGCTGTTAACGCCAGCTGTTTGGGATAAACTGAAAACCGACTACATCACTTCTGCAAAGGTAAGAGCATTGACCTTGTCCCCACATGCCCCCAGGGAACGTGTGGGAGCCCCATTGTCTCAGTAAAGGTCTCAGATGGCTGCATCGTGGTTTCTAGCTCCACCAGGTGCCGAGTCCTGCCAAGACCATGCAGAATGGCCTTTAATAAAAAGCACAATGTCCTGAACACCAACGCAGGGAGCAAAACAGGCCGTGAGCCTGAACCTGGATAATCATAGAGCCAAAGGGACTGTACCAGACCCATACAGAGGCTTACCGAAAGATCATAGCTGGGCTTCAGCAGGTTGAACACACTTCAAAGCCAGATGTAAAGGCATTTGAGCTGCTACTTTCACAGCACATGATCTCCTCCAGCACATCTGAGGTTTGCTATAAGCAGAAAATTCTGGACATGGCGCTGCCAGAGGATCTCCCCATGGTTCACTCCCGCTAGGAAGCCCCTTCTTCCGTTGCCTTTCTGCCATCCTTGGCTGGGAGTCTGTGTAGACTGTGCTTTCCTCGCTCTTTGCTGGGCGCAGGCATTTTCTTGCAAACCATTTCTGAAGCAGGGCACTGCTCAAGGTGAGCTCAAGGTACCCAGCTTATTCAGCAATTAGTATTGCTCTATCGTGCTGGTGAAGGATCATTTTGTTTTACTGGCAACAAGACTGATCTATCAGCCAGGACTGAACCATGCTGCCACTTACTCAAGTGGCTGTGCTGCCAGAAAGGACCAGTTTGATATTTAATCCTGACCTTGTGTCTTACATTTGCTGGAGAACTTTGCAATCAAGCAGTCAAGCAGCTGACAAAACGTTCCCCTGTCAGGAGATCTGTTCTCCCTTAATTTGTACCTTGTCCCCACAAACCACAGCTCCTGATTTTTCCTGAAATCTTGTGTAGACCGACAGGGTCTGGAGCAAGACCTTTGACTTTGCTTGCCTTTCTGCACCACACACGTGAGCCTTGTGTATATGCCAGGAGAGCAAAATGCATTGATGCAGTTTTCTCATGTTTGCTTCATTATCCTGAGCTGGATGTTTCCTTCCTATGTTAAACATTTAGGGAAAAATCAAAAGCTATTTTGGAAACATCCTGAGACTGGAGGTCACGGAGAAGTGGGAGAAGGAAGTTCACCCAGAAGTGAAGGAAAACCTCTACCAGTCCTCACTCTCCTTAGATATCCAAACGGTATTTAATGAACTGGGGCAAAGTGCGGGGGGCTCTGTGGCTCCAGGGAAACGGGATCATTACCTTCTGGGGTGGAGGTACCGCCTCCTGCGATAATTTATGTTAGTCACGCACTGGCAGAATACATTAGAGCAGCAAATGCTGTTTATTACAACTTTTAGCTCTCCCGCTTGCCTTCTAGCTGCAAATTAAACCTGCTGTCAATTGTGTCAGCAACATAATAGGCAACTGATTTTAAAGCCCTTAAATCTCTTTGATTAGAAAGAAGAAGGAGAAAGGAAAAAAGAGGTGGAAAGAAAAGGTTTGTTAGAAAAACCCCTTGGCTGAAAGAGCGTCTTTGTCCCGGGGCTGTGGCAGCCACAGAAAGGCCGTAGGCAGTGACAGCCACTCCAATTTAAACAGTACAAAAACAAAAGCTCCTACTAGCTTTAGAGACTACAGGGTAATAAATCCAGGAGAGGTTTTGATTCATTCTCCTCACTCAAAAGGTTGAGTCATTTCAATTAAATGAGAGAGAAAAAGAAAGAAAATCAAAGAGTTTTACCTGCTGCCGTGACTCTTTTCCCATAGAGGAATATTACACATTGTGTGATCACTGGGAAGGCACGTCTGAATTGGATTAGCAGATGGGTAGGATGCCTCAAGAAGCGCTAGAGCAGGCTGCCTCACTCTAGAGAGGCAGCAGGGTTGTGGGAATGGGAGTTAGGGAGGAACCCAAGTGCAAGCAAGGTTTCTGGGTGATGCCTGACCCTAGGAATCAATGATCAATGATTATGCCACAGATCACTTTGTGCCTCTTGGCCCATCCTGGATTATTATTTTTAGAACTGCCAGAGAATAATGACAAACGCCTGACACCAAGTGGGCCATTTGGCCCTTTGCTAGGCAAGTCACTTTTCTTAACCAAGGCTCTGTGATACCCTTGTGAAGGATGTTTTGCCCTTGCTTGTCCCATTCACTAGAGGGTTTTCTTTGTGACCTTCTCTAGATCATCTGTGAGCACATGAAGATATCTAAAACAATCAGCAGAAGCCTGGAAACAAAAATGCTTGACCTGTGTCTGGCAGAGCTGCGCGAATTCATACCAAGGTCATCACTGCTGCGGGCAGCACATTCCTTTCAAATGAGTCCCACATTGGTAAAAAAGCAGGGAAAAGGTCCGTGCACTGGGCCAGATGCTGGCACCAAGCAGGCATGGGCCTGCTCCTGGGAGAATTAGAGATGACAATGAGCCCAACAATAAGCAAGCTGCAGAACAACTCATTGGGAGTCATAAACAGACCCAGATAGGACTCTTGGGAGCCCCAAAATCTGAGGTCAGAGCTCCAGGAAGTGCCTGCTAGCTGCTCTGGGATCTTGTTGGTGTTGGATGCTGGTCTCTTGCAGTTGCAGCCATGAGCAAGTAGCAGTTATGAATCTTCAGATCCAGACCCTGCTTGCCCAAAACATTACCTGGGTGTCCTGGGGAGAGTCCTGTTGAGAGGGTTTGTCTCTTGCAGATGGGACCCTCTGTGTTGCACCCATGCAAAACTTAAGGCTGAGTCTTTTGAAAATTTACCCATTGGCCAAAAGACACAGGATCCCGCATCTCTGCTGAAATGTTGTTCTGCTTGGTAGTCCCCAGGTTGTGGCCTCAGATCTTACCCCTTGCAACGTGGTTTGGGGATGCTCTAGAGAAGGGTTTTGGCTCAGAGGGTCCCAGCACAGCAACGCATTGTCCAGCTCCTCCAGTGGGGCTGTGTTCTGGGGGGCTTGCAGCCACTTTCCGGTGCAGTTATCTGTAGATGAGAAAGGCTGTTCATGATGAACCAGCTCCAAGCGAGACTAAAATGACTTTGTCATTAACCTTTAAAGTTTCTCACCTCCTGCGGGTGCTGACCAGGGAGTTTGCTAATAGACGTTTTGCAGGAGTGAGGACAGCAAGCCAGAGAGCTGCTTTCTCAGATCATCAACTCAGGGCATGCCAGGAGTCCAAAGAGCACTAAAGGCAGCGCTTTCCCTGTTTATATCTATATGCCTATCTATATACCCCTCCCATATCTAGTAGCCTGGTGATCTACATTTGTCTCCCACACCCTGAACGAGCAGCGCAGTTCAAACCAACTATTTGGCTTTGAAGTCTGTCTGGGTTTTAGAGGAGAAACATAGTACTGATATTCCATCCATTACTTCTTCTTCTCCCACAGCCCCCACACCCCCATTTATTTGCTTTTTTCCTCTTCTCTCCTCTCTTCCGTTCCTTTTTTCCTTTTTCTTTGTCATCTTTCAAAATATTTTTTCTTTTTTCCTTCTCTTTCTTTTTCCTTTTTTTAAAAAACCCAGCAAGTTGGCATAAAATGCAAGCTGCAACATAAAGGGGTCCCATATGAAAGGACCACTGAAACTTCAGCTTTTTCTTAAACCAACCCAAGATACTTGGGCTGAGGCTAACCCAAGATGCTTAGGCTGAGGTTAGCCCAAGCAGGTTCCTTTACCATGGCAAAGAATGGGATCACCAGGCAAAGCCTGCCTGAGCACAGAGCCTCCTGCCAGCAGCGCGGACCTGACTGTAAAACAGCTGTCAAAATTGTGGCTGCTGTGCTACACAGAAACAGCTACCTAACACAGCAGCTGAGGTTACGGGGGGAAAGGTAGGTGTGCCTCCCCATTCCTATTCCTTTTCTGCTGGAAAATCAGCCCTGACATAAACCCTTTCCTTGTGTGCTTAAGAGGGCACAAATTACATTGCCCCAAAAGCCAGAGCAATGAAGAACCAGACTGATGAGCCTGAGTACCATAGCTGCAATTAATCCCTCAGTGTGAGGAAAAGGCAGAGATTTCTTGTGCTGAGATCCCTGGCAACCCTCCAAAAGTGTTGCGTACCCGCTCAGGCAAGCACACCCTAAACCCATAATTATCTGCCATCTATTCCCCTCCAGTGCACACGCATGTTACGACAGCTGGAAAAAACATATCCTTATACAGAGGGGACAGGTTGGGCCAGCCGCCAGTGTCTCCTGACACCACTGTGTACACAGAAGATGAGCAATCCGTGGCTCCCCCACCACTAGCGTTACCTGTGTGTCTTCTCCCACAGGTTCGAGGAGGAGTTTGTGCTGTGGAGCACTGCCCGGGACAGCCCCATCTTTGCACCCTATTTTGTTGCCTACATCAACAACTTTCATGACCTGCTGTAAGTCTGCTCCCCCCAGACTGAGCTGCTGCTTTGCTGGGGTCTGGTAGGGTGGCAGCATCCAGGGAGGAAAGATCAAGGTCTCCTTGGGGTGCCCCACTGGGTGCTCAGCCTACAGCCCTTCCTCACCTCATGATGGGATGCTCCCCAAGAGATGCCGATTAAAGTCACAAGGGTGAAGAGTCAGAAGCAGGGATGGATGTGATGCGTGCATGAAAGCTTTAAGCTAATTTTCAGCCCACCCTTTTCAGCCTCAGAGGTGGGTTTATTTCATTTGTGGTTCTGTAGATTAGCACCATAAACCCAGCACAAAGGCTGGTTTTGGTACTGGGCTGGAGGAAGGTCTGTGAAAGCACTCAACTTGAGAATAAACCCCTGCCATCACTGCTGGCAGCAGGAACTTCTAGAGCTTTGCATGTGTTATGAATTAGTTATTTGAAGCCATGCATTGAAAAGGCCTGTGATAAGCAGGTATGCCCACCAGCTCTGTCTATCAAAGACTCCCCTGAGGGGGTTGTTCTGCAGCCATGCAAGGACACAGCCCAAGGAGGCTCAGGGGCTTTTCAGCATCTGGGGTCATCTCTGCCATGCAGATGTGGTGCTTCATCAGAGGCCGATTCAGCCAAGCGGCACTGGGCTAATGCCTGGCTTCTGGCCACCTTGGGATGTTATCTCCAGCCCGTGCCGCTGTGCTGCTGCCAGGCACGGCCTGCCCCAGGGGTGCTGTCTGCCAAACGGCATTCAGGTCATACAGAGGATTTCGTACTGCGATGCTCACAGCGGCCGACGGCTCCAGCCGCAGTGAACACTACCGCCTGAAGTCTCTAGATGGCAGGGTCTCCCCAGCAATGCTAACCTGGCCGACGCGCTGGCTTTCTCTGCCTCCTCCTGCCCTTGCGGAAAGTTGCTCTCCCTTCCCTGCTGGGGACTGTAAGGTGGTGAAAGGAGAAGCCAGCCTCAGGCAGGGAGTTGGAAGGTGTTTGGGTGATTTATTCCTGAGCCGAGTGAAATATTTGTCAGCCTAAGGTGTTGAGTTGCAAGGCTGAGGTAGGTGACCTAATAGCATGATTTTGTGGATGCTAGACCCAGACTTGAGGTGCTCAGCAGGAGCTATGTACCTGAGCCCCAACCTGGCGTAAGAGGGATGCTGTGAGGTATTTTGTAGTCCAGCTTCAGGCATACAAAATAGCTACTGGGAAGTGGCAGGAACCCGTCACACTCTGGTCACAGCAGTGGATGTGTCACATCCCGGGAAGCTCAGGCACCACTAGCATTTTTTGGTGATGCTGCCTTGGTTCCCCCTAGAGCATGTTACAATGAGGAAACTATTGAAAGTGAGAAGAAAGCCAGGAACTTGCAACGTACCCCAAAGCCCACACATACAGCTGGGGATTTCATTAATCTCTCTGAAGTTGTGTTTTCTTCCTCATTAGCGTGAGAATGTGCACTGTCCCTTGGAAATTCCACAGGTTTCCACCTTGGTCGTTCACCATCCCCACTGCTGCCAATAGATAATGCGTGGAGTGAGTCAGCCAGGCTCTGGGGGACACAGGGTCAGCAGCTTTCTCTTCTTCGGCTTTATGATTTACTTCTCCCTTATCCCATAATGCCCCAGTGCTCTCTCAGGTACCTGGAGATCATTTAGCAGAAATGTTGCTCAAGTGAAAATGTAACCAGCCTACGCAACTGCTCCGCATGGTTGAACCATCCCACCTGATGAGGAAATAGATGGTTTTTAAGCACAGTTATTCAGTTGTGATTAATTTTCAGTGTTCAGGATTGTGTAAAAGAGTCATTACTTTGACCCAGTCGGTGTTCCCAAGCGGAAGTACTAGCTACGCAAATTTACTTAAACTAACACCCAAGATGCCAATTTGGATAAAGTGGCAGTGTAATGGTTTACCTTTTAACATTAACGCATCGGTGGTGTGTGTGTCTCTCTCTCTAGGTCAGGGTTAGAAGCAATGTTTAGAGTCAACACTGAGGAACTGCAGAAGATTGTGGCAGCTCTGACAAGGAACTTCACGAGTATTTTTTTAAACAAATTAAGAAAAAAAGCACAGGTAAGTGCATCTTGGGCACACTGTAACAGGTACGTGCAGGACAGTGCAGCAGCTGAGGACTACCTCCCTTCCTTTGTTTTGCCAAGTAGACCTTGTTTTTCAGTGCATGGCATTATGGTCCCTCCATAATGCATTGTGCCTAACATGTGTAGAAATCCTCCTTAATCCAAAGCATCCTGTGAGTTTTTTGCTATGAGCAATGATACATTTGTCAAGTTGTTTACTTTGGCACAATGGCAATCAAAAAGAAAAGAGTATTTAGAGGCTTCCAGCATCTCAGGCAAAGCAGTAGGGGGAAACTTCACCCATCAGGAAGCACTGGGAAGTCAGCCGGACACCACCAGTAAGACATTTTTCCATCTATCAAAACATTTGGATTTTTAAGGACTTTGATTTACACTTATTTATAGATCTGTCATCATGGTCTATTACAGAATCATAGAATCATTTAGGTTGGAAAAGACCTTTAAGATCATGGAGTTATCTGTCTCTTCAGACAGGACAGAATTCTGTGATTTTTCCGAGCTGTTTCCCTGGTGAAGAAAGACTGACTCTTTCAGCGTGAGGATGCTAAAGCTCTGATATCAGTTGATAAAGCTCTGATGTCGGCTTAACTTGTGTTAAGAGGCCTAAAAGGAAACTTGCTGCTATGAAGTTTGTGCTTCCTGGGTGATGTAGACAGCATTTTCTGCTTTCAGCCGTATGAGGTCCACTAGCCCTAGCTGGTATGAGAGATGAAAGAAACTAAGCCTTTGGTCCCATCTCTTTTGACCTACCCTAACTCCCATTCCAAATCACCAAGCATAAGAGGTCATTGCAGAAAGCAAGACAGTACTGCAACTGCTCCTATCTAAGCCAAACCTGCCTGGCCAATGGGACTTTCCAGTAACTGTAGAGTTTGTCTTGGAGCCTAAGGGACAGGCAAGGAAGGAGTCAAGCCAAGGCATTGCGAAAGAGAGACAAAATACCATGAGAGCTGGGAGCAGAGAAAGCATTTCTAAACAGCCCTCCAGCAGGAGGGAGCACAGCAGGAGGGCAGAAGTTGGGAAAATCATTGGGAAGGAGATTGCCAGGAATATAAAGACAGAATCCTTAGAGCTAAGAGAAGAAAGGTACACAGGGAATGTGGTGGAGAAGGGTTGCTTTAGCCTTAAGATCCCTTAGGGATATTTCCAGTCTCTTCCTGGTGTCCCCAGAAGCCTTTAGTAGATATTGCCGTGTTTCTACGTGGAGGCATATTAGCTCCAGGGACTCAGCAAGGGAAGTAACCCACTGGGGACTTTTGATCAGAGCACCTTGTACCCGAGGCAGATGGGAAACAGTGCCATTGTTCCCACATCAGCACTGACCACAAGGCATCAATTTGGGGATGCTTCCAGCTGCTATTTCCCTCCCCCATCAGAGCAATGAGCAGAAGTAAAATCACAGTGAGACTTTGTGCAGACACATGGGTCTACAGGGAGTGCAGACAGCCCCCTGTAAGAGCTTCGAGCAAGAGATTTTGATTTCCTTGTGGGGAAGGCTGGAGGGGTGATGGATTACTGGGATAATTTCCAACAGATTTGCTACCAACTGACTTGTCATGGCCATAGCTAGTGCAAACCTGTGTAATGCTAGCATACATGGTTGCACACCACAGCCTGTTCTAGCCATGCCTGATTAACATTCACACCTGTTTCTTCATCCCTATGGTAGGAATACAAATATTTACCTAAAGAAATATAGCTCATAGGTTAGAAAGCAGCACAAAGCAAGGAAATGGGGTGTCCCAAGTAAGCCTTTAATGCCAAAGCATCTCCTGTTCAGGGAGTGATGCTTCTGTCTGCACTGTGGCACCTACCCAGAAAGGGGAGATGTGGCTCTAAATTCACAGGACAGAAAGAAAAAAACGTGGTGCCTAACTCCTGGTGTGCCTCACAGAGAGCTGGTGTGCCATCAGTGCTCTGTGCTTTTTGGTTCAACCACCCCGAGAAGGCATATAGCTGGGTGCCTTTGGCTAGCACATCCACTAGTCTGAATATTACCAGTGCCATCAGTGAGTTGGTTCTTTTGCAGCCACTCCTTAAGAAAATCCTAACCAAGGACTGGATTTTGTCGATGGAAAGGCCGGACTCGCTGGCATCTGCAGTCTCACAGTTCTCTGAGCACCTGCAGCACATGAGGGAGCCCATGGGGCAGGTAGGCAGCTGGTCCCATGCCTGGGCACAGTGATGTTGGGGGGTACCAGTGTCATTTGCAGGCTGTGGTCAGACCTGCGGCGGGGGCTGTTTATATAACTGTGGGCACTGCTGATGCAGGGGAGGTCAGCTCTTGCTGTACTTCCACGTGAGAATAAGCAACGTCTTTCCTTTCTGTAGTTTAAATATGGGATCTTCTTTTTTTAAAGAGGAGCAAAAAGCCCTGGTGAACTTCATCTCTGAGCATTACAGTTCTGTGAGTTGCAGGCTTATCAGCTCCTTTCACATCTGCGCAGTTGTAAAATAAACAGGTGGCTGACAACAGCTCTATGTTTAAAATCGGCAAGCACTACCAAACCCTACTTTTAAAGCAATCCTAAATATCTCCCTTCGATACTGAGGGTCCAAACTGACTCTCATGGGCTGTTTCAGGGTAGGCACATTTCCATGGCCATAACTCTGTGCCTGAGTGAGTGCCGTGAGCAGTCAGCTCCTTTCAGCGTGTGCTGACCATTTGCTGCATTTGTGTACCTCCTCTATACCCTTGGCTGCTGCTAAAGACCCGAGGCCTTCCCCTGTCCTCTCCCATTGCCATGGTCTTGCATGGGAACCAAGTTGAAAATGTGAAGCTTGCTCTTTTTTAACCAGGAGCTTCTGCGTGATGTTCATAAGTACGTGGTGAGGGAATACATCACGCTGGTCATCAAACCCAGATGGAAAATGAACAGGGAGACTCGGCAGCAAGTGAGCAACAAGATGAACCAGGAAGCCAGAATCATTCATAATATGCTCATTGATCAGGTATGTGAGTTCCCTCCTGGCATCCCTTAGCTTCCCCATTTCCAGAGGTGAAATGTCCCCGCTTGGCTTCCAGGGGACCCAGGAGGCAGGCTTTTGAGGAGAGCAAACCTCAAGAAATGTGAAAGTGCTTAAAAGAGAGAAAGCAAGGTGGTTACTGCTGGTTCATGGTGTGGACTTCCAGCACAGTGGCTACTCTTGTAGTAGGGGCTTGTGCATGCTCAGCTGGCAGCTCTCTGATTGCAGTGTCTGGTGTTTTAACACTCCCAGGTGCATGGGTGCTTTGTGTAGTGTGGTTCGTGTGCTGTAGGATCACATTCATCCCATGGCAACTTCTTCCTGGGTCTATTCCCTTGGCCCATGGGATGCAACTTGTCTCAAAAGGATCTCTGCCCTTGGTACAGCTCATGGGGATGAGTCCATATGGAAGGTCCATCCAGGCACACAGTCTGCACAGGAAAGCGATGGGGAGAAAACTGTGGCTGTTTTCATGTTTTGTGACTGGGCAGCCTCAGTCTGGGATTTTCAGGAAAACCACAGTTGAATTCCTTGGATTCTGCAGAAAGTCACGTGTCCAGGGCACTAAACCCCATGGAGGCAGATCCCTCTCAGAGGTGAGGCACATGAAAATGTTAGGCAGCAGGAGGTGAAATCTCTGGCATTCACTGCTGTGCCAGACCACAGCCACAACGCCCAGCCCAGGGCCTGGGTCACTGGGGTGCTCATGAGCATCAAGGAGGCCCCAGCAGAGCTTCCGGGGGTGCCTTGTCATTGCCGCCCTGAGCTGCCTCATCCAGCACCCTGCTGTCCCTCAGCAGCACCCTGCCCACCCAAGGGCAGTACAGCTCTTCCCGATGGTCCCCTGTGCCTCTTTATTTGCAGGGCTCTGACGCTGACTGGCTCATTCCTGCCATGCACCACATTGCCAATATCATTGGGGAGAAGAAAAAAGACAAAATCAAGGAGAACGTCAAGGAGCTGTGTCAGGATTATCCAGATATCAGGTACGTGAGACAGTAGATGCCAAAACAGCTGGGCTCCATCCCAAAAAGCACCAGCTTGCCCCATGCCTTCACCAAGCTCTTCAGCTTCTCTGCTGGTAGCCACACATCAGAGGTCAAGATGCCAGCAACAGAGGGAATCCTACCTTACTTTTCTTTATTTATAGCTGTATCATTTTTCTCTTTTCCCCATCTGCTGGATCTTATATTGCACACAAATTACCTCAAAAGCATTTATAGAACAGAACAGAATAGACTAGAATGTTCCTGTTTGGAAAGGCCTACAAGGATCATCTTGTCCAACTGCCTGACCACTTCAGGGCTGTACAAAAGTTAACGCATGGTGCTAAGGGCATTGCCAAAATGCCTCTTAATTACTGACAGGCTTGGGGAATTGACCACCACTCTAGGAAGCCTGTTCTAGTGTGTGACCAACCTCTGGGTAAAGAAAAGCTGCCTAATGTCAGGTCTAAAGCTCTCTTTGCACAGCTTTGAACCATTCCCATGCCTCCTATTGCAGGATACTTTTTTATTCCTCCAGATCAATCTTGTTTTGTTGCAAAGCTTGAGGCTGCTTTTCAGTGCATCACCAGTATCAGCCCAGCTTGTCAACTTGCAGGCTCCAGCTTCGGAGCAAATAGTTTGTCTCCTGTTCCCAAGCTCAGACCTCAAAGTGCAGCAGACATTGACACAGTTCAGCTGCAGTTCCTGAAAGGGCTTCAGCACAACCACTAAGTTTTGGATTAAGTTACAAATTCTTTCTTCTGTATTTTCCATTTGCTGTTCCAAAGCAGCATCTGCAAAATTTAAGGCTCCTGGAAAAAGTAAACAGAGTGACTAGCTCTGTGCATAGCTAAGCAGCGGCACATCAGAAGTCAACTCGTCTTCTGCAGCTTCCTGCCACCCATTGAGAAGGAACATCAGTGGTACAGCTTGCAAAATATTCCTTTTCATCAGAGCCATTTCAGAAGAAGACCAAAGGTTTTTGCACTGTGTTGGTTACACAGCTCCTGCTGGATAACATTTATACAGTCAAAATACCATAGATCTAACAACTTGTCCAGAACACTGAAGTGGACCCACAAATATTGAGAAAAAAACCCCAATATTAAATATACATTTTTTTTTCCCCAAAACTGAGGCTCAAAATTTTTCATAGCCCTATTTAACATGAGCGAGTCAGGTATGTGTCAGGCTTATCTGCGTGGGGAAATTCAAGACATGGACTTGAAAAGGAATAATTTTTCCTGAGTAATTTTCTACATGAACACACCTATCCAGCAACAACAACAAAAAAGCCTGAATCCCAGTGGCCAGACTAAGCTGATGAAGGAGGCAGTGCCTCTTTTGGGAAGAATGGGGGAAGTAAATGGTGGCTAGTCAGGCTTAGCTATTTGAAAACAATTTTCCAGGCAGAAAAGCCATTTACAAGGCTGTGATCGTGGTACTTTTTCATCATTAGCTTTCTACCCAAGCCAGGTTTTAAGGTTCGTCCTCTTTGTTGATCTATTTCCTTTATTGAGTAATATTATTTTATTTCCATTATTGAGTAATATTATTTTAACCATTAAGTCTGTAAACTGGGGAGGAACCTGCTGGACCTGCATTGTTTCCTGTTCAGGTCTCTGGTAATTCTTCCCCTGAGCTCCTGGAGATGTTGCTGAATTTGTATATACTGGGATTACTGGAACAGGATATGTTTCCAAATGGGCTTTCCTAGCTCTACTCTAATTAGTGTCTATCAGCTTCCTAAACATTAGCACTTCCATTTCTCAACTCAAAATAATCATCAAATAAAAGGTCTGCAGCCTCTCAGGAGAACTTCCAAATGACATCATATGTGTGTGGAGACAGAGGAGGAATTCCCCGAAGCACCAGCAGCAGGAGCGGTGGTGTCCCAGCAGCACCGGGTGGTAGGAGCTGATGCTCGCTGGCTCAGTACCTCCGGATGCTGCGGACCCCCATCCAGTGCAGTGAGGGGACGCTCCCAGGCATTTTGTGCTGTCTCCAGATGGTTTTGCTTGACAGGACTGAGCGAAGTCTCGTTTGGTTTCTGCAGGAAGGAGCATGTCCTGGCGATCCTCGCGCTCCGGGGGCTGGGGCGCACCAGGAGAGCAGCGATTTTTCGGCAGGGCTACCATGTGCCGGAGAGCCCCGATGGTGGGGAGGGCAGCACACTCTTCGCTGAAATTGATGTCCCAGTGATCACCAGCTGCTTCTAAAACAACCATGACAAGAAATCAGCGTCTTCCCTCCTCCTATGCTGCCTCTATGGCATGATCCAAACCCCGCTCCCTGCCTCATTCCTCTGCAAACACAACTTTTTAACTGTTGTAGGAAAAGGAGTAGTTTTCTGAATTTGCTACCCTGAGTTCAGAAACCAAAGGCAACAGATGCACCAAGTCACTGACCTCCTGCAAGAGCTCCTGGGGAGCAACTCCAGCCCAAGCACTGCCTTCACCCTGTGTTCAATACAGATTTTATTGCTAGGAGAATGCTCTGTTGTTTGGTTCAAGATTGAATCTCTTTCCAGAGAACAGGTGAAAACCAAAAGGAATTCGCTCAGAGTTATATCAAGGCCTGCACTGTGCGTTGGACAATTATACAGCAGCAGAACAAGAACCTCCTTCATGATTAGTGTCCCTGAACTGAAGGGCAGAGCTTGGGCAGGGATGTAGCACCCAAGTCCTATTTCCTCCTCTGTGAACTGGCTGGCTGAGCTGGCATAACACAAGGTCAGTGATGCTGTGACCTGATGCCACAAACCGCTACTGGCCTGAGGAGGAAACCCTTGGAGGGCACCCAAACCCCACAGCTGGGATGTGAAGCACATGGACCACTTGGCGCTCCAGGACAGACCCTATGGCCCTTCTGATTTTTCAGCAGATTTTCCTCATATGTGAGCTGCCTTGAAAAACTCCTGTTGGACCAAAGACCTGTTCATGCTATCACAGCCTTTGTGTGGGCAGACATGTCTGGACTGGATGTGGAGGGAAGCTCCAAATCCTCCTTGCCCCAGGGAAAAGGGCCACCATGCCACCACTATGTTCAAAAGTATTTTAACAAATCTGGTACAATCTGACTGCAGTAAAAGAGACCTCCAGCAGCCTACAGCCATACAAAACTGATCTTAGTTAATCCAATTTATCTTGTAAGTTGTCCTCCACAGTTAATCCAAGACTCTGCGTAGAGACATGGTTATGGTCTATCAATCAATGTGATAAATGTGGACATGGCATAACCTTGAAAACTAATTTGTTTGCTGCAGAGTTTAGAGCATCAGTAGTGAGCCTCTTCCATTTTCTTTGCTCCAGTTTGCACCAGTATAAATTTCAGCCCAGGTGAGCAACAGGAACTGGTGACAGGCCAAGGGAGCTGTTCTGATGGATAAGGAATACAGAGTGCACCTTTAATTCACAGTCATCATATGAAAATTTTTTCTGACGTAGACTTGCTGCCTCCACAGTCAAGACAAGGTGTTTTTTTAAAGATGGCTTTGAAATATGAGGTATAAATTGAGAGCTTGAGGCAGGAAATCTTAGGAGGATTTTTCTGTCCTTCATCTTTCTTTAATACAGCTCATGATATTTTTTCTTTAATACAGCTCTGTGAATCCTCAGCTTGGTGACTTTCCATATTTGCTATGGGGAAGGAAAAGTAAAATCTCATCTGCATCTCCTGTCAGATGTGCAGAGCTCAGGAGTACTTTTGAGCTCCCCTTCCCTGTCCTGGGGATATGGTGCAAGCAGAGACCCCCGGATTACACCCCCATGGGTGTTAGAGCTACAGCCCCATCCTAACAGAGGGGAAGGGCGTCAGCGCTAAGAAATTTACATTTTATCAAAAGCACTAAGTTGGGGAGATAAAAAGGGAATTCCAACTTTTGCACCCACAGTCTGAGACATCACTGAATTTTCAGAGGAGCTCAGATTTTGAGGCACTGAAGCCTCAGCGAGTTTTGTGCATAAGAAATTTCCCCCTGCCCTGTGTACACGTCTGATCCAAGCACCTCATGCTAGGCATCTGCAACACAGGAATTTTCCCAAATGCTTTAAATGTATATGGTACAATGGGTTTCAACCTTGTTGTTTTACTGGCAGCCTCTCCACAAAGCAGCTGCCTTTCCTCAGGCTCCAGCTGCCTAGCCCTGGGATTAGATAAGGCACTCGGCTTCCGTTTTCTAATAAAAGAAAGTTGCTACCCTGAAGTGACGGCAGAAAGCTGGGCACAATGATCTGCCTTTTGTCACAACCTCTCCTGGGGCACCCAGATCTCCTGCAGCCTGGCATCCTGTGAGCCAGTGGCAGGAGCACAGCCTGCATCCTCTGGGAACTGCTGCTCTCCTGCTGCTTGCTCTTGAGCAAATCAGTTTAAGGTTAACCCCATCAGAGCAAGACTACTGTTCAGTCCCTCTCCTGCCCCTACAGCCATGCAGGCGGAGAGTAAGCTGCAGGGTGGTGAGGAGCAGGGATCCCTCCCTGGCAGCAGGATGCTTGTCCGAGGCCACGGAGCAGACCCTGGGGACACCCAAGCAAGGCAGAGGAAGAGTTGTGCTCTCTGCAATGAGTGTTGCTGTCCAGCTGTCTTTGTTGAAACACCCGGTGTTCATTAGGACCATTTTTCGCATTCCAATAAAAGAGAGGAGAGGCTTCTCAGGGCTTTTACTGTGGAATATGTGGCTCTTGTAGGAGAGTGCCAAGGAACTCACTTATTACCCTGTTAACTCCCTCTGTTTGTTTTGCACAATCAGCCCTATTCCCAAACCAGCACACAGTTACATCCCCCACTAGGAGACAGAGTTTGCTTATATGGAGGGCCCAAGCCTCCAAGTGCGGATACATCTCTGGTGAGTAAGTCTTTCTCAAAAGTTTACAACCAAGTTGAAGAGCCAAACTCTCTCCAGATTTAGCTTCTCAGGGGTGAACGCTGCGTTTCAGAGCTGGGGCGGGGGGTGATCTGGCTCAGCTCACAGCACTGTGTGGGTGGTGACAGATACTATTCCTGTTTTAAAGGTCTCCGCTCTTTCACAACAGCATTTGTTCTTGGTTTGGGGTGAAAGGCAGTGTTTCCAGTACTCTCTGTCCAAGGGAACAGTGCCTGCAGCTAGGATAGCCCTTGGGCTGCGGTTTGCCATCTGAGACCAGCCTCCGGGTGCTATTATTTCAGCAACTTCACTCTGTGAAGTTCTCCTTTCCTGGAAGATATGGAAAATAGGCTTGCTCCAAGCAAGGCAGGAACAATACCAAGACAGTGCAGTGAAAGCCCAGGAGTCTGTACCTGAGCTGAGGATCCTAATCAGTCAGGCAAAATATTCCAGAAAAAATGTTCTAGTGCAGCAGCACTGTAATGTTTAGCTCCCTGCCATGTGGCACCTTTCAGCAAAGAGCTCTCAACTGGGTTAAAATATTAAGGATACTCAGTGAGAAGTGGCTTGCAGTGTTACATCCACTTTATGAGCTGGACAATGCGGCCTGACGCCGTCCAGCAAACAGTTCTCCAAGTACGGATGTTTAGCAAAACTTTATCTTTTGTATTCTGCATATTTGTTCATGAAATCTTGTGGTTGGATTTACTGCTCCAAAGTCAATTTGGTTCTCTGGCCATGGGGCAGATACAAGAATGCTCTGTTCAGCATCATTGTGCACTTCCATCCCTCAAGGGTGTTTTTATGTAATACTGCTACTGATGACACAACATCAGCACTGGGATTGGCCCACCTCTGCCATCAAGAGATCAGTCAGATTGCTGGACATATATTGGACATAGTATTTTTAAACTATTTACTATTACATAATAAGACAGTATTTGGGAAAGGTACAGACTGATATAAATTAATGTCTGCCAAATGTGGAATAGCTCTTAAAGAACTACAAGAACTTCCTCTAGGCCACGGCCACATAACTATGTGCCTGAGGACACCGAGCAAATGAGAACTTTGCCTTCGTGTATTTATCCCTGTCATGCACAGCTCTAATAATCTTACAATGTAACACTCCCCATTTATATCTGTAAATTCCTAACAAGTCATTTGTTGTGGTTTAACCCCAGCTGGTAACTTACTACCACTCAGCCACTCACTCAACCCCGAGCGGGATGGAGAGGAGAATCAAAAGAATGCAAAACTCACGAGTTGAGACAAGAAGAGTTTAATAACTAAGGTACGCTATACTAATGATAATAATAATAATGATAAGGGAAATAACAAGGAAAGAACATATAAACCCGAAAGGGGTAAAGGGAAAAAACAACAATGCACACAAGTGATACGCAATACAATTGCTCACCACTCACTGATCGATACCCAGCCCAACCAGAGCAGTGATCTGGGCCTTCCAGGTAACTCCCCCAGTTTATATACTGGGCATGACGTGCTGTGGTATGGAATACCCCTTTGCCTAGTTTGGGTCAGGTGTCCTGTCTTTGCTTCTTCCCAGCTCCTTGTGCCACTCCTCACTGGCAGAGCCGGAGAAATTGAGAAGTCCATGATTAAGGTAAGGGCTACTTAGAAACAACTAAAACATTGGTTTTATCAGCATTTTTCTCAGTCTAAAGTCAAAAACAGCACTGCACCAGCTACTAGAAAAATAACTCTATCACAGCCAAAACTAGGACATCATTCTAATATATTTTACGCTACCCTTGAGCGGATCCTGCACTTGCAGTGCTGGCCAGGATGTTGTTGCAGCTGTGGCACCCTCCCAGGCTGGGCATGCCCTCGGCATGGTGGCATTTAGTGTTGCAGCAAAGGCTATGTACACCATGGCAAGAAAGCACCTGCCAGGAGCCCTCATGGTAGAGTCCCATATGTGACATGTCAGTGCTGCCCACTGGCAGGGGCCAGAACCTGAACATGCTATTTCCTCTGCTTTTGGGCCTGAGATTTCTCATTTCCACCAAAAAGCCTTTTGCAAGGGATTAAACACTGGAACAGCTCTAGGTTGTCTCTTCTGAGTGAATTAATAAAAAATAAAAGACTAAAAGGATTTGTTTGGCTTGCAATAGGGCAGGAATACTTGACTGGATGCCTAGTTTTGCTCTATTAAACATCCAGTGTAGGAGAAAATCTTCAGTTAGTAAAACTGCCTACAGGCAGGGAGCAAAACTCACAGCAATATTGTTCAATTTCCCAGAGTTATTCACAATCCATTGCAAAGAGCAACTGCTACTTCTCCACAATCAGTGAACCTTTGGTCTCCATGTGTGGATTTAGATACCATTGTTCTAGTTTCAACATGAAAAATGAATTGCATTGTTGCTGTTACAATTCTATTTCTGGGAAAATTCTGCATGGGCTGTACCTAACAGAATCCTCAAAGGAATGTTATTTTCCACAGTTAAACCCCCCCAAGCTTTAATGTTATATGTGACAGCCCTTCCAACTCTCATAAGTGAAGATGCTTTTTCCTAATGCAGGTGAATAGAAGCCTGAAGGAGTTAAAAGTGCACACATAGGGCTTACCTTTAAATACAGCATCCAAAACACTGCCTTTACATAGGCATTGCAATGTTAGGTTTCATATCCATCACCCATTTTTACTTACTTTAGAGCTTTTCTTCTGTTCTATGAAGGTGATGTTAGAAATACCAAGACAACCTCATCCAATGCTTGGATGCATGGATCCGAGGATTTGTACATATTACTCCAGGAGAGTAAATATGTACAAAGCACCTTACCCAGCCCAGCAGTGCAGGCTCTACCAGGGCAGGGGGAGGCAAGGAAAAAGGTTATCGTCCTGAAGAGCCAGCAGGATTCCTCAGATATTTGTTGAGAAAAGAGGAATTTTCTATTGGAAGGTCAGCGGGAATTTCAGTTCCCGGGAGACCTGTAAATCTCATTCAGGAATATGCCACTCTTTATGAAGAGATGAAGAGTCTCTCTGTACTGCCAGTAAATTTGCTAACAACAGCTCTGTTGATTTCAACAGTGCAGGATAAGCAATGAGTTTCTGAGTCAGACAGTTTGAAACACAGGCTATTAAGTCTTCATGGCCACTTGGATTTCCCCCGGAAAATTCCCTCTGTGCCACTCACCAGGCCTGAATTTGCTTAGACAATCAAAGATAGACAACAACAGCAGGAGAAAGCCCAAGAAGAGCAATGGGCAGACCTTGAGGACCCAAAAGGATGTTCAAAACAAGAACTTCTTGGTGTCTTGCTTTCAAGACCTCAAAAAGAAGTACTGCTTTTGCAGTTTCACACACGTTTTCCCCCCAGTACTTTCACCAAAGTTTACCGACAGCCTTTCCTACTGGGCAAAAATAGATGCCAGAAGGCAGCGAATCCTGCGGCAGGGAAGGTGCCGTAGCTGGGCGAAAACAACTGCAATTGGACAAGAAAAGACGCCCTGATTAGTCTCACCAGGTCTAAACACAATGTGGCTGTCACTGTGAAGGCCAGCTGGGATTGTGTCCCATGCAGTGACCTTTGAGTGTTTCATTCCCTGATCTAAAATTAGGCCCCCAGTCCCCTGTGCTGTGTGCCAGCCCAAGCACAGCCTTCAGTGTCTCGGGAGGAACCACAGGCTGAGGGCTAGTGAGGACACACATGCCCCAGCCCCAGCTTCTAAACATGGATGAGGACATTTCCTCTGCTCCCATGGGCAGCAGGTATTTGAGCAGCTCCACCAATGCCACCAATGCAGCTCTGGCTGCAGCAGGGTGGCTTGGCAGTGCCAGGGATCAGCTGGCAAGGTCTGCTTTGCGGCAACTGTAGAGGATCACTTGACTTTCAGGCAGCACAGTGCAAGTGTTAGGCTGGGTTTTGTATTCAAGACCTGACACTGCAGAGCTGGTGTGTCAGGACCAGATGGGCAGCCCAGCCCTGTGCTGTGCTATCGCATCTGGGAGCACCAAGCCACACCACAGAGAGCCCGGACATCCAATGCAGCCCAGGATGTGGCTTCTTGCACCATTCCTTGTAGCTTAACTGGTGAGGCAGCCCTCACTTGTCTTCCCTCAGCCCCTGGCTGTGCTGAGCTCTGAGGGCATCTGAGTCCAAAGTGACCCATCTTAGTGATCCCCTTTTCAATGTAGTACTGTGAAAAACAGCACACATCTTATAAGCACACACACACTTGTCTAGCTTTATAAAGAGCTGGTCCTTGTGTGCTCATGCTGTCTTCCCCCTCCCCAAGGGCATTAAGAAGCTGCAAACTGAAAAACAGTGTTATGTAAAGAAGCAAGAGTAAGCTGGAAAAAATAAAGAACTATGGGGTAGCAAGTGCTGGAGCACAGGGTGACAGAAACAACGGTGCCTTTCTGTCAGAGGATCCCTGGGGTTTCTCCAAAGCAGCAATGTTTCCCAAAACATCTGTTGTACAGGCAGATGTGACACTCCTGAATTGCCCAAGTGCAGAGCTCTTGCAGATCCGCTCCAAGGGCCTCATTCAGCCCCATCCCAGACCTCAGCCTGGTGCTGTGACCCCACAATATGCCCACCATTTCCAACAGGAGCAGGATGGCAAGAACCATAAGTTCCCACTCCTCTGAGGTGAGTTGTCCTGAGATGACTGGACTTCCACGCCAGGGAAAAAACACTTCCATTTTCCTTCAGGTGAGGAGGAAAAAGCCACACTCTCTCCTTAGCATCTGCCATTCCTCCCCAGGTCACCACACATCAGATGTTGATAGCTGAGACTGATGGACACCCGTCAGTCTGCAACAGCTCCAAACACAGGAACACCACTACTTCCATTTAATGGGGCAGGGCAATTTGTCCAGGCTACAAAGCTGCTCAGCTGAAGGTCCAGGGATAGCAAACTGGGAACTTCTGGCTTCCAGGGCCATCCGGACACGGGGACCTCCCTTCAGTATGTGATGTCTCCTACTGCTGTAAACATGTCAGGGACAGCTGCGCCCAGCCAGAAACCTCTGATATGGACCCTTCCTCCCTTCTCCATGTCACGAGGAGGGTGGCAGGGCAACCTCAAAAATGCACACCTCCCTCACACAAATATTGGGGGTAGGGTGCCGGCGCAGCCTCAGAGACAGGTGATTCCTCCACCAGAAATATCATGGCAAAGGTGTCATCAACCTCAGCTACGGACCACTCCTCAAGCAGAACTATCAGGGTGGGGATGCAGACCACGCTTGCATACAAGCCCTTCCTTTGAAGAAGTTTTAGGACATTCCTGACAGATTCAAATTCCTGGTTCATTACTCAGACATGTTGGATTTTTGATCCCAGTAGAAATAAAATCAGGAAAGCTCTGTATGGTTAGTGCAGTTCAGATGTGGCTGAAGAGGGCAAAACTACCAGCATGTGAGGCTTGTATGACTGGTAGCAAAGTTCTCAAAAGGGGTTTATGCTTTTGAAGCTACAGAACTACAACTTTGCTGCAGGTCAAACCTCCAACACCAACCTCCCTCAAATAGACCTGGGTAAAAACATACGCATTCACCATTTGGGGAGGAAGAGAAGGGAGCCACAGCTATGAGGGAAGGAGGAAGACACAATGCTGCAGTGGCTGTTGTTGCTGAACATGGTTGGTTAAGATCATCCTGCTTGGCTTTCACATCCAGGTATAGTGAAGCCTGAGCAGATCAATCTCCTCAGCACAAAACCAGGCTTTTGCCTGCTGCGATGGGGTCCATATCGGAAAGGACAAAGGATTTTGCAGGAGGAGGGGAACTGTTTGGATCAGAGAACATCATTTTGGGCGAGTCCTTCAATACTTAAAAAATATTCCATATCATTTGGCATTAAAGTGTTGAGGTTAGGTCTCGTTTTTGACCAGTAAGATATTACTAAAATTGGCCAACTTGTCTGTTCCCTTGAAGCTCAGACTGAGTTATCACAGATGCGAGGGAAGAATCTGCTTCTCACCTACCACAAAATATGACTTTCACAAGTTCTTTAGAGAAGGCCACAAGTAAGCTGCAAAGACAGCAGAAACCTGCTCCTTAGTGTGTTGCTGTGACCATTTTGAAAGCCAGCGAATGATGTAGTTAAACTTAACACATGTCTACAGACAAAGAATTCATTGCCAATGTGTAATTATCAAGGCTTGTGTGGCGCAAATGAAAACAAAGTTGGGCCTGGGGAGTAGATAATGAAAGAAGTGGAAAACCAAGAGGCTATATTCTGTCATCTTACAGCAGGTATCTCAGACTGGCCAGGAACAACAGTCCCATCAGCCTGAAAAGTTTCAAGCTTGTGTCCCAGGAGGTACTCTCCACTCACCTGTTGAAGCCGGGCCGTAGGAAGGACATCTAGGAGAAGTCCTAGATTGCAGCTAACTGGAGTTTTTCACTTCACTGACACATAAAGAAACTGCAAGAGGAAGCACCCTAGCAGTTTCACATGTTGTCTGGAAGAAGCCCTGGGTCCTCCATCTTTGCTCACCACTACTTACTTATCTTTTACATGGCACAGTCATCATCTACCACAGGAATTTTCCCAAAGTGGTTAGTACTGTGTGATGCAATCTGCACAGTGAACTCGGGTCCCCTCACCTCCCTTTTGCATGCTCTGTTCCTGCAGCTCACAACTACCCTGTTTCTATGCTGTAAGGCCAATATATGGGCATATCATGACACCTCTTCTGAGCCTGGCTGCTTATGGAGAAAAAGAGCTCTTTTTTCCATTACTTGCAGTCATTATCACACTGGAGAGGAAAATACCTCAGTCAGAAGTAACATTTCGATGAGCACATCATCCAAGCAATCTTTTTATGACCTGAGTGGTCTGAGTTGGAATGCTCAACAGTCCTGAGAGCTGAATATATCTCCTCTAGACTTTCCACCAGTTACTAGCTGCATTGCCTCAGCTGTTGAGCAGTGACAATGCCTTCAGAGCCAGCAAGTTCCTCCACAGCTTACTGACCAGCCACATCCCTCCACTCAGGGAGGGGAAGCGAGGCTCCTCATGACCCAGCTGCCATTGCTCTGGCCTGCAGATCTTGAGTCAGTCTTCAGAATTCAAACTTTCAGCCCTTTCACTGACCCCAAACTTTACAAACTTCCGGACAGAGGCAGGTAAGCATGGCTGGTGTGACCTCTTGGTCATTTACCCCGCATCTTAATGAGGACTCCAAATTCTACTCTGTTACCCCTGCTTGCACATGCCCCTGCTTCTATAAAATTATCTCACAATAAGCAGAAGTAAAAGAGGTGTTTCTGTGCACAGGAACAGCAAAGCAACCAGCTACAAGCTGTTCAGGGTACAGCAGATGCAGTCCCCGTTACATGCTTCTTCATGGGCCTCTCCTAGCACTGCAGGGAAGTCAGCCACCACAGCAGCATCCTTCCTTGTCCCCCACTACACATGGATAAGCTGTTTGGCACTACCTGACCCTGGTTTTCCAGTCCAACCCCACACTGAGAGCATTTTCTGACTCTCAAACTCTATTTGGGCTTTTGTGTCCCAGCAGATCCAGATGATAATCCCAGATCCCAAGCAGAAGATGACAGTGGTGCCTGCTCACCCAGAAAACTCCTACCAGCCACCTGCACCCAGACCTGCTGCTTTTCTAGCACTGAAACATGTACAGCTGTAATTACTTAGGACAAATGAGTTAAGCTCATGGAAAATCCCATGAAAAATGAATAGTTCCACTGTCTGGAACAAAGGTAATTAAAACAAGCTTGGACAAAGATTCTCAAATTCCATTCAATGAATAAGCATATTGAAATAATGGATCCCAGGAAGAAAACCTTTACCCTCACAACACTCTGCTTCTTGACACACCTTCAGCTGGCAATGCAGGATAACAGCTCTTTGGCATGCTGAAAGGAGAAATTAAAATTTCGCTTCAAAAAAAGAAGAAAACTACACTTCCAAAATAATATTCTTATCAACACCTCCTGTTTACAGGCTCTTTTACAGGCAAGACAAATCTTTCATTGTCCAGTGCAAAGGATTCACAACTGTTTTCAGTAGAGACATATCCCTTTTGTAGGCTCCTGCCCAGCTAAATTTAGATATTAGGACTGCTAGTGAGAAAGTCTTTGATGTTCAATATAGAAGAGGTGAACGAACCCATGCAAGTTCACTGTTCAAAATTAAAGAAGCATCTGCAAAATTATGTCACAAGTCTCTGAAGCATATCTTGCTTTTAAGTGTGTATTATGGAAGTTAAGTGTAAAACCCTGGATTTCTCAAAATCACAGACTTAAGATAGCTTCTTAGCCTAAACACTGAATATCAGTGTAGCCCTATGCAACACATTCTGAGTAGTTACAGGATACAGAAAAATTCCCTCTAGAAGGTGTGCAGCCAGGTATAACTCGGTTATCCACTACCCAATATCATGTCAGTAAATACAAGATGCCTGTCTGGAAATCAGGCTACACAGACAAGCAATGCCGTGCTGGTATATCAGGAGAAGCTCGAAGTGCAGTGGTAGGTTTTTTTTCAGGTAAATAAGGGTACCTGATGGATGACACCTAAGCTCTAGGTTATTAAGACCCAATTTCAATAAGTTCCCGTCTGCTGGCAGAATTCAGTGCCCTGATCCCACTGATGTTAACTTGGAGTAGCTAAAGATGAGATCCCACTGTGTGAATCCACTTTGGATCCCATACAACTCATGGTATATAGCAGAGGACGTGAGAAGCAAACCAGCCCCAGGGTCCTCCCTGCATTCAGAACAGCATCCTCTGCTTTCAGACAGCCACGAACACTGCCATGCCCAGAGCTATGTGAGCGTGTAACCCCCAAGCCACACCAGCCTCACTGGTGCCTCCCAGGAACTACTTCCTTTTGCCTTCTGTATGAAAGGGTCATTGGATACAGCATCAAGCTTGCCTCCAGCTGCACTGCACTGCCCCAAAACCAGCTGTAACTGCAGATGGCAAACCTTGCCCTCTGTCTTCTTCACATTGCCATTGGAGAGGGCGATGAAGCGCTGAGAAAGTTACTGCGCTTCAGGGCCAAGTCTCACATCATCTCATGTTTCCAGTGATTTTCAAACTGATGTGGCACCCAGCATTTCTGTTCCATGATGATGGCTGTTTCTGGCCACTGGTTGTCAAGCAGCGAGAGGATCCAACCCTAGGACAATTCCAGAGGATCACCCTCCACCCAGTCGCAGGCTGGCCTGAGATGAATCAGTGTTCTCCAGAGACAGGAGATCATGGGTTTGCCCATCAGGGCGGCCCCTCTGCTCCTGCTTCCTGTTTTGGCACACATTGTTTCGGGGGTGGTTTTTTTAATCTGCTACCATGGTCTTTTGGGGGAGAGAGTCCCATAGAGAAAAGCACCAGTCCCAGCAGGCAGGACGACTGCCACAAGGCACAGGGCAGGAGAAGCATCAGCTCTCCAGTGCCATGCCCACTCAGCCAGGCAGTTCTTCCAGTACAGTCGCTGTTCCCAGACCACGTCTACTGCTGGAGCATGCCCCCACACTGGGTCTGCATAGCCCCCTGTGCAGCCACACAGGCCTTGAGTGTGGGCAGCAGCAGCACCATAAAAGCTTATGGTTCACAGTCAGCTTTAAGTCTATGGGCCCTTTTTTTCTGCATTTTGCTTTAGGCCACAGCTATGAGCTATAAACCAGAAATTGTCCTAATAGTATTGTAGTAGCATAGTAGCCAGGCACTGAGACCTGCTGCCTGCCCCACTCCTGCCCCAGAACGTCTCCCCAGGAGAGAAGAGGTAAGGTTTGCAGGACCACAGTATTTTTGCTGCTCCAGTCCAGATCTCACCCAAGTGGGTGCAGAAGTTGCTCCACATTGAGGCTATCTAAGCAAGGCACAGCACAGCCCTGGCAGCCTTCACAGACCCTCTGCAATGGCCCTCAATAGCCATTGCTGTCACCCAGACATCCACTGGCCGTCCTTCAATCATACCCTGCCATGCAGCACACACGCTTCCCCAGTATAATGGTCTCTCCACACCTTCACAGCCAGGGATACAGATGCCTACAAAATCAGGGACAGAAGTCAGGAAGACAAATGCTCCTTCTGCAAGTGGAAACTAGAGGGTCAGCATCTTTGAGGTGAGGAAGGAGGCCTGTATCTCCCTAGGCAGGGACTCAACCCGCTACACTGAATGTGTTTGATGATATTGGTGTCTCCTGGGAGCATTGCGCTGGGGAAAGCGCTTCACCTTGGGCACGATATGGGACCCCAAGGCTGTGCTTTCAGGCACACACCTCACGTCTGCCAGCTCATAGCATTGCCCTGCTCAGGGAGCAGAGCTCTTGGAGGCACCTGCTCCCTCCATCCCTAATGGTGGGTTTCCACGCCTGCAGTGGCACTCATCGCGCATACAACCCTTCGGGGCAGTGAGGCCAGGGTGCCTTATCCACCGATCCCTCAGCACACCACGCTGCGGCTCAGACCCCTGCAGGGACCCGCCGCCACGCCGCGGCCAGCGGCCCCCCTCTCCGTGACTCTTCCCCATCGGAGGGGATTTCTCGCTCCCCTCCGGCTCTCGCCGCTCTCGGAGGGGAGGGGAGGGGAGGAGAGGGGAGGCGCACCGGAGTTCCCCCTGCACCGGGTCCCCGATCTCCGCCTCCGAGCCCTCCCTTATAGGGGCCGCCCGGGACTGCCGGCGCAGCCGCCGCGCAGACGCCCAGTGCCCGCCGCCCGCCCGGGAGCCGCCGCGCAGTAAGTCCTTCGCGCCGCCTGCCAGCGCTGGGGGCTCGGCGCTTTCCCCCTCCCTGTAACGCTGGGGTCTGTCCCGCTCCTCCCGTGCCCCTGCCGCCCTCCCAGCCCGCTTGTCGCAAGGCTTGTTGAAGGTTCTCGGCTGTCTCCAAGGGAGGGGACAAGTCGGTGGCGGGCGCTAAGGGGTGCATTCATGCACAAAGTGGCGGATTTCAGCCCCACTTCGTAATAACCAGAATAGAGAGTAAATGAAACTGCCGCAAGAAGGACAGCAGCTCCAGAGACACCCCGGGGCTGGGGACTGCTAGGATATTTGTCTGCATTGTGATGGCTGGGTCGGATTTCTGTTGCTCATCCCCCAGATTTCAGGGCATGAAACACAGGCTGTGAGCAGTAACTCCTGTTACCCCCATCCTCTTCCCCAAAATCCCGACATAGGTCTTGATCGCCAAAGCATCCTAAACCCGTATCAGGCACTGGGATCCAGATCCAGCGTGGCACTTCCTGCCCCCTCCTCTTTGTCTCTGTTCAAGAAGGCAGTGGTTTTCTTCCCAAATCGCAGGAAAACAATTGGATTATGTTCACTCAGCATGATTGCACCCGAAAAACACCATTTAAGTGCTCGGACCCTCTATGGCCCCATGCAGACCCTGTGCCCTACGTCCTGCCAGGGTCAGTGTGTTGAGCTGGCACAGTTCTGCATTGCCATATTTACCATGTTGTGAGTTTTTTCTTTGCCAAGTCAGGGAAGCCCCACTGCCTCTAGGACCTGCCTTTTCCCAGAGCACTAAAGAGCCCGTTGAAATTCCCTCCTATCCTTGAGCAGCCACCCCACATCCACTGCAGCAGCTCCTCAGGCGCAAGTTGGAAAGTTCAACCTCAGGTTAGAATCCTTGGTGTGTTTGAAGTAGGATTTCTTCTTGAGGCTGCTGCAAAGTAAGGAAGGAACTTACTGTGACTGGAGCATGTGGCTCCTCTAGAAGACACCACGGTGCCTCGCCAGCACACCCAAGTTCAGAGCAGAAAACCTGAAGGAACAGTCATTCTCCAAAGCGTTCAATCGCTTGCCCCTGCTGAGGGACTTTGAGGCTTGCCAGTTCCTAAAAAGCCAATCAAACCGGAGCAGAGAGCTCAGAAAACTCAGGTTTGGGCTTGCTTCTGTCACCCTCTCTGTAAAAAGAGGCCTGGAAAGCCAAAGAGTCTGAAGATGCTGGCAGAGGCTTCCAGGGAGTTTGTGCATCTCCTCAGCCACTGCTAGCTCTAACAGTGAACTTTGCAAACTCCAGGCCTGAGTGCAGGATTTGGCTTATTTTGTTATGAAAACAAAATCCTAGACGGCCACAGCTGGGTTCTCGTTTTGTAGCTGAAGTTTACAATAGCGTTGCTCGGATTTGAAGCAAGAAGAAAAATGAACATAATGAGCTGCATTTTCTCTGCTTTTCCCCAATTACAATACATATATGTGTAACTTTCTCTTTTGCTGTTTGAAAACTTCTCTCTAACAACAGGAGACACTGGTTTACAAGACTGTTTCCAGTTATGTTATGGGAAAACAAATTCCCATTTAAAAATGACTGAGGCACCTTATCATGTAAGGTGGTAACATGGTTTAATGCTGGTTTAAAGTGTCTCGCACCAAGTTAGATGCCCTGGGATCCTCTGCCTGGTCTACTACTGCCATTCCCGTAAATCCCTTCGGTCCCCCATCATCCCCAGCCCCATGGGAGTCCCTGGCACATGGAAGGCTCTACTCCTGCCCTGACTTCTTTACTGGAGACACAGGTTTTGTTTCCCCTCAGTTTCTGACCCCATTAGGAGCAGAGCTTGGTCACCATCAGGATGGTGCTGGACCACACAGGGTCGTGGGTGTCCATAAGGGTGTGTGGACAAGAGCCTGGATTTGAGCAGCACAGTAAAATTTCAAGGCGAGGGTGTCGATGGAGCTTGTCTATGGAATGTGTTTTCTCAGGCAGAGCCAAGTGGGAGCCCCCATCTTCACAGTGTCTCCTTTCAGTACCCAATCCAGCTGATGAAAATTCATAGGAAAAAAACAGCTTGTAGAGGCTGGTGATGGCATCTCCATGGACAATTTGCTTTGATTAGGAGATTTTTTTTAGGTGTCCGAGCCTACTCCAAGGTACACTAAACTCAGACTGGCCGTGCTGCTTTACTGCCTCCAAAGATGTTTCGACCTGGTGCGATTTTCATGTGTGGGAAGGGGTAACCCTGTTTCCACAGGAAAGTGGGGGAGAAAAGGCTGATGCAGAGATAAACTTAGCTATCTGGATATCTGCGAGTCTGTGGGAGAGTGGGGGATTTCCACTAAAATGAGACATAAATCCTTGTGGTGTGGTATGTCAGCAGGCTGGAGAGGACTAAGAATCCAAACAAATGCTTATTAATGCTGGCAGCATCTCAGGAAAAAGATCAGCAAAACATTTCAAAATAGGGGTAATTAGTAAATCTCTTCCCCTGAGTGCTCTCTGCCACTGTATGAGCCACCTCTCGCAACTGAGCTCATCCCCTAGGTGTGCGGCATGAAAGATGTTTCCTTTGAGGAGGAAAAGGAGAAAAGGGAAGCCGCTGTGGCCAGAGTCTGGGTTGTGTCCTGTAACGTGGCTCTGCTCCAGGGATTTCCCTCACCCTTGCAGCCCACCCTGGAAAAGCTCCATCCTGGGGATACACACTGTAGTCAGCGCTGTGTGGAGAGCTTGCTGCATCCCTCTGCAAACACACCATCAGTCAGCAGCACTGCTGTCCAAATGGTACGGAGCTCTGGATAGATGTTATGCATGCTGTGCTCCTCTTCTGCTTGGAAACCACAAGCTGAATATACTACGTCAAATATAATTTGAGCTAAAGATTCCCCTGGCATAGACTATAGTGCCACATAATAATGAGTATGATGATGATAACAGTAATTAACAGCAAATTAGTAATAATAGTGAGTTGGGATCTATGTCAAGTCTTGACCTTAAACCACTGAATTTCCCAAGATTTGAGCTTGAACTGTGTGCCTGAGAAATTATTTGGCATTTCCCAAAGTGTTAGCTGATAAAACAATTAGGAGCCTGCTGAAGTTTCAGCAAGCTTTGATGTGTGAGCAGAGCACAGGTGTACAGGAGCAGGCTGTGGCCATGCAAGCCAAAGCCAAGCTCCTGGCGTGTCCCATCTGCTGCAGCAGGCAGGAGCGGGTGCTGATGGGGGTACAAGGAGCAGTGCTGGCACAGCATCTCCTGCCTGTGGCCTCCAGCCATAACCAGCGCCACTTCCTTTTCGCTGGGTGTTTCTTGTAGAAAGTGGGGAGGTTTTGTTAAGAAAGTTTCTTATAGGCAGTTTCTATTAGGCGTTTCTTACAGTGAGTGCTTGGCCATCTAATGATAAAGAGAAGAGATAGAGGCGGAGTTTTTGGTACTACTTGCCATAAGGGACAGAGGCTGCATTTCAAGGCAGAGCTGGGGTTTGCTGGTATTTCCTGCTGCAGATACTTCCTGATGTAGATACAAACATATAGAAACCAGCAGTGGCACACCCATAAATGCTGGGCAAGTGTTCAAGCTGGCCAAATGTGAGTGAGCATGGCCACTGCACCAATGGCAGATACTGCGTTGACAGCCTTACTCAGATGCTTAATTCCTTCAGTGTTTCTTAGTTCAAGATGAAAATCACACCCTGACACACCAAAATTGCCAACAGTTCCTATGCTGCTGATCTGGACAAAGTTCTGTCAGCCATTAAAAAATAGATTTCTAACCAACTTAATCGTTCCTTTACTATTTTATTTGTAATGTCATTTCAATGGTTTTCAAAGATACTTGATATTCATCTTTGTATTGAAGAAGCAGCAAAACCATTTTGAAATTCACCTTTCTGATCATCATTCTTCAAAACAAAAGACTTTGGAAGTCGTCTTTGGGTATAAGAAAGGGAGAGGTACTTTGATGAGGAAAAAAAAGAAGAACAACAAATGCTTTGTCTAGAATAATAGGAGAGAGAGAAAGGACTCAGCTGAGTCTGTGCCTGAACAAACAGGAAGGAAGGGATTTGGCAGAATGAATCTAAACACACCATCATATTGGGAAATACAAACAAGGAAAATAGCCCTACAAAAATTAGGAAAGTCCCAAACACTTAGAGAACATCCCTGTTGCTGTGATATTTTTTGTAATGGAAATGTAAGAAAAAGAATCTCTTTTCCACCATTTTTAGGATTATAGTGGGGCATGCTGACTAGAATAGCCAGAGTGAAATGTGATGTTTCGTCTCTCCTTCCCTCCCTCTCCAGTAAGTGTGCTAGGGGAAGAAGTAGGAGCATAGCTTCAGCCCTGGCTCAGTGCCACCGGGCAGCTCTGGTCCTCGGCCCCGCTTTGCTCACCCACGTCACCGGCCCCACAGCCCTGGAGTGCAGTGCTCTGACAGCCACCACTGTCACACTCAGCAGTGGGAGCACCTTAGGTTTAGCTTCACACTTTGCCTCAGATCACACATTTAGCTGAGAGCCAGCCAGGTCGTACACACACCCACACCCATTCTTCTCCTGCCTGAATGAGTTTTAATCTTCGCTGTGTTTTAAAAGCTGTAGCATTACTAATCCTGAGCATGACGTGGCAGCCAAAACACAGAGAAGGAAAGCTTTCAGCAGTGCCAGGCTCTGTATACCACCCTGCTGCTACCACTAACTTGGTGCTCTAAAGGTCTCTCTCAAAGCTGCTAGGAGCCAGCAGGAGAAATTACAATTAAAACAAAACCCCCACAGTCTTCCAGCAACTTTGCTCAGAAATAAGTATCAGAGTTTGTATCAGCATGATACCTATCAACAGGGTAAACCTAACAAGGGTATTTGAAGATCACCACGTTGTGGCCTAGTAAGTGAAGTGAAATTCTTCCTTTATTTAAAACCTAATTCCTCTGCCTTATGCAATGCAGGCAGGCCAAAACTTGCCTGAGAGTTCTTCATACAAAAGTGCACTGCTCTCCTAGAAAGTCAATTAAAAAAGAGTG
This sequence comes from Lathamus discolor, assembly GCF_037157495.1. Taxonomy (NCBI): domain Eukaryota; kingdom Metazoa; phylum Chordata; class Aves; order Psittaciformes; family Psittacidae; genus Lathamus; species Lathamus discolor. Next base: position 24,356,399 of record NC_088889.1, on the reverse strand, counting down.
TTGTTAGAACAAGGATTGGAAACTATGAGTCCATTTATTTATTTAAAATACTTATATAATTATTACATAGATTAATATAATTATGCAAATAAATCTATAGCAATATATTAAATTCTACAAGTACATGAATAATCCTAAATACAAACTCCAACAATGTGTTTTTACAATAACAAATTGCCACCAGTAATTATTTGTAGCACAGGAGCATTAGCGGTAGAGCAGGACTCTAGCAGGATAATGTCTGTTTAAACAAGGCTAAACCACCCTGATCTTCATTGATCCTGATCTATGTCCCTCTCCCTGATCTATTTCCCCCTCAGCCAGGCAAGGACTGCTCTGAACACGCGTGCAGCAGCCCTGGTCACTAGCACCAGTTTCATTTAGCAGCTCTGGGAAAAGTCCAGTCGGGTTAGTACCTGCTTATCAGAACCTTCCCCCTCCTTTACCCCGCTGCACTAGCATTTCTCTCTGCACAAGCCCCACGTTTCAGCATAAAGAGACAGGGCAATAATTGCTCCTGGGTATTTGAAAACACTCATCAAGTCCCGCTGAAGTTGCCTTGTCTTGGGAAGCCATAGTCACCCTGGGACCATTCTGACAATGAGATAGCGTAGAATGTGAGTGGATTTGAAGGGTCTGAATGCGTCCCTGAGCCTTTGCCACTTTAGTGATGCGGGGAGCATGTAGAGCATTGAAACTGGGATTTTGGGGCCTAAAGTGATAAGTCTCCTAATGCTCATATCAGGAGATGCTGCTGTGCTTCCCACACTCCCATCCTTTCAACCACGTTGTTCACATCCCCAGTGTTTCCGAGCTCTCAGTCTCCTTCCCTGTGAGCTCTCCTCAATAAAGCTAAGAATTTTATCAGTGACTTAAATGGGGAAACAGTTAAACCAGGACTTTTGCTCAGCAAGGTCTGATGCATAACTGGCTTGTTAGGCCCATCTCATAGTCATGCTGTACTTGCAAACTCAGTGTGCAATAAGCTACATGGATGCTTCCAGAAACAGCAGCAGCCAGATGAGCAGAGACCAGAAAAAAACAGGCCCTGAGGAAGGTGGGAATTGATCCCAATGCCATATAAAGCATATAAAGAGAGTTTTATGGTTGCTTTGAATAGGCACAGGATGCTTGTCCCACCCTCCCACATCATTCATGTGCAGCATTCATACTCATGTCTATATTCCCACAGCATCCCATGGGAGAACCCTGCTCTTCTGTACCCAGACAATCTCAAGGTCCCAAATCAGGCCATCTGAGTCATCCTGAAAATCACTCATTGATTTTCTCTAAGTTATTTATTAGACCAGAGAGCTGCTTCCATCCTCTCAGTTACCCGAGGTGGTGTTGCTCAGAGGCTCTCCTGCTGAGCTGTGTTCATATCAGATGTGTGTAGCACTGCCCGCACATGGACACCTCATTCCAGAATTAATCTTATTAATGGGAATACACTTTGCCACATTGTGTCATGGTATTTTTCATGCCAACTGTTATAATGTGTTCTTTCTGAAATTTACAGGCTAAAAGGAAAATGATGAAAATGTTACCTTTTTTCCAAAATGGTCCCATTGGAATGTGCAATGGATCAGAGGGTTGCATTGGTGCAAACAAGCAGCTTGAAAACCCTTCGACATCAGTAGCTGAGCAAATCCCTGCCTGTCCCGAACCTTCTGGAGATGAGATCTGGTCCAGGAACCAGGAGAAGATGAGCGAAAGGCCAGAGAGAGCCTACAGAGCCTCACGTGCATCTTCCATTGCGAGCAATGGGAGCTGCACCTCTGCTGGTGACAGTCCTGAAAAGGGGAAGAAAGGAATAAAGGAAATCTTCACAAATGCATTTAAGAAAATTAAAAAGATCAAGACACCCAGTGGTGAGTGCTCCTTCATCTTCCTTACACCACCTCATAGGCCATAGTTACTTCGACAGGGACTGCACAAGGTGGAAAATTGTCCCCTTGAGAAACAAGGGCACCGACAGATCGAAGTGACTTGGCCAAGGAGCCTTGGGAAACACGGGCTGAGGGAGACCTCAGGTCCTAGTTTTTTGCTACCAAGGGCATACTCCTTGATGAACTGCCAGTTTGTGTGGTTTCTGTCCAAAACTGAACTCAGTTCTACCTCTCATGGTGGCACAGGGATCTATGGGTGGGCAAGAAACCAGAACATACCTCTCTGCTCTGGGCCTCCATGAGACCACCACCCTGTGAAATCTCCTTTTTCCCCAAGGCAGCAGTGAGCAGCATGCATAGGTCTTTCTCAGGGCTGACATATGAACATACAGTTCCTGCAGTCACAATACCTGCTCAGAGAAACCCAGAACTGCAGAGGAAAGTGCCCCTTGGCACTTCCAAGGCTCACCTACCACCTCAGATGACATCATATGTCATTATCTGGTTCATAAGCTTACTGAGCTGTACCTTGAATTTGCTCAACTGAAGAACCAAGTCTACTGAAAACAGGCCCTTTGTGCCTTTCTTCTTACTGATGCACTGCCCCATTCCCAATGTCTTTTTTGAAATAAAGCAACCAGAATTGCAGAAAATATTCCAGATGAGATACCGCCACTGCCTGGTACAATATGTTACCGTTTTCCTGTCTCAGCTGGACGTTGCTCACTGTGCACATCCTGGGGTCATATATGACATTTTCACCATCATCTCTCAATAATGATTTACTAATTCTCCAGGCATTTCTCTTCTTCCTCCATCTCAAGATGATTCACATCCAGCTTGCAGCAAAAATCCTATTTGTTGCCAAGTACCTTTTGTTCTGTTGACTTTGTATCTTATATTTTGTGCTATTAAATTTCAGCCCATTTACTATTCAAGTTATCTTGCTGTTCCTGTATAATACAGGAACTATATAATACTAAGCCCTCAGTTTCGATGATGTCTCTGAACTTTGTGTAATTAACAGATGCAAGTAGGGCACTCCCAGCTTTTGTGCCACAGTCTCTGAGGAGAATATAAGATTTGTTTAATGAATAATAAGCTTTCTCCACCCAGAGTTTTTCATAAAAACCTTACACACCCAACAAAACTTATTTTGGGATATAACTTCTCCAGTTTAACTAATAACTTCTCAGTATTGAGAGGCTGCAGCTCAGATAAGACAGTTCAATTGTATTTATACCGCCTGCTAAATGCATCCTCCAAAACCATTTCACAAGTCAGACTGTGCCAGCCTGTTTCTGGAAAACCCATGTGATATTTCCTCTAGCACATCTCATTTCGCTACATCTTGCCATTCACGTTTTTTCTAAAGCCATGCTTCCGACTGGAGCTCATATTAATGGGAAAGGTGATAACAAATAAATAAATAAATAAATAAATAGGACTTCACAAATCTAAATTTTGGGAACAGTTATAGGTAGCTCATGAATAGCTGTCCATATGTAACATACTAGTGATGGGTATTCAAATTCCCATTGCCCCGGTTAGAGACAATCTAGAAAAAAACTCATCTTTAAATAACCGGAAAGGTTCTATCTGGTGAAGGAGCCTAAGATCCAATGTTAGAGAAATATAATCGTTTTTTCAAAAAAGCATTCCAGAGCCATAGTTTTTGATAAAGCAGAAATGTAAATCTTCACTATTGGGTAAAGAAAGGCTGTTCTTTTTTCACCAGTCAAAAAAATCATGGATCTCCTTGAAGAGCAGAAGTTTTGTGAAGCCACTCAGCATCTAATTGTGCTGCAGAAGAGCCTCTCTAGCAAAAGTGAGGAGGGACTGAGCACCAGCCAGCAAGACGTCGAGTGCATCTATGAAATTCTGAATTACAAAGTCTTTAGCATCTTGAAAGACTCCATACTGCTAGCAAAAACAAACCCAGAACTGCTGCAGCAGGCAGTAGAGGCACTGAAAGAGCAGGAGAAAGAAGATCAGAACTACACATCAGAGAATCCACCTGACCAAAACATGCCATTTAGACCTAGGAAATGGAAAGAGCTTTGGATGGCTGCAGTAAAGGAGTCAGTAGAGACTCGGATGAAAGACACAAGCCGTACTCCTAGAACTGAGAACCTCTCTGCAGTTGGCCAGAATCTCCTGCATATGGGAAAGACAATGAAAGAAGATTTGACAGTGGTTGTGAAGTACATTAAACAGCTTTATCCTCCTGAGTTTAATGTGTTCAGCATATATGCAGAACTCTACCACAGTTATTTTGCCTCCCAGACAAGAAAAAGTGCTGAGTCTCATCTGGAAGACAAGGACGTTTATCTTCTCCTGTCATGGGTGCACAATTTTTATCCAAAGTAAGTAAAGCTTTTACACATGCTTATCCTTGGTGATCAGAGCAGGTTCACTGGCTGCAAAACCAGGCATTTTCTTGATTTATGAGCTGGTATCACGGCAATGCAATCTGGCACCTGGCTAGGTTTTAGTGCTGTTATGCTGATGTACACTAGCTGGCCAGGACAGCCAGAAGGGACACACTCAAGGCCGCTAGCCTGTAAACTAAGGGCTGATCTCACCAGTCAGGGCTCTGAGCAACAGACAGACACATGGATGTTTAGGGCTTCATTTGCTGGGTAAATTGGGCAGGTTTGTTGCCCTCAGCTCTATTTCTGCTGCAGACCTGCACTCATTCTTAGAAAATTTGAACATTTCAGCCCTCTGGACCAGAGGGCAGCCAATAAATTGAACAACCTGAGATCCAGTTATCCTGGGCTTGGAGGATGTTGCTTAAACATTACCTGCTGTCTATGCTCTCCTCCTGGTTAGGAGACCAAAGAGTGTACCCCTGTGAGAGGACGTCTTCAGCCAAAGGTTGCCCTTCATCCTCACAATCCCTGTCAGCTATCAAACTGAAAATATTCCTTGTTGTGGCTCACAGTACTGGATGGAGAACTGAGGGCTCTCATTCTTAGGTGACAAACAGTAAATACACCAGCGATCTTTCTTCTGCTGTTCTAAAGCCATTCAACCTTCACCTCCACTTTTCTTCTTGTGTTTCACTGATGGAATATAATGAGTCAGTGTTGATCCTGGAAGTTTTCCAGAGCCAGAGCCAATAGTGTGCTCTAGGTCAAGATACTCAGGCCTGAACCAGTGTGTGTTTGGAAATCAGTGGCAGTGAGGGGCAGGGCTGAGCCCGAGCAGCACAGCGCAGTGCTGGGGACAGTGCTGGCCTGAACAGCCACTGTGTTGTATGGTGCTCCCAGAGGTATCTGCTGAGAGACCACCTCTCTCCACAGCCAGCTTGCTTCAGCTCCCCCATCCCCACTAGTGCACAGCAGCTGGTGCTCAGGAGCTGGGCAGAACACGACTGTTACCCAGGGCTGCTCAGGGTCCCACCCACAGCACAGATTGAGCTCCTCTGAGTTCTGCCTGGACTAAGGACAATGTACATTTCCATCTGTTTTTTCACTGATGGCCTCTAAAAGTGTTAGTGATTTGCATCAGCAGCTGTCTTGAATTACACTGCCCTTGGAAAATGCAATTGTTTGGCTTTTTCATTCCAGAGATATGAGAAAAGATCATGTTTTAGCCGAGGAGTTGGAAAAAGTTCAGCTTGGAAGCCTCTTACCGTCAAGTCTGAGCAAAGAGCTTGAAAAGAAATACCTTGACAGAGAAGAGGTGAGCATCTGCTCAGTCCCTCCTCTTCCCTTAGCTTCTCCCATGAGACTCCTCAGACGAGCTCTGACTTGTCCTGCACACACACTCCTCACCTGTGGGCCGTACACTCTTCCAGAGAGAAGCAGCAAAAGCAAGAATGCTTTTGTTTCTTTTTGGGGGTCAGGTCAGTTTTCTGCTAGATGGGACTTGCAGAGCAAACTTCTGCTTAGCCCTGGCAGCCATCAGAAAAGAACTGCTCTGTTCTGGCAAACCTTGTGCTCCAAATTGGGGGGAAATACAACAAAAAGGGTAACTTTCCCTTTTCTGTTGAATTCCCAGAGGGATTAATGTTCCCTCTTGCAGCTGATGAATTCAGGATTCAGCTGATGAATGCAGGTCTGGTTTCGAAAAATCTGTTTGATGGAGGGAGGCCTGGTCTGCGGAAAATAAGAGTTGCTTTGCTTTTTGGATCACTCTTGCATTAATGGAAACAAGCAACTGTCACGGTATTCCCACAGCTTAGTGCTTCTGTTATTTTGGGCTGGAACTCCCAGAAAATGAAGAGATAAGTTCCAGGTTTAGCTGTAGCCAGTGACGGTTTGCATATGGGGGGGGGGGGGGTGAGGGCTGCAAAGCACATGAACAAACTTGGAGATCAGGAATATATGCCAGCCACCATACAGATCTTTCCAAAGCTGTGCTGCGTGCACACAAGAGGGGTCAGAGAGGAGAAAATCTGAGAACATTTTGTTTCACTCTCCAGCACTCACAAGATGTCAGAATTGCTCATGAAAAAGCATTGCAAAACCAGGTCTGCAGATAGCACTGTGTGTGACACACAGGCAATGCGTGGCTGGGGGAATTTGGGCTCTGGCATACGTATCTGCCTGCAACCTTCCAACGCACAGCTCCCTTCCCCTGCCCTCCAGATCGCCACTGATGTGGCAGGCAGGGGTGTACATCTTGACCTGCATTTCTATCCTGAAATACTCAAATCACTGTTGCGTAGGTGGGTATTGTGAGGGGGTTGTCTTTGCTGATGTGAAATGGTCAGTAAGGCGTCTTGCAACAAGGAGCCTTTATTTCTCATCCAGGATAGAGAAAAAAGTATGCTCAGCCAGACAAACAGTGGGTGGGCAAGTAAAACCTGCTAAGGGAGGAGCTGCTACATCTACTTTGTGGTAAATGCTGTTGTTCTTTCTTCCTTAAAGGCTACTATAAAAAATTTGCTGAGCAGATGTTTAGATAAAGAAATCCAAAGATGGAAAGAAGAAGAAGAACCAGAGAAATTTAATGGGCATTTTCAGAGTGAACTACTAGGAATATTTGTTATCCAGGTAATACAGATATATATTAGAAATAAACAGTTTCATCCTGCACGTCTTTAGGATTTGAGAACAGCCGTGATCAATGCAAAAAAGCAAAAGGCCAAGTCACATGTGTAGGGCAGTAGCAGAGGCGGGTGCTACAGGGCAGCCCAAGCCCATGGTGTGGCATGATCCTGGTCCACCACATGCCGGAGACAAACTCCTGTATAAGCAAAATGATCAGGAGATCTGCCTTCATTTCTTCCTGTGCAGTCTCTTCTGCACCATCAGACGATGCCAAGCCATTAGGCACTAGGTAATGTAGCAGCAGAGAAAGAGCCAGGTTTAGCCAAGCGAGGAAGTAGCACGATGCTGTTGCCCTGCTTGCTCCTGGGGAGACTGCCACTGGCAGAGCTGCTCTGAATGCTCATGCCCTTTCCCCACACCCAGCACTCTCCTCTGGCTGCAGAAGATTAGTAGAGTTTATTGTTTTAAATAAACATTTCATATTTCGAGGTGGTTGTGATTAAATTGATTTTTTTAGTGCAAAGAGATGGCATTTGGAAAAACAAAGGCAAAACCCCCAAGTGTCACTTTCCCCACTTTCTCAGCTACTTTATAGACTTTCTTTAGTGCATCTTTCTTCTTCACCTCTCTCCCAGTCTGAAAATGGGGTTCAAAATTGGCTTGAGCTAACCAAATAATTATAGAAGTATAGCTGCTCTGCACGGTCCTTGGCTCAGTTGCAGGGTGGTGCAGGAGAGCTGGGTGCAGTTATCGCACTTAAGGATCTATGCCTTTTTAAACAGTGAACCTAGCCTTTTTGGAGCAAACAGCATTCAAAATAGATCTCTTTTCTTTGTTAGAGTATCTACAGTGGCCAGAAGCGAGCCAAGGAGATCAGCACGGCAGTGGGAGAGGAGCTGTCGCATCGCCTGTGGAAGGAGCTGCCTGCCTTCCTGAAAAGGTGCGGTAAGGCAGCATAGGGCCACAGGGCTGGCAGAGCCACCCAGGGCACGCACTCATCTGCTTCTCCCCTTCCCATCTCCCCTCCAGCTACAAGGATGCTTTTGAAGATTTTAAGGAGAAAAGCAAGAAGCACAGATACTACAAGCCTATACTGATTGCAAGTGTTAACAACTGCTGGAATTTTAGGTAAGGATCCAAAACAAAAGGCTTTGCTCCTTCCTCCTTATTCTCCTATCCACCAGATAGTGTGATAGAGGGGAGGTACTCCAGGGCAGGCAGAGGAATATCCATCTGCCTGCAGAGGAAGGTTTGGATACCTCTGAATTTCCCTCTCTCTCTCTCGAGGACAGATCATTTTGACCTTGCTGATATTTCCTTGCAGAGACTACACGGAGAAAAACGTGTCAGAAAAGGATGACAATAGAGCCAGTATCCTCAGCACGCTCAGTGACATTGAAAACAGTGGCTTTGACGTGCTGCTTCAGCAGCTGTTTGTCCAGCTGAAGGTACCTTATCCATGCCCCATACCCTGCTGCCCCATGGCTCAGCCTGTGCTGGTTTTAGGCATGTTCTTCTGCTATGCCCAAAATCTCTGATTCAAATGCAGAAAATTTCAGAAGGGCTCAGGGCCAGATCACCTCTCAGCATCAGTCCTAACTCACATTGCTGCCAGAAAACTCAGACTCACTTCTTCTTGAGCTGGTCCTCAAGCCTGCAGGCAAAACAGGCACAGCTACGTAGGGGTGACAGTACAGACCAACATAAAACATGCTGATCACATCTAAGAGAAGTGCTGCAGGAGGGAGAGTCTCAACCTGCATGTGTTTACATTCCAATCTGTTGGAAGCAATCACAAATGACATGAACTGCAATTATGCAGCTTTTGGCTTCTTCATCAAGGTGGCCTGAAAGGCACTTCTGGTTTCTTTCTTTAAAGGAAAAAAAAAAATCTTTCTTTTTTCTTTTCTGTTTTTTTTGTATATAACACAAGCTTTGTAAGTTAAGCAAGTGTGGTGGAGGGGAAGGCGTAGGAGTCAGGAATGTTCAGCCACAATCTCTCCTGCTTTTTCTGTAGGGCCTTTTGGAAGGCATGACAAAGCAGTGGTGCTTTTTTTATCATTTTCATATTTATTTACTGTGCCCCAGAAAAATTGTGATTGAAAACACCTCAGAATGATTCTTTCTTTTTTTTTTTTTCCCCTGACAGTTCCATAATTCTCTAACCAGGCAAGGTAGTGTGCACAAAACATGGAAAATGTGGGGGGAAAACAAAGCATCTTCAATAGGAGCCCTTCAAGCTCTCAGTCATTTTCATTCTGAGGAACAAAGAAAGAGGCAGAAACCCAACACAGCCCCCTCTTCCCCTGCCCCCCTAGGTCATCGTCACACACATCCCTGCACAGGGCTGCACACTGAACTGTCACTGTGTAGGATATTGTACACAGAGAAATGCTAGATGTACACATGCGTAGAATTTGTTTTGAGGGAACTAAGCAGATTTTCCTCTTTTCAGCCAATTTATAAGAAGTTTACAGAAAATAAGTGGGACTCCAGCAATGAAATTACGAACGAGATCATTAAAACCACCAGCAAACATATTTCAGACTTCAAGACCCTGAAGGACCCTTTCTACCATGTAAGTCCAAGAGAAATACTGGAGGGATTCTGGGATGCTGAGGCTGCATATTCAGCTCTGATCCTCTGGGGCTCGAGTTGCCTTGACCCACATTAGCTGATGAACTGGCCTGGCATCAGAGAGCCCTCTCAGGCAAGATTCCCATCAGCACGAAGTTTATCTAGATTAGCCATATAAATCTTACTCTTCAACAGAGGCAGACTCCTATAGCTCTGCTGTTGTGTTTGCAGAGAAAACCACCCCTGCTGTAGAGAAAGTGCTGCAGGGACCACCCAAAATACAGCTTTATTTATGTATGGGTTTGGTTATCCATGTTGAAAGACAGATGCAATTGCATGGTTCTGTCTCATGGCTCCTTTGATTGCCCGAAGGACTGGAGAAGATGGATACAACTGGGAAAAATCCCACCTAGCTGATTCACAACCACCTCTTCAGTGGTGCTGCAGTATATATGAAACATCACCATATGAAAAAACTCCTTGATTTCCTGCCTTTGTCTTTTTAGTAGCTGAAACAAAAATACGATGTTTTGTGTATTAGTGAAAGGAACAGGAGGAGCAGCATGAATTCCCGTTTCTCTGGTGTACTGTTATTTCTCCAACACATGAAGATCTATGCTTTAAATGCTTCCCAGAAGGAAGCAAGATTTGGAAATTCCCACACTTCATTAGTTTGAGTACAAAGAAATTCTCGGCATCTAGGATATTGCATACCAGTAATGGGGAGGTTGGCAACCAGCATGATTCCATGATTAGCAGCAGGCATTTTGGTGGCGCAAGTCTTACAGCACCCAAAACATTTCTGTCCTCCATCCACACTGTTTTTCCACAAGCAAAAGTAAATGGATGATCCCCCTTCTCCTTCCCAACAGGCTATCATCGAGAAGGTCCATGCCCACTTGGTTAAAGCATACATTGTGAGGCTGCTGAAGAGGAAAGTCAGCCTGAAAGGCGCAGCACAACAGCAAAACTTGGCCCAACACATCTCCAAGAATGCTGCTGACCTGGAAGCCTTCTGCACCAGCAATGTACGTGAGTGTACTGCGAACACAATGGCACGGAGCATGGTACACTGAAAAACAGGAAAACAAATTTTCTGGGGCTTCTTGTTAACCTTTCCAAATCAGCTTCATTTCCTGGAAGGCAGAAAGAGGTGTCCAAGTGCCTGCAGGCAGGAAGGCTCCCCTGCCACCAGGCTGCCCCTCCCCAGATGAAGAGCCGTGATTTCATTCTCCTTTGTCCCGTAGGCAGTGGTTTCCTTTCAAAGGCTGATATTATAATAGGGTCAGATGATTTAGCTAATCTCTGGTTTCAGTACAGTTTGCATGGGGCCTGGGTTTTGACTCTTCCCCATCACTCTTGATATTCCTCGTTCTACTGCTTTTAGGTCTGGCAGGGGCTGGAACAGACCCCAGGAAACAGCTTCAGAAGCCAGCTCCTGGGCTGGGTGGAGGTTTGTACCTCCGTGGTGCCCTACTGACCTCTTTCTCTTCTGGCAGGGGTCTCAAGCCACGTGGCTGAATTCTGTGCTCCCCAAACTGGCTGAAATAATCCGACTTCAGGATTTGGGTGCCATTAAAATTGAAGTTGCAACACTCGCCACCACGTACCCAGATATCCGGTAAGAGACACTGGAGCAGATTTGCAAGCACACTGATGGAATTTTAGTTGAGCTGGGAAGCTGTGGAATACGAGATTAGGTGAGGTTCATGTAGCCTGAGTCTATAAAAGTGGGTGGGGGCTGCCTGTCAGGCTGTGGCAATCCCAGTGCCATCGGACAACAAAATAATCCATTTTAAAAAGCCAAATTACATATTCCAAATTCTGGCCTGATTTTGTGCTTTGCCTTGGAGATTCCCTACCCTACCCCAAACTTCCCTGGACAGTGCTGTGTCCCATGTAGGACTGCCAGGTGCTGAGCTGGCATCCATCAGGGACTTTAGCACCCACCATGGGGTGGGGTGGGGTGGGGTGGGGGCCACATCCTGGTACAAGGATCCCATCATGCAGAGATCTGCAGGACGAGATAACACCCGCCTGTTTCTTTTCCACAGCAAAAGGCACCTGGAAGCGTTCCTGTACATCAAAGCCAACTTGTCTCGCAGTGAACTCAAAAGCATCCTGGGCTACTTGGCAGACAGCACGGCATCCCTGCTGCCCAAGGGCCCTCTCTTCTCCGACATAAACGTGTCCTAGACCAAGGCACTCTTTGGCACCCCTTGTGCTGGACTGTCGGCTGAGCCAAGGATGGAGACCGTCCCCCGGAGTGGTGCACAGGGCACACTGCCACCTTTTCCTACAGAAAGTGCCATGTCCTTATCTGCTGCTCAGTGCTTGCATGGGAATCACAGTCCTCGTGCAGGGCCCAGAAGAGGATGCTCCTGCAGGAGGAGCAGTGCCCACAAGGACCAGGGCTGCCCCTTGCACCAGTCATGGACTCCCCCAAGGACTCCTTGGTGCAACCATGTTCTCTGTCTGGACACTGCTCTGGTGCTCTGACCTCTGTCTACCTCACAGTGTCTGTGAAGGCCATGTTGCTGCCTCCTCAGCTAACCCAGACCGAGCAGGCAACTCCTGCGCAGCTTTTTTGTATTTGAAGGGAACAGAGGGAAACAGAAACAGAAGCCAAATTTAGAGATGTTGGAGAAGTCCCATGTGAGCATGCTTGTACCCCATCTGCCTTCCTCTGAGCTGGGCAGGGGCAGCTGCATTAGGGTGATGTCTCATCAGGCACCAGCTTTCCGATCAGGAGGAGCTGTTGCTTAGCTACAGCAGGACTCCTGCTGTCCCATTGTGCTGTAGGACCCCAGACCTCCAGACCTGTGGTTTGGAGTGGCCCCGGCTGCACACTCTGCCCCACTGTCCAGGGGCACTGGAGTTTCCAAGCTGGAGTGTGTTTGCTTCACCTTTGTGAGGTGGGAGTCCCTGACCCCCTGGCAGCCACCAGCCCCTCTGTAGTGACCCCGTCCACTGCGTCTGTATTGGAGCGATTCCCTACTAGCAGAGGACTGGGAGCAAGCTGCCTATTGCCATGGATAATGTGGGCTTAGCCCCACCATTTAGTAAAACACTTTGGAATACTACTACATAAGCCCTCTTTATCATGGAGCGGACTTTCCCAGACCCCATGAACATCATAGGCTTCGAATGGGTGGAGGAACTGGTCTCAAACGCCATTAAAACATAGTGAACACCCCGTATGCATCACTGTTTCCCTGCTCGCTCTTTCCCATCGTGCTGTGAGGTAGATACGATGTGAAAACGCAAATGGGTCTGTTGTGAAACTGTTTTGTTTTTACAGTGCAGTTTTCTGGGAGGCGAATCGCTTGCCAAAACAGCAATGTGCTTAGTTAATGACCTTTCCCTTCTGTTTGTCTCTATTTCAACTTCTGAAGCACTCTGTGAAAACTTGGTCCGGAAGGAAGACATATAATGACTGTGCAAGCCATGTAATCTATTTATATGCGTATGCAGTGTACCACTGGTGTATTTTTGCATCCAATTTTATTTTTTCTCAAAGATACTCATTTGCAATATTTATATTTAAACAGTATTCAAATATGCTAGAAAAGTGACTCATTTATTCTGTCTCTGGCTGTTGTTTCCTGCACTGCTGTATGTAGTCCTATGTACTCCTTCAGAGGACCAATTCTCCCTCTACTCCCAGCCTGCTCTGGTGAATGTCACCCACTGGTTCCAGGTGTGAGGAGGGTTTTGCTGGGCTGCAGACAAGCTGGAAAAGCAGAGGCACCCTCTGTGCTGAGCTGGGTCTCACAGCCTGGCTTTCTCCACTGCCTGGAGCAAAACTGCCATGTGTATAGTGCTTATGGTACCTGGTACAACAAAGTCCAAAACATCAGCCTCTAAGCACTACCGCAGTCTCAATGTTAAATAATAAAAAGCAATGTATTTGACATGCATCGCATCCTTACTGAGCTGGCATCCCCCTTCCTCCGTCTCTGTTGTCTCATCCTATTCATACACGCCTTTAGGGGATGCAGCCTGACAGAATTTGGCCCCAGCTGGTCCTCCTGGTCCGCTTTTATGCTCCTGGCAGCTGCTGATAACCCTGTGTTATTGCTGCTACCCCTGTGAGGTGGATGCTGAGCACTCCAGGCTGCTCACTGGCAGTGGCTGGTGGTGCACAGCAGGAGAAGGAGTCCTCTGCTGACAGGTTATGTGGCAAAACTGTACCCTGGGTAAAAAACAGTGCTTTGCTTTCAGCCTGCTGCCTGGCCACGGGTACCACAGACACTGTCTCCCCCCATCAGCACACTTACGTTCACACAAAACTCAGATATACACATAATTTAGAAACTTACGTACTCCATTTAAACACTTATCCCAGCTACAAGTTGAAGGCAAATGCCAAACTGAATTCAGACAGTGCTGAGCACTCATGAAACTGTCACCTGTTGTGGAACATTTTCTTTCCCAATTAGTGAAAGGTCATTTTATTGCTATAAATAATTGTGTTTTGATCTGTTAAAGGCCTACAGAAATGCATGATACAAGTGATTGCACTGGTCTTCAAATAAAAAAACAAATCCAGCTAAGTAAGTGCTCTAAGGAAAACAGTGTATCTATTTATACATCATAATTACGGTGGGTAGGAGAAAGTGGTTTTCATACAAATTTCATAAGCCATATGGAACTGCATTGTGCAATTCTCTTCATCCTGCTATAAACCCCCAGCTTTCAGCTCTAACGAGCCCAGGAAACTGACTTATTTAGCTTCTTGTATGACTCGACATTTACAATGGCATTTATTTGTATTTGACATATTACACATAGACAGGTACTTTCAAAATTTCGCACAACTCTCTTCTAATAACAGTGTGTCATGGTTTCAGCAGGGGTAGAGTTAATCTTAGTCTCTTGTGCAGAGCTGTGCTTTGGATTCAGGATGAGAACAACGCTGATACGACACTGATATTCCGGTTGTTGCTAGGTAGTGCTTACCCTAAGTCAAGGACTTCTCATTTTCCCCATGCTCTGTCAGTGAGGAGGGGCATGGGAAGCTGGGAGGAAGCAGAGACAGGATGCCTGACCCAAGCTAGCCAAAGGGGTATTCCATACCACAGCACATCATGCACACTATATAAACTGGAGGGGTTGGCCAGGTCTGCTTGGGTCAGGCTGGGTATCAGCCAGTGGAAGGTGAGCAGTTGTATTGTGCACCACTTGTGTTTATTGGGTTTTATCTCTCTCTCTGTTTTTCCTACCATTGTTATTGTTGTCATTATTATATTGTACTTTATTTCAATTATTAAACGGTTCTTATCTCAGACCATGGGGTTTACTTTTTTCTGATTCTCCCCCATCCCATGGCACGGGAAGAGTGAGCAAGAAGCTGCCTGATACTTAGTTGCCAGCTGTGGTTAAACTATGACTGATGAATAGCGCTCCTATGAACTTACTATATCCAATTCCCTGAGCTCACTGTGTCTGGATGTTCTTTACCTCTGCTTATGCTGATGCTGATGTCTGCCTCTCCTTGGAGGCAGAGAAGGTAGGCAAGATGAAAACATAAATTCAGCTTCAGAAACAACTGACCAAGCCAGCCACAGTTGCTGTGGCATTTCCAGCTCTTACTCTCGCCTGCCGTCAGTGCCAGCAGGACATCAGCCTGCAACAGCCGCTGCACTGGACACAAACCTAGCTCTCACATGCATGCACACATACTCCTGGCTCCATACCCATCCATCCCACCAGGCACTTCCATCACTTGGCAGAACGCTCGCAGTTTACAGTGCAAAAGATGCAGGGACACAGAGCACAGTGTACCAGAGGGTGGACTGAGGCATTACTTGCCTGCTCACCTCCTGAAGGAGCCATCTGCTGCACACCAAGTCCCCAGAGACACCTGGGGAACCTCTGCCCTTGCTGCAGGGAAAGCCAAAAGCAGCCAGAGAGTTCCTGGGCTCCTCTGAGGTGTGAGCATGGTTTTAAACAGCAGAAACCTTCTGATAGAGCCTGCTGAGAAGCTCTGGGGTCTGCAGACCCAGAAATGAAGCATTAAGAAACCAGAACGCCTGCAATTTCTCCTATTTGAGGCAAGATCTTCTCACCTGAGAGACGACAGCACTGGACTAAAGGCCATAGGATTTACTGATGTGCTGATGGTAAGAAAGGCACACTAGACCAAAGCACTTTGGCAATCAGGGCTTTCCAAATTCAGCCCACACCTAGCTGCAGTCTGGAGGGACATCCTGTTGAGAGAGGCCATTACACCCATGACAATGGATAGCCCTGGCTTCACTGACAAGCACAGTGACATGCACATGAGACAGGTGTCACAGCCCCTCATCTACTAGGTAATGTAAAGCAGGAGGAGTATGTGCAAAGAGTGTGAGAGCAACGTGCCGACCTCCATTTGCAAATCTTGTGTTTAGTTCAGCTCTATGAACTCTAATAGGAGAAAACCTGGAAACTCCAACCCAGTAGGAAAAGACCATGAGAGCAATGCATGGAGAATCCCAAAGGGAAGGTACACCTGCAGTGAGTAGGAATGGCAAAGCCCCCTCCCCTACTGTAATTGGGGCACACAGGCTGTAGGTCCTGCATCTCTCAGTCCAGTTTCGCGTGCTGCCCCATCAGTTCCTCTGCTTTGCACATCTGGGGCCAAAAGCTGGTGCTGGGGATCAAGTGGGCAGGAGTCAGCATCACTGAGTGTTGGAGAGGGAGGATATTTCAGGAACAGGCTAGAGGCCGATAAGCTTGGGTGTCACATGGGCAAAATCGTGCTTTGCCTTGCCATACTGTAGATTGAAACCCGTAAGAATAATTACTGCCTTCCTGAATGACTTAAAAGAGGATGCAGCCACTCCACCCACACTGATATCCTGGAAATACAAAATAGCTCTTCTGTAGCCACAATAACAGAGATAGCGCCTAATGTCAGGGGATTTTGAGAAGTACCCATCAGTTCAGCAGCCTCACCTCCTGAGGGGAAACCCAGAGGAGATGCAATGGAGCAGATGCACACATCGGGCTGTCCAGGTGCACTGGAGGAGGGTTGACTGTGTTTTTAAAGCAATATGAAGGTTTTAAGTGACTGCGAAGCAAATGTTCACACCTGCTGGACACCATTTCACATTGCTACCCAGGGCTTTCTCCTCTAGAAATCAAGTTGAAATCCTTTTGAACTGATCAGTTTGGAGGCTTTCCTACAAACACATTTTTCATCTTGGTCCTTCTCCCTCAGATGTTTTCCGTTGCTTCTTTCACCTTCTCCACAAGCCTTGTGATGCCTCCCAACACTACCAGTAGTGCCCTTGAGCCCCCTTCTCCTAACCGTCCCACCCTTTATTCAGTGGATGGGACATACCAGAGCATATCATGTGCCAGCACCCAGGAGGACCATCATTTGAGGACAGGGAATTCAGTGCTATTTATCTAAGTGGTTTTCATCCAAATAGAACAGAGCACTTGAGCTGTAATAACGCTCCTAACAGACTAATAAAAGAGGATAACATCATTTAGCAGAAAAGCTGAGCTCTCAAAAGTACTCATTAATGTTGGAATGGCTGCGATGGGGAGAGATCGGCTCTGAAAGGGAGGAAATTATAACAAACTCTTGGATAGAACAATATTGGTCCTGGAGTCTTCAAGAGCTTTTGAGCCTTATCCCAAACACTGGAGTCATATCCCAGGGGCTAGAGGCCAAACCCTAAGTCCCACAGGCAAGAGCAGTGCAGCCTGAGAGTTAAACCAAGGGTACAGATTAGAGAAAATATCAGGATAAAGTAAGCAGTGCTGTGTCCTAGTTAGCAGATGACTGTTTCTGCTCTTCGGTTTCACTGCAGTCCCCTCTACCCTATTCCATGGCTACAAGAAGTGGTGACAGCCATCTGAGCTGTGCGGCAGGGACTGTCATCTTCACGCTTCTGCACAGCAGACCCCTGGTCTTTGTCAAAGTCCCAATCCCAACTTTACCCATTGTGACACAGCCCCTTCACAGTCTGCATTGGACTATGCAGACCCATAAAGGTTGGTTGAAGCTACTCGCTCTCTCCATTTAACATGTGGGGAGTGACAGAGGTATTTTCAATGCCCCAAGAGATGCATTTGACCCATCAGGATCCTGGCAGCCACCCGGCTGTGCAGACACTCCTGGACCATACTGGCCTTAAGGTCCCTGGGTCAGCAAGCAGCTGTGAAGGGAATGGCATCTATAGAGGCCACACTTCATTTAGGGGTGTCATTGCTGTCCTGCCTGACATGGGTGGTTTGCAGGAAACAGCTCCGTGCAGCCTTGTGGTCCTCCCCTTAGGAAGGAGCATCCCATTCCACCTTCAAGGGACCACAGGGCTTGGAGTAGCTTAAGAGAGGCAGGTAGGACCCACAGACTGGCCTTGTGGCTCACAGGGCAAAGAGATCCATAAGAGTCCCCAAAAAAGGGGAGGAAACTGAGCCAGGGTAACTCTTAACACATGCCAGGTGGGCTAGACCTGCTCCTGGAGGAAGCACACAGGTGGGAGGAGCAGTAACCCAGACCATCTTTTCTGGGTACTAGTAAGAGAAACACAGGAGGTGCCCTGGAGAAACAAGGCTGCAGAAGTAGAGACTGAGGTGAGAGGCCAGCCTTCAAGTACCTGCCATGCACCTGGCTGTGCTCAAAAGTCTTCTGTTGGTCTTTGCTTAACTGTCCAGCTCAGCATCCCCTTCTGATCCATTAAAATATCACAAAGACCAAAGTATTACTGTGGAATGCATGAACTGCCCAAGCTCCCATTTTTGTTTGATTTGATTTCTCTACGAAGCCTTTCTCAAGGAGCTCAGATTGCATTTACTTGGGGAACATTTTGTCAGATCAGCACGTACTGCATGAAATCAATAGCAGCTTTTGAAGAAAGACTATATTCATCCATCGTCCAGAGAAGGCTCTTAAGCCAACTTTTCCTGGGCAGAAACCACAGTCAAGAAAAGAAAAGGTTCCACCTTTCTTCCATCTACCTCAAAACCTCACCCTCCATGTCCCCTCTTGGCAAGGGGCAAAAGCAAATCTCTCCTTGTAACACTCTTTCTGTACAAAACCTACTTCTGTACAAAATAACACTATTTCTATCCACGAATGAAGTTCTTTCCGGTGTAAGGTTCTATTGTTTCTTATGAACAACTCTGTATCACAAGCCTTGGTTTATTATTCAAAATTATGCTAATTGCCCTTTTTTGTACATTTCAATACAGTTTGACTTGAAAAACAGATCTCTGCTTTCAGCAGTACATGAGCAATGCTTAATGTGCAAATTATCATTAAAAGAAGCAACACAGAGCAGATTTCTGCAATCTCTTTACTTCTCCCTATACACAGAAAAAAATCTTCATAGGGGTTCTTTCGAGACAGAAATGGGGGCAATGAAATCTACAGGGTTTTAAGAGCTGATGCCTGGAATTGTTTATCATGGATGCTCTTATGATTTCTTAGCCTAAGACTCCTGCATCACACATGCACACACTGCCCCCACAGACGATACCACCATAACAACTGTTTTTCTTACAGACGCTCTCTATCCAGCCCTTTCCCCAGTTTCAGCCCTTCAAGGAACAGTTTTCTGGAAATTCAGTATATTTCTCCAGGATATTTTGTTTGCAAACTCAAACTGTGAAGTCCAGGACCCAAGTGCTGGTTGTGCCAACGCGTGAAACCCCCTTCCTCTTCTCAATCTCTGCCACAGCGTGTACTTAGACAAGTCCCAGCCTGGGTTTTGGTCAATATTCCTTCTGGTAACTTTCTCCTCAAGCAAAACACCAGAAAACCCAGGCCATGCAAGTTCATGGTGTCATATGAGCTTTGACATACTATGAAAGAAATACAAATCATGTGCAGAGGACTCCTCTGTCTTCTCCAGGGTTTTGAGCCATCAAGAACCTCAGTGTTTTGGTCATGCAACTCCCACATAATATAGAAAATAAACAAATAACCAGAAAACGTGCTATGAACTTCAATCTTACCTCTACTTCCAGTATTCAGGACTGACAAATTGGGAGTGCTGAAATTCTGAATTCTCTGAAACTTTTGGTAGACAAAGACAAATACATGCAGAGTATGCCCAAAAGGATGAAGGTGGGCATCAACCCCCAGAGGCTGATGTGGCTGGTCTTGGGAGTCATTGATGAGCTACGTGTTTGTTCGGTTCAGATGTTTCACCTGTGTGTCAGTAGGGCAGCCTGAGGGGTCTGGTGAAGGATGTGTTCCTCTGTAGGACAGGCTGAGAAGTCAACCAGAGGCTGGGGTCACTGTTACCATTCCCAGCAGCTAAGAGCCATTATCACACAACTGCTGCAGGAGGCAGACTCCTGCCTAGGTATGCAAGGATGGGAAACGACCACTGATGTAATCAAGTGGTTGTCTATCTGCTGGATAGGGAGGGAACAGGAGGAGTTCCCAGGAGGAAGGTGATACCTGCCTGGGCACCAGTGTCAGAGGAGGCTGGTTGTGCTGTGGAAAGGGAGGGTGACCTAGCACTAGCACCGGGAAACGGGACCTGGAGCTGGTCTCTGAACAAAGCTCTTTAAATACTGCCTTTGTCAGAGGCTCCTAAGGGGCACCAGCCATAGCGCAGGAGCAGGAGGACGCAGGGAGCCTTTCTGGTGAAACATTAGTGCAAGTGGTGATGCTTGCATGTTTTTCAC
The DNA here is from genome assembly GCF_037157495.1 of Lathamus discolor. Taxonomy (NCBI): domain Eukaryota; kingdom Metazoa; phylum Chordata; class Aves; order Psittaciformes; family Psittacidae; genus Lathamus; species Lathamus discolor. Next base: position 24,336,292 of record NC_088889.1, on the reverse strand, counting down.
GTCTTCATTTACATCTCTCATGAGCATGTGCAGTGGTGTCCTCAGGTGGAAGAACAAATCACAGATACCTGGCTGTGCTTGTGCTCTTTTAACCTGGCTTGGGTGACTGCAGCTTGAAGTGACTGGGTAGCAATGGGTTATCCCAGCAGGCCTGTGTCCAAAGGCACAGCAAAACCATAATCTGGAGGTGAGGCACCATAAGGCAGTGCCACGGCTCCCCCAGGTGCTCCCTAACCACAGGCATGATATGCAAGGGCCTGGTGACTCTCTGGTACACTGAGGGCAAGTGTGTGTACACAGGCAGAGCCACGGGAGGGATGTCACAGCTGCGACTGAAAGACAGAGAGACACAGTCTTAAAGGTCAGATGATGACCAGCTTAAGACATGTGGCTCTATATTTGGCAGTGATGCAACTAGCTAGAAGCAAGCACTCATTTTCCATTGATCTGTAGGCAGGACAACCGTCCCCAGAGGTAACACGAGCACTGCCAGTGACAGATGATACGTTGTCAAGGTTCAGACCATCTGACTCTCATGTGTTTGTGTGGCTAACACTTTTTGAAGCAGTTTCACTTCCCTTGGAGAAAAACAAGTGGAGAATGTATTATTTCCCTCCTGCTATACAATACCAAGTATGAAAAGACATGGTGTGGTATTTCCACAACCTGAGGCAGAGGTTTCATTTCCTAGTCAGGATTTCTCTGTCAGCCTGCAAAGTTTTGGTGCTGTCAGCCACAGCTGTGCTGCACACAGAAGCCAGCCTGTGTGAAGCTTCAAGCAGAGCCAAAACCTAGCTAAGCAGCAGGAAGAACCTTCCCTTGCCCTCTCCTTCTCTCAGCTGCAGGCGCTACAGCCCTGTAGGTACAGCTTCACCAGTCTGTGGGTGACCACTCCCACAAACAACATCTTGTCCTAAACTTAGCTCTGCCTTCAGCCACGGCATCCAGAAAACAGAGGTGCCTTTCGGGTTGCTTGTCCAAAGCCTTTTCCTAGCCCTGATGTTAGCTGCCATCAGTCCAGATGAAGGCATTTTCTTTACAGCAGAGGTGTTTGTTACTCAGCATGTGTCTGCTCGCCTTTTGTCTGTCCTTCATCCAGCTGAATTCAAGCAATGGTATTAATGAAGGTCACTAAGCATCACTTATGATCTCTTGTAGCCAGACCAAAATGTCTAAATTACTTACAGCAAGCCAGAATATGCTAAGCTGTGTCTGCTGGGATCCCACTCCCAGTGGGCATTGATCCTGCTCCAGCAGTTCTGCTGGCCACCAGCAAGTGCAGCATGAGCTGATGGAGTCGTGATCAGCCACCTGAACCTCACTAGGCCCTGATGAACGCTGTTATCTCACTGATCTCTGACAATAATCCACCTAAGATGGGAGAGAAAGGAAACCCAGGGGCTTGTGCAGCGGGGTATCTGGCTGTGGGAAGCTCAGGGCGCACGCTGCCGGGGCCTGGGGTGAAGTCTGCGGGCTCGCTTCAGGAAGTGCGCACCCAGATGTCTCCTAAAGCCAGGCGTCAGGGACACACAGTGTCAGTCCCAGAGGGGACCTGATAGCTCCGGACAGCAGATTGGTCTTTCTTACATAACACACGGAGAAGACTGGAAGTTCACCAGCAGTGTGCAAAGTCCCCGGTGTGGCTGCTCAGCTGGGAAGAGGAGGAAACCTCTGCGATCTTAGCCTGGGCAGCAACTGCACCTTCACCTGAAAACTGCTCCTCCCAAGAGCTACCTAGAGAGACTGTTATGGGCAAATAGAGCACAGAGGTGTGCAGGGAGCCTGCAGTGGCGGAGCATCCACCAGACCCACAGCTGAGCAAGTGCTGTCCTCAGCCTCCTTCCAGCCTCAACCACAGACCACGGGCGCTGTGTTTACCTTGCACAGAAGCAAGACAGATGGCGATTTCATCAGCCCGGAATGCACTTCGGATCTTTAGTCTCATGTTTCCTCTGGTCTCTGCTCTCTCTCTTTTCTCTCCCGTCCAACACACTCTTTAGGGAAGAGGCTGCTGTGTGTGCGGCTGGCTTGGTGCTTAGCCAGACCCATTTGTCACATACAATCGGAGGTATCAAGCATGTCAGGCAGAGCAGTACAGATTTTACCATGCTCTGGTCCAGCTGACACAGCCAAGATGTGCATCCATCAGGTCTGCCCACATCAAGCAACAGATGAGGACATCACGTGTTATTTTTATTGGCTTTCCTCCGCACAGTTCTATTTTGTTTGTTTTGCTTTGAGTTTGTTTGCTTTAATTTATCCTTCATTACAGGAAAGCACTGGCAAGACAACTTTAAGCAATCTCAAGTCTCATTATCAATGGCTGGGAGAAGTCAAACCCAAACAGCCTGCATAGTTCAGTCAAAATCCTATAAGCTGAATACTACAATCCATATTGCTACACCTACAGTAAGTTTTAACCACTCTAGTGATTTTAATTCATTTTTTCTGCATTGATTTAAGCACACAGATAAGCTGGGCTTAACAGCCTTTACAACAGCATGCTGCCTGCTTTGTATCTCCAGTGCGAAGGACTTGCCTGCAACCACTGAAGCATGCTTCAGTTCACAATGTAAATGGAACCAAGCCAAGCCAGAACATTCTTCAAGAAGTGGTCTACAACTTTTCAGACCAGATGCATAGCAGTAGCTCTGAAGAAATCACACTATGCTCTGACTGACTTGAACCACACTGATGTTTTTCTGGGGGAAGAGGTATCTGGACTTGTTCCTCCTTGGAATAATCATCCATTTAGATGGCCCATTGTGCCCAGGATCACAGTGCCAATTATTACTCGGTGTGCACCAGGGAAAAAAGCAGTGCTCCATTTTACAGACTAGGAGATGAAACACAGGCTTTACCAGCCCTTGGACATTCATCATGAGCTTGCAGTAGGACACAGAGTTGAGCCCAAACATCCCTGTGCACTCTTCAGCCACCAAACCAGCATAGTTTTTCAATTGGGCTAAGGCAACAAGTTTGGCAATGGAGAAGAGTCTTCTGGTCATCCTTCCTTCTGGCATCTATCATGCAATACTTTGGAAGCTGCAATGCAAAAGGCACCATCAAGAAGACACAGGCTGTGGCTCAGGAGGTCCCTGCATTGCATGCTGCTGGGGGCTGGACGTGGCAGAGAGCATCACTTGCAGGCATGCTTGGGTCTCCATTCCTCTCCTGGCCACCACTAATGGGGTTTGATTGCAGCGGTGGTTCACTGTTCTCTTTAGCTGTTCCTTACGGGGTGAGGATAGCAGTGTGCATGAGGAATGGACAGCTCATGGATAGTATAAACTAGTTTAATCCCCGCTACGTGGATGGTTTCGGTTGTATTGGACCGTAGTCATTTCAGGACTTCCCTCAGGTGAAGTCTGTCACCATTGTTGTTCATCTCCTGTTCTTCCAGCCCCTCTACTGCCATCTGTGGCTAGATGCGCAACGGAGTCTGTTTGAGAAATAGAGAGTGAGTCAACCTCAAAGAGCAGTTCCTTCTCCAGCATGGTCAGCCACAGCCCACCACCTGCAGAAGGACCTAGAGCCCACCACTTGCAGAAGGACGTAGATATAACATTTTCCTTCTGCTCTTTCCCCACATCCCCCTTGCTGCATTCCTGAGGCCTCCTGAAGAGCCAGTCTTCACCCTTAAAAGCAGTCATATCACAGGAGAGAACAGAAACAACGGGCATGGGAACTGGAGAGCATATAGAGGTCCTACGATATCTTGCTATTGCAAGGAGACCCTGGCTCTGCCACAACAGCTTGTTTCCCTGCAATTTCCCTGTGTCACTGTCACTGACAGGTCAGGGAATAACTCCAAGTTTCCCCATTTGCTGCCTTGACTGATTTTGCTTTTTTCACTTCTTCTTTGTCTGAGAGTCTGACTTCAAGCAAAGCCAATGAACTGTTATCACAGGATTTAACAGTGAGCTTTCCACTTTCCCTGCCTGTGAGCCAGGATGGTTGCGGTGCCCTCCCATGCTGCCCAACACAAGCTGAACCTGCAACACAATCAGCATGGGTTAATTTGCCACATGGGCCAGGAAACAAGGTCCAGCCAGGAGCTGTATGTGGGGGAAGGACTCGGGTGTGAGAGGACAAGAGGTCTTGAAATACCATTTTCTTCCTCAAAACGTTCCCTCCAGCCAGTTAATGTGCTCTGGGGCAGAATTTTCATCCTAGAGCACTTTGGCGTATTCCAGCAATGGATGGGTTAGGCTGAGGGCTGGGTATTACAGCCTTGAAGGGTTGACTTCATTTATAAATCATCTTTTGCAGACTGGAACATGCAATATTTTAACTGTGCTACAGAAAAGAGACAGAGAAAAATCACTGTGTCCTTGGCCAAAGGGAATGCATCAGTCTCGTGTGGAGGGAATGACCCAAACTGTACCCCATGCCTGAGGGCAGCTGCCGACTTCCACGCCTGCTTGGGGACATAGGGACCCACCTGAAGAAAAGCTGCAGTTTTGGGGCAATTTTGTTTCTGGGGGCTTTCGGAAATCTGACCATTTAAATCACTTTCCTGGATGCAAAGTTGCCCGCATCTTGCCCTGGAAGGCCTCCCTTGAACCCATGGGCTTGCACTGCTGTAAGCCAGCAGCAATCAGAAGCCAAGCCCCACACGGGGCACACCAGGAGAGGATGACTGTCACATGAACGGTGTCCCCAAACATGTGCACTCCTTCCCACTCACAACTGGGTCATTTCCCCATCTCAACTGACTGTTTTTACCATTAAGTAACTGCAGAAAAGCATCCAAGTACTCTACTTGGTTGCCATCTATGTGTCTTTTCTGCAGACACCCTTCCTGTCTGCCACGTATCCCTCATATTGATTTTCCAACTTAAAAGAAAGCTTTTCCCACCAGAATCTACAGCTGTGACCCCCTCTCCATGCTGCCAGCTTTAGCTTCAAACCCTGTTTGCTTGAAACCAAGTGAACAGCTTTCAGGGTTATAAAAAGAAGCAGGAAAGCCATTGTCATGGGTGTAATGGCCTCTCTCAACAGGATGTCCCTCCAGACTGCAGCTAGGACATCCCTGGTGTAAGGCAAGGCAGCAACCTCAGCAGCATGTCCCCATCTGTGGTTTTTACGAAACAAAACTCAAAAACCTTGGGGACAACAAGGAGGTTTCCTGCACCCTGAGATGGAAAGCTCAAACGTAACGTGGGGATGGAGAAAGCACAGGTATGTGATATGCTTGGACAGACATATGTAAAAGCCTTAGGAAACCCGGCAGATCTGTCTCTTTTTGCAGCAGATACAAGTGGATTTGTATCAAGCAGGCACAAAACTGTTGGGGGAGCCCTGCAGAAGAACGAGGCAGATGAACTCATTCTGCACTGTGGCCCCATGCCCAGGAAGGGCTCCTCACCAGGGCAGGGATGGGCAGGCTCCCTCCAGCCAGAAGACCTATGGGGTCTTCTGGCATGCAGCAGGCGCGGACCTTGTGTCAAGGGCAGCCCCTGGATGTTCCCAAATAACCTGGAAGACACCCACAGAGCCCGGTCCCTCCCTCTGGGTAGCGCTGGAAAGGCGGGTGCCTTTTCTCACCTTTCTCATGGTGATGCACAAGGGAAACCCTTACACAAGCCCAGCTCAGCAAGGAGAATCAGCACCTCACAAACCAACTGGTGTCCGGGGGGGGTGAGCAAGGAGGCACAGAGGAGAGGCAGTTGCTGTAGCCCCCTGAGGTTTCCAAAAGACATTTGACAAGCTGTTGCCAAAGGCTCTGAGAGAAGCTGTGAAGCGATAGAATGAGAGAGAAGCTCTCGCAGGCATGGGTAACAGAGTAAAGATGGGAAATAAGGAGTGATTTTCCTACTGGCAGGGTGTCCTTCCATGCAGGGCTGTGCAGGGCTCTCCACAGGACCCTGGGCAGGGGTGGACAGGCAAGCGACAGCTATTGCAGGTGATGCCAAATAACTCGTGACAGTAAAGGTGACCTTATGACAGTGAGCAAGCAGGTGTTCAAGTAGCAGAGGAGAGCTATGCAAAAGGATGCAAAATCACTGTTTTACATTCAAAACAGGGGAGCCAAATGAGACCCTGGGCAGATAGCTCTGTGGAAATGTTACCTAATGTGAGGAAGGGAGAAGAAATCTCAAATTCAAAGTGAGGAGTTAACAAGAAGGAAAAAAAGTGAACAGATGAGGAGCAAAAAATCATGCCATGACAAAAACTCACGTCAGACCCAGCTCAAGGTTCTAGACACAGTCTGGGGTCCTTCATCTTAGAGAGGTGCTAGCAGAGGAGCAGAAGGTCCAGAGGAAAGGCATGGGGTTAGCAGAGACATGGCAGAGCTTGTGGGTGAGCAGGACAGGACTCTTCAGGTGGAAACAGGAAAACTGAGGATGGGGGTCTGCAGAATACTGGAGGACTAAGGAGGGTGGAAAAGAGGAAAATTGCTTCTTCCTACACAAGAGGTATCAGATGAAGGTGGAAAAACCACAACCCAAACCCAGAAAACTGAAGGTTTTTTCAAACAAGGTGTAATTAGACTGCAGCAGCTCCTGCTGCAGGATGCTGTGGCTGCTAAAAGCTAAGCTGTAGGCAGAAAGCAGACAGCGAGGGGTGGAGAGGGGGCAACTGTGACAAAACAACATTGCAGGCTTTTAAATACAGGCACTGCCCTGGCTCAGGGAATGCGTAAGCTGCAGATTGTTAGTGCCTTGGACAGTCTGTGGGGGTGGATCGTACTTCTCCCGTCCCTTCTGTTTTCCCCAGGCATCTACTCAGGCCACTGCCATGGAGAGGACACTGAGCTGGAGAGATTTTTGGCTTGACCCATGTCATTTGAGGCTGGTGGATTGTGTCGTTTGGCTCCATACCCTCGGAATTTTGTTTTCGTTTGGATAATTTTGATGTAGTGCCCAGAGGTGCAGCAGAAGCAGTGAGCATCTCTGCGAAAGGTCACCCTCAGGCTCTGCCAAACCTCATTCACACTAATTTTCAATCCCAAAGGCAGTATGGGAAGTCAGATTGGTAAACCAGTCTTCTCATAGCACTGCCCCCCAAACAGCTGCTGTGATCTTTCGTTTTGTCAGGCAGCAAAAAAGCAAAGCAAAGATGGAACCGTGTTAGCTGTAGAAAATGCCTTTACGAGAGGAACATCACTTATAAACTTGAATCTTTAGCTCACCAAAACCTCCCAAATTCTTTCCACGTGGATTTCTGGTTTCATGGGAGCATGGAGGTCCGCCTCATGTCTCTGCGTGCAGCTAGGACACGTGTTTATGCTCCAGTCACACCAGCAAGAACAAACATCTTGAGCAAAAATCACTTCTTGGGTCAATGCCTTGAGAAAGCAGGGCCTTGTGGGAAATTCCACTGTTGCCACAGGCTCTTGGGAGGCCTTGCTTCCCGGGAAGCAATACGAAATGTAGGTCCTTGATGCCAACAGGCTACAGACTGGGAAGGACCATCCAGTGGCACAAGGAAATTCCTGGTCTTTCACTCTGCTCTTACCTGATCCCTGGCAGGAACTTTGTCCCATCTGGTCCCATTCCGGCATGGTGTGTGGTGAAGAAAACAGACTGCTGACTTTGAGGAGATGCAGACCCCTCTAGTCTGCTCTCAATTATGTTTTCCTTCTCTTCGTTTACCCTTTCTCTTAGTACAATAGGTCAGTGTTTAAAAATGACAGATGGATAAGAGTGTTCTTCACTCGAGGTCTTCACTCCGTCAATCTCCTTGTTATACCATGCTTGAGAACAAACTCTTCAGGCAAAGCCCACAAAGCTTTCACCTCCTCTTTCTTTTCAGGTGGCTGAGAAGTGATGATTCATTAAAAATAAGCCCTCAGGCAAGCTGTAAATAAGCTTGGTCTGGCCACAGGGCTGACAGGATGACAGCTCTGCTCAAAGGGGACTCTGGGAGCCTTCAGTCCAACCTCCTGACCAAATCAGGGCCACTGCCAGCACTAGCTCAGGTCATCCCATGGTTTTGCCTAACAGAGTCTCGAAAAACCTTCAAGTGGAGAGTCCACTATCCCTCTGGGCTGCATCGCCTCCTAGGGAACAATTTTTCCCCTGATGTTGAACTTGAACTTTTCAAACCACAGCCTGTGCCCATTTCCTCTTGGTGTATCACCTGCTGCTAATGAGAACAGCTCGACACTGTCACCCTTGTAACCATCTTTCCTGTAGCTTGCTATCAAATTGTCCTTAATCTTCTTCTTTACCTCTGTACATCAGCCACACTCTCTAGACCCATCCGCTGGACCTTTTCATTGACAACACATCCATTATTGGGGCAATTCTACCCTGCATGTGTTTTCAGATGTGGAGGACTTCAGTGGAGATCCTTCTGGCCAACAGCTGTGTCTTTCCAAAACTAGTGGCTGTTAGAGGACAGGCTGCTGTCCCCAGCACCACAAACACTGGCTCCCAGCGCAGCCCTGCGGGAGATGCTGGAGGCATCAGCCCAGGCTGGAGGGCCTCGTTGGTGTGGCTGTGCTGTCTTGCCTACACTGGCAGAGCCCAACAGCTCCAGGAGCTCCAGCCTGCGCTGATCGGAGAGGTACCCAGCTGCATCCTGTCTGACACAAAAGGGGAATTTCATCAATGCAGAAGTTATATGAGCTCAGCGTTGTGCAAAACACTTGAGGCTAACATAAACATGTTTGCATTCATGAAAATGGAAATCAGATGGTGTCTAAATGAGCCTAGAATGCTGTTCCCTTGGGGCAGTGCTCTGTCATTTCCGCAGGGGGAGTGGAGCTGCTCTCCTGGAAAGATGAGGCTTTTCCAACAAATGATTCAGGGCATGCTCTAGCTTTGTTACAGCTGCAGCAACTGTAGCTGTAAGTATGTTACAGTTACAGCATCCACAGCCCTGCTTTGACGCAGTTGTTAAAGCATGCAGAAATACGAGCTTGCGTCATGCCTGGCAGCCTCGAGCGTTTCCAAAAGCCTGGGGAGATGTGATTTCCCAGAATCTCTGCTTTTCCTTGCATCCCTACAGCCATGCCAGCCATTAAATACAATCCCAGCCCTCTGCTGGGACGGAGAGCGAAAGTCCCAAACGCACTCCTAACCTCCAGGGGCTTTGGCAGCTCATCCTCTGCTGAAGATCAGGACACTCACAAGCCAGACACCAGTCTGTGTTTGCCTGCACAGCCTTGCAGCAGGACAGGACAGACGAACTGCCTGCACCTTCCTACACGTGGGACATGCATGGCAAAACGTGGCAGGGCACCTAGCAGCAGGGCTGCAGCATAGAGTGGAAACCGAGGCGCAGTGTTGCTGTCTGACAGCTCTTCCCAGGGCCATGTGCTGAGGTCTCCTGGGGCACCCTGCAGCCTTTTCAGCCAGAGCTCAGTGGCAGAAGTTATTTTGCTGGAGGTCGCGCACTCAGGGCAGTTCCTGTTCCCAGAACAGCTCTGTGGAGCCCCAGAGCCTGGCAGCGTTGGAGGCACTTGGGTGCATGAGGCAGCCTCTGGGCTATCCTGCTTCTCAGGCGTCTTATATCCACATATTCCCCTGGCTGCTATTTCAGAGACCCCCTTTCCCTTCCAGGGCCCTCCACTCTGCTCTCCACATCTCCCACGGCTTCCAGAGTAGCTCTATCTAGACGTACCTGTGTACTGCCCTACTTTGACCCAGAGATGCCTGTCGTGAGCCTGAGCCTCCACGGATGCCTTGGGAACCGCTCCTCACTCCTGCACTCAGTATACAGGGCTCAGCACTGCTTTCCTGACCCCCTTCTTCATAGAGAGAGGAAGGCAGGCATTATGGGTGGGGAGACCAGAGAGAAACCAGTTCTCAGGACAGGAGGAGCTGGGACAATCACGCCACTGGGGGTAGGTTGCAGCAGGCAGAAATATGACAGAAGAAACCCCAGGGCAGGTCAGCCAAGGAGAAAGTGGAATTCAGAGGGGCAGGCAGCTCCTCAGGAAATAACATCAAAGGCATGAAGAAATCTCCAAGTGCAGAAGGAGGATGTGCAGCGCTATGGGAGTTCAGCTGAATCATGAATTCCTTAATCCCCTGAAATTTAAGAAGGAATTACAGAAAGAAAACAAGTTATTCAGATTCCAGAAGGCTCATGTAAAACTGTGGCACAAGCATCTGGGGAGCAACTGGAAAGCTGAAGCATAGATGCTGGTACCGAGGGATGAGAATCACAACTGCAAATGCTCAGATGTGCAGCAGCTCCACCAGCAGCTTTGGCTTATGCTGGCCTTGTCACCCCTATCACCACTGCCACCTCCCCAGCCCCACACAGCTGCACCAGCACCAGCAGGGGGTAGGACAGACAGACGACGACACGGGACAGGACAGGGACAACACTGCTTATGCCAACTGCACTGCCAAAAAAATACATAAAGTAAGTGAATGCTAACAAACAGTACCTGCAACTGCAGGCTCAATAAACCAACAAATAAATAATCTCTTGGGCATCCACAGTGGTGGCCAAGAGGGAGGCGGCTCCCTGGGCAGGAGCAAGCAGTGCTGGCCTTAAAAGAGGGGAGGAATCATAGACTCATAGAATAGTTAGGGTTGGAATGAGTCCTGGGATTATTTCCTAAGAAAGTACTGGTAAAATTAAAGCATTTCAAAGCATGAAAAGGATACCAAGGCAATACAACAAGATTGTTCTAATCAAATTTGTTCTGCATAAATCTTTTCTCTTTCCCTCCATGACAGGAGCACCTCCTCCCTGAAAGCAGAGCAGCTGCAGATGTTGGGACTCTTCAGTAAGGCTGCTGACACCATCATCATTCATGTAAACAAGTGCGGTAGGAACTGTGGTCTCTGCCAGTGTCAAGTGCTGCCTCTGACAGTGTTGGCAGGGATGAGGCAGGGGAGCAGGAGGGATGTCATTGCTAGCCATGGCTTGGTGCAGGTCTGGGGAGTGCTGCAGGTCTCTGGGAGTACAGCCCTTGGGCTGGGGATCTCCTCTTACAAAGCTGCTGGGAGCAGACATGAAACTGGATGGAGATCCATGATCAAAGCAAAACTGCATGGGGTGCTGAGTGTGAGTCCGTGGGACTAGTCTAAGCCAGGTTTATTCCTGGTTTGGATGTTGAAATGCAGAGGATGCTCACAAGAGATCCAGGGACTGCAAGAGTGGTGGCCAGGGGGAGGGGACAGGATCTGATCTTGGAGTTATCTAGGAAAAAAATGAATTGGTAGGATGCCGTTCAGCCAGGACAAGAAGAGCACACAGCAGGGACACTGAACTGAACAACCGCACAAATACAGGGAGGAAACTGCCTGCCCAGCCATGAGTCTGCAAAAAACGGAGCGCTCTGAAGTCGTGAAGGGCCATGAACAGGTTGTGTCAACACTGTGAAAACTTTCTAGCTGTGACTTGCAAATAGGAGAGACACCTGGAAAACATGAAGAGAAACTCCCCTCTCCAGCTGCCATCCTCGGAACTCAGTTACTGTACAGCATCAGCTTTTGGCATTCCGAAGTCCAAAACACTAGAGAGAGAATGACTGATAGTCCAGAAAGGTGATGTCTGAGTAAGCACTGAAGGAACCAGCATAGCTTAATTTAGGAAAGACTGTGGCTACACAAGATGTTGGCCCTCAAACAAGTTAGGGGAAGACAAGGCAACGCACGGCTGTCATCAGGGAAATTCAGCTCCGTGCTGGCTTTGATACCAAGCCCTCGTGTGATGGCAGCTTTTCCCCCATCACTACCAGGAAACCACTCACTTGCTCAAGGATTCCTTGTACACTGCGAATGAATAAACTTTGCTGCCAGCTCCACACTCCTTCTGAACCTTAGCTGCCCTAAGGTGTACCGGCAGCCTTCTCTTCTCCAGGCTGAGCAAGCCCAGCTCTCTCAGCCTGTCTCCATAGCAGAGGTGCTCCAGCCCTCTGAGCATCTCTGCGGCCTTCTCTGGACTCGTTCCAGCACGTCCTTCTTCTGTTGGGGAGCCCAGAGCTAAATGCAGTACTGCAGTGGGGGGTCTCATAAGAGCAGAGCGGAGGGGAGAATCCCCTCCCTCGACCTGCTGGACCCGGCGCCGGTGATGCCGCCCAGCACACGGCTGGTTTCCGGGCTGCGAGCTCACGCTGCTGGGTTCCCGCAGGTTTTACCCCCATCTAGTGGCAGCTTCCAGCTTGGTGCGGGCGCCTCAGCGGCGGTGAAAAGGCATTCCAAGGGGGACGCAAGGCAGCTTGGCTTCAGGCTTGAGCAATCAGACCTCCTCGGTTTGGGGGACGAGGTGACTACACGTGGGGTCTGCCCTGAGAGCTGACAGCAACGAGCAGCCCCTCTGTCAGGGTACCGCTGACACAGGGCTAAGGGGTAAAACCAGACCCTATCGACAGGGAAGGTTGCAGCATTCCAAGCCCAGGGTCACACCTTGACAGAGGGTCAATTCCCTTCATGCAGCTGCTCCAAAAGAGAACCAACCGTCAGAGCCCACATCCGTGTGTCCTGTCAGCCAGCCCTGGGCCAAATTCCAAGCACCTGGACAACCTGCAAAAGAAGATTCATAATGAAAGTGTCATGAAACATGGTTACAGCAAGGCCCCGCATCCACAAGCACATGGGGTATTTCCTGAGTGGGCCCCAGCAGGCATCAATGCACATGCAACGGGTGTAAACTGCTGAAGGGTGGGGGCACACCAGGAGATGTCCGTTCACCCAGCAAGTGCCTGAGTTGTCTCCCAGTATAGTTACGTATAGACAGGTCGCAGTACACAGGAGAGGGGTTGGCGCTTTCCCACCCACTACCCTGAACAGGCCCAAGCTGCAGACAAGTGCCGCAGCTGTGGCTGCGTGCTGCCCATTGCAGCCTGTGCTTTAGCCTTGTGCCCAGGCACCCAGGGCAGGCGGCAGCCCCCACCCTCCCCAGCTCCATCAGCAGACCAGTGCCAAGCCAGGCCCTGGCTTCCCTGCCCAAACAGCCCTGCCTGGAGCTGCAGTGAGGAGACCAGAGGGTGAAAGGAGCAGCTCAGACCTGGGGCGACAAGGGTGCCCTTGGTGGCCACAGCCCAGAGCTGCAAGCACAGGCAGGTGCTGTCACCTACACCAGGACATTTCTGGTGTGTAGTCACCCATGAAGCAAGGGCGAGGCTGCTAGCATATGTCTCAGAATTGTACTATCCAGCCTTGTGCAATGCCGAAGTTTTCTCCATGCTGCTCTATACACGGGTACTTCACACCAGGCAGAGCACAGCCCGTGCGCAGAAGTGCTCTTCCCCTTCCACAAGCTTTTAACAAAGAGCTCATGTTTAGCGGCTATCCCAGCTCCTTTGTGGGCTGCAACGCCAGCCCAGCATGGGCTCATCCTTCGCCTTGCAGACTTGGCTCTCTCTCCCAGGTTTGGTTCTGCTGGATGAGACCCCAGCAGACAGGAGCAAAATGGGCTATTGGATCACATGGCAGCATCAGCAGGAGCTGCAGCTTGTGTCTGCAAATAGAGATTCAGATCTTTCCCAGTACTGGGCAGTTGGAAGGGTAATAAAATGACATCATTTGGCATAGCACAAGCCCATTTTGTTAGGCACAAAAGATCAGTGTGGAGAAGTTTGGAGGGTATAATCCAGTGAAGGAAAAAATCTGACACTCATCAGTGAAGCAAGATCTGTTCTACATTTTATTTCCAATCCTTCTGCAAGGATACGGTAAAACAAAACGCTCCAAAGAGTCTGCTCTTGCAAAAGCTTTTGCAAATACTTTGCCCCAGCCCTGAACACAGGGGTTTCCCCAATAGCTGTTTTAAACCCAGGCCATTTATTTTAACTGCTGGCAGACTGGCACCCCTTTTAGAACAGCCCATCTGGGCAGTATGTAATGGCCCCACACAGGCTGCGTGAGGCAGATACCGGCTGTCACAGAAGTGGAGCCAAGCCCTAGAGCCAATATAATGGAGGTAGTGGGGAGAGACCTGGGGGTGAGGGCAGAAACTCATCTGCTGCTGCCAATACGGTCTTAGGTCAGATTGCCAACTAAAATCTTCTCCTAAAGCCCTTCACTGCTGCAGGAACACCGACTGCTGTGGAGAGGGAAGAAATCAGTTCCGTGGGGTCTAGCCCTGCAGTGCTGCCTCTGGACCTCTCCTCTGTACACCCACAAGCTCATTTTATAAAGCACAAGACATATCCTGACAATTCTGCTCACCGCTTGCTTTCACACTGTACGCACAAAACCTCTAGTTGTTCTGCCGGCAGAAATACCTACACGTGCTGTGCACCCTATTTTACACCAGAATTACCAGCTTGCTGTTTTCCTGCGAGTCTCGCACCCCAGAAAGGGGCCACTCACAGCCCACACCATTGCTGTCCCGCACACGCATATACCCCGGTAGTGCCCTATACGAGTAACACAAACAATAAACACAGAGCCCCGGCCCTTCCCGTGTCCCAGTGCCACTAGATGGCACCACGCGTGTACCTTCCCAGCCCGCCGTGTCCCCGGAGCCACTGCGGAAACCGGGGACCGAGCCCAGCCCTTGGTGCAGAGCAGGAGACGCTGGTGCCGTCTCCTCCGTCCCGCACGGCCCACGGCGTGCTGGGGCTAAGGCAGATATTCAAGCATTAAAATCAAACCTTCGGCGGTGGTTTTGGGCGTTTCCCCGTAGCTTTTGTCGTGCTGCCATTCCCACCCAGGGGCCAGGCATTGCTCCCCAGCTGCGTGCTGGCAGAGCCCAAAGTGGGACAGGAAAGCCCCAAAGGTGGATGCAAGTTATTCTGGTTACTATTGGGATCAATGTATGAGTTTCCCAGCACGGACAGGCTCCCCTTCGGAGTGGGGATGAAAGCGAATAAAATACAATTTACTACATTTTGCAATCAGCTTGCCTTCTCTGAGGTCTCACAGTTTAAGGCATTGATTCTCCTCATGCACATTTGCTATCTAACAGAGCTCAAGCATGTCCCAGGTCCTCGGAATTACCTGCTTTTTCACCATTAAGCCCTCCTTTCGCTGTCACACATGCTTGGCAGAGCCATTAAGTAAACCTGGGAAGCGCAGCTCAGCAAACGTCAGGTCTTTCCTCAGACCTTGCAGCATAGTTAAGAAGTGTCTGTTTTCCTCTGTCCTCAGCACTGAGCGCTGAAGGTGACCCTCCAAGACGGGAGCTCAGATGACGGGGTGGCTGGTGAGGCTCCGCCGCACGCAGCCCTTCAAAGCACCCAGCCAAACCCTGGCCCCGAGCAGTGTGAGGGACACGGGTGACAAATCGTTGCTCACCACACAGCCTGTTGGCCTGGTGCACAGCCGGAGGGGTGATGGACAGAGAGCAGCTCCCAAAAGAGCTGGAGCATCAAACCACCAGGAGCAGTGTGTCACTCCTTGCTGCCCAGTGCACATCCAGGTGATGGGTGAGCATGGCAGTGGCATGACCCTGACACCAAGGGGATCCCAGTGAAACCCAGGGTGGGAGGGGGTCTTTGTGCAGGGAGCCTCTGGTTGCTGAGCTCAGAGCGATGCTGTCCTGCTTGCAATGGTGGAGCCGCTGGACGTGAGGGTAAGTGGGAAATGCTGAGCGTGACTCCATGGCCGGCTGAGGGCAAGAGCAGTGCTGCTCCTGCCCACATCCTGAGGCCACAAGATAATCCTGCAGAAGGATCCTGAGTGTGACCCTGCTTCCCATCCCTCTACAGACAGCAGCACAAATCCCACCCGAGCGCTTTAACCTCAGTTTAGGGTGAAGGCCAGAAAGGAGGAGGCTGGGTCAGCTTGGGAAGGTGGGGGCACACAGTGGAGTGGTTTAAAATCCTCCCCAAACAAGAGAAATCCCTCATCTCGCTTCCCCACAACCTCCCTCTCCTTCATGATCACCCCAGATAGCACAGGGAGGGACCCAGCATCCCCTCTGCCACCACCTCCCCAGCTGGGGACCCACCCGGAGCCTCCCCACACACCATCTGCTCTCCCCAAGCGACCTGCGGGTGGATGAGGACATCCCTCCCACACCATCTGCCTCCACACCAGGTGGCATCACCCCATCACCCCCATGTCCACCCCAGCCAATGTCCCTGGGCCCTCTGGCTCTGGAAAACCTCATGTGTGCCACCAGTGCTAAACCTCCTGGGCAAATTCAAGTCTTTACTCAGTCCCTTCATGGCTGGATGCTACACACAGGGTGCAGAAACTTGCTGCTAAGAAACCTTACTAAAAATAGCGCTTCTCTTCACACACACACAGAATAGAAGGTGCTGCCCATTCCCTGCCCACCCAGGGAGGACAGGCACAGCAGCAGCCATGATAGCACGAGGCTGGTCCTCATCCATCTCATTCCAGGTCAGTAGCGACAAGCCCAGCATTCCCTATGGTTACCAGCCATTGCTTGTAAGCAGAACATACCCTCATCTGACCATGAATGTCAAATGGCAGAGATGTTACACAGACATTGACATCTATGTGGCAAGAGCCATTCACGTGCATTATTTTTAATGATTGAAATGTCAAAGGAGCTTTTATTTTCTCTGGAGGGTTCATTGCTTGAAATTCCCATCGGCAGAAGCTGACTCTGACCCCACTGTCGCAGTGGACTCCGCCATCCTTCCTACTCTTGAATGTGCCATGGGTGGTTGAGGAGAGTGCATGGCAGAGTTGGCACCCTTGGAAGGCAGTGTCCACCCAGCCCCACAGCTCGACTCACACCCCACAGCCAGGCTGTAGCTCCACCAGCTCCCCATGTCCAGCAAAGGTGTCACTGAAGCAGCAATGGACAGCTATAAACTGCCCAGGAAGGGCACAGGATAGCTCTTGTTGCCCTCTCATGGTGCCCCAAAAGCCCACAGAGTCTCCCTGGACATGGAGCACCCTGTTGCCCCTTTTCTTGTTAGGGAAGCAGATCTGAGGGGGAATGGCTGCCTAGAAAAGCAGTGGCACTGCTGAGGTAGGAGAGCCTTGTTGCTTGTTTATATGGCCAGAGAGGAGCAGTAATGGCCTACATTAACACAGTAACAAACGAGGGCCTTGAATCAAATCCAGCTTGGAAGTTGTGACCAGTCCACAGATAACTGGGAAGAAAAGTCAGTGCTTTCCCAGCAGAACTGCCTATTTACATCTGAAAACAGCACAGACCTTGCCCAGAGGCTGGGACAAACATCTCCTTTCACTGCCTGCTGCCCAAGAGGGTTTCCCCTCCCTCTCCAAAAGGAAATTTCCAGTAACCGAGGTGTAAAAATCAATGCAAGACTCTGCTCCGGAGCTATAAAACTCATATGGGAAGAGCTCTTCATCCCACAGCCAGTGCCATAGCAAGATTGCCCCCAAAGGAGGTCACAGCCTTCATGTGTGGGGAGCAAGAAAAGAGGCAGCTCGGTCTGTACCCTGCCTGGTGCAGGGCTTTGGGGGTGTGGATCTAGGTGCCCAAGCCTGCAGGCACCACCAGAACCATGGGCTAGGCAGGATTCCCTAACAGAGGGTCCCGGGTCGCCGGTGAAGGTTGTGATGCCATGTCATCTGCCATGATACTGTGCTGCAGCAGCCACCGGTTTTACATGAGAGTGCATGAAACAATGGATGGAAGCAGACAGAAATTTGGCAAGGGGGATCATCCTCCTCCTCCACTCACCACCATGCCACATCCTAGGAATAACTAGCAGAACTCAGCTAAGAATGTCTTTCTGTCATATTCCATTCACCTTCCACCTGGACTCTGCATAGAAGATTAGGATTTGGGCCTCTTGGCTTTCCTGCAGAAGTGCAGGAATTCTCTTCCACAGCTGTCAGGTTTCTCTGTACATCAGGCTGCATGGGTCACTGAAGAGTTCAAGGAGCTGTGACTGCAGACACTGCACATGGAGTGAAACTTCACGTTTCTCTCAGCAGGCCTGAGGGAAAGTAAGAAAAAAGCTGGGTAATTAAGTGCTCAGCAGAACATGTGCAAGAGCCAACACTGCTTCTATGCACATGGTCTTGCATGAAGCCGTATCAGCATTTACCTGCAGAAAATCTCCAGTTCTTGGGCTACTCCAGCTAACGTAATCAATGGGCCCACAGCTGTGGGCAGCATCGCTACTGCTTCCTGCCCACTCCAGCCAAACCAGCTCACTTCCCTTCTGGGAGTTCATTTCATGCTAACATGAAACAGTCAAAGACAACACTTTTCCAAAGGTTTCCCACTTCCACATACAGAAGGGACAAATGTGAGCAACCACTGTGTCCCTGGCTGGGAGAAAGCGGATAATCCCCAAAGTACCTGCAGGTCACACCCCAGAGTGGAACAGCAAAATCACAGGGCTGGGATGGAAAGAGGAACGTGACCTTCCTTTGAGCACATCCCATAACTGCTTTCACCACTACTGCTACCCCTGAACTCGGATGAAGCTACCAACCTGTGCCACACACATGCTTCCACTACACTGCAGACTCAGACAGGTTTTCTGGGGTTGAGAGCCTATTTACCCAGGGGATTTCAGCAAATAGAAGATTATCTGATTTACAGTGTTTGAAAACACGTTCCTGAATACCTCTTCTAAAGTGAAGGTGATGCCATGGGTAATTCCTGATTAAAGGAGGGTATTAAAGGGGGAGGCTCATAGCCAGTTCATTATATCCCAATCAGTCTTGATTACAAAGGGAAAGCTGTGTCCTTATTAATAGTTTCTCTAATTGCTTTCTCTCCTTGAGACCAGGGTAGCCCGCTGCCTGCTTGTGCCTGGAGGCCTCAGGTCAGAGCTCACCATAACTCATCCTTCATCCATCAACATGGGGAGCTATAAATAAATGGTGACACCGAAGAGCAGAGGAAGAGTGGAAAGGGACTGTGCTTCTCAACCTGAGATACTCAGTCTGGTCAGTTCATCCAACGGAAGGTGACTGGTGACAATCTGTAAATATTAACCAAGGGGGGACTATTTCTGATAGCTGAGGGTTCTGGCCTGGCAAAGATAACACAAGATTCTCTGGCTCTGAGCTGGAGCTGGGCAAATTTGGACTAAAAAGAAGTTGCAGATTATTCAAAGTGAAGCAAACAGCTGCATGTTCTCCACTAAGAAGTATTTTTAAATCCTGAGGACCAGCTTAGTTTCAAGATCTGCTGCAGCTTATCCCCTAACCCCTCTTCCCCGCCCACCCCCCCACCCCCCAAAAGCCCAATTTGTGACTGAGAAGGAATCACTTGGGAAACCAAGAGGTGATTGCAGGTGATCTCAATGAGCCCTGGCAATTCACACCAGGGGATTAAAGACCTTATAGTGACAGTCATCCCTCTGACTTTGATACCTCCTCCTTTCTGCCCCCGGCTGTTGCTGTCAGCATGAAGGGAGCACGCTCACCACTGGTGCTTGCAGCACAGTCACCTGAACAGGACCAAGCCCAGCTAAATCAACGCAGCTCTCACGGAGGGGGCTGCAGTGGGCTCACATATCCCTCCCGCAGCACCAGGGAAGCAGGAGGACCACTGAGGAGAAAATCCCACAGCACACCCTGCCAGGAGGCAGCAGCACTTGCCTGGGAGACCCTGCCCATGCACACATGGTAAGAGCTGGGAAGGAAGGGATGCTGTGAAGAGACCTTGTTGCGGAGGCACACAGACGGGAGCAAGGGACAGGGAGGAAGAGCCCTGTCTTCTTCTCTGTCCCTGCTCTAACCTGAATCACACATCTAAGCATTCAGCACCCTGCACTGCCTACAACATGATGCTTCATGACATGGAAATCTGCAGGGAGAGAGAGGGAAGTAGAACCAGTGTATACAGCAATGAGGACCTCGGGAGGTGATGCTACAGACACAGTCATTCCACCTCCCTGTAAGCAGGAATGCCTATGCCTGCACAGGTATGCATATTACACACAAGCATGCTTACACTCACACACCTACCTTTGCTAACAGCAGAGGCAGGCACAGAGTCCATATTTTCCAGGTTTCACTTCTATATCTGCAAAAAGCAAGTTCACTTCTGGTTTCGACTCCCTGCAATTATCATGAAATGCCTCCAAGAGAGCAGCTCTGTCTTCTCGGTTGAGGGAAACTTTGATGTTCAGCACTGCACTCAGATGTTCCTTCCTTTCCAAAAGGATAAGAAGGCAGGTCAGTGAATGAGTCAAGGAAAAAATCTTGCTTTCTAGCACTCAGTTTTGCTGGACCAGACCAAAGATTGGAAACTGCTGAGCTGCTTTTTGACACCTACTGGCCACCTAAAAAGGAGGAGGCCATATCACAAAAGCTCTGTGACATATGGCTGAGTTCATGAGTGTCAAGCCTGGTGCCCACAGCATCCCCATGAAATTGAAGGAATCTTCAGTTTAGGTTTCTCCTAGAAAAAGGTTGCATTTGAAATCTGCATTTGACCATTTGGAAGCATTTTTTATACCTTTTCTCGCCTCAAACGGAGCTACTTTTCGTTCACCTGGAAGGCTCTAAGATTTTTGCTCTACATAGCATTGCTTTGCTGAGTGTGGCCGCACATTTTAGTCTGATTAACAAACAGGGCAATTGTATCCAAGCCAAACAATTTCAAACATACAGGAATCTACTGAAATCAAGAACTGTGCATCTACTCACACCAGGATGACCTCTGAGATCTGGACCAAAATAATCTTCTGAGTACTTTCTATGCCCACTTGCTATATAACTATATATAAATATATAGTTATATATATGTGTGTATACATATGCAAGAGAATAAGAATTGCTATACTCTAACACATAAGCAGCTTTTACTCAATAGCATCCTCAAAAGCAGTAAACACTTAGGAAAAGGATTCAGAAACCAGATGAAGCATAACATGATCTCTTTCTTGGGGTTTTGCTTCCGGCAGTTTGCAGTTTAGGGAATTCCTTCAGTGGGGGTTATACCATGCCTGTCATGTTGAATAGGCACTGAAATAATTATCTACCACAAATTGTCTGCTTCCCATTTGAAGCTATTCACACTTTTGACCTTCACAGCATCCTGTGACAGAGAGCCCTACACTGCAATCATGTTAAGTTGGAAAAACACAGTCACCAGCACAAGACATCAGAACAAAAAATAGATGAGAGAAACCACAGACTTTGGAACAAATGCAGTTACTAAGATCTCACCTTCTCTAATAAAAATTGGGTTTCCTTTCTGTTAACAGTTTCCTGTGGGAATGGAAGTATATATTCTTGCTGGATACGCCTAGAATTTTGTGGAAATAGTTATACCTAGAAAAGGACTGGTGAAGTATTAAAGCCAAATGCCAAATGCTTGGAAGCTATGAAATGGCTGAGTTAAGGATGTTCTTGAAGTCTGTATGTGGCACACATGTGCCTGTAAATTGTCCATTCGGGTAGTATTTTTCCACAGCACTCCTGCTTTGTTGCCAGCCATTTGATCAAGCCTTCACCTTTACAGAAGGACATCTCAACTCCCCTGGTTAATGTCTGGCAACGTTACAAACCATGTTAATCAGCATCTGCAAATAGGCAGCACTGAGTACATTCAAAGGTAAACACTGGGCCTAGCTGAGCACGCTGCTAAACGTATCACAGGACTAATATTGCTGCAGGTCTTCTGGTTGCAAGTAATCATGCAAGGAACTGCAGAAGTCAAACCAATAAAACACCTTACCTTAGATCAGGAAACTCTCTGAGAATGGGCAAAAGGGCTATTTTCATCCCCTCAGAATCAGAAGCTTGAATAAGCTCTAAAATTGCTTGTATAGGATCCTTGAGGTGACCAGCTGCAGGACCCTGGGGAGGGAAGCAAAGGTGTGCTCAGGGCAAGGAAAGCTGCACATGTGTTAAAAGCTGGACTCACATCAGACTGATGATCTCGCTGCATGGGTTAGGAGCTTTGCAGGACTGTCTGTGCATGTATAGAAGCCTGATTTCCCTCTAGAATAGGAGAAAAGAAACTGGGGTGTAGCCACAGACTTCTTCCAGGGCTGGGTGACTACCTTCAGCAGCACAGGATCCCCTCCTGCATTCCCTTTGGCAAAGCAGGCAAATGTTCCATATTATTCCCTACATTGCCTGTCCTCTCAAGGCCATTTTGTCCTTTGGGAAGTGTTTTGCTTCCAGTAGAGGTAAGCACAGCCTTGTACCTATGTGAAAACAAGCTCTGTTGGCCAGACACGCTGGCATTTCTGCTGCCCTGGAGTAAGCCCAGGGACAGAAAATCGACCTTGGGGAGACAGTGAGGGGACCAGATCCTCTATCAGCAGAACAGAAAAAATAGGAAGCAGGGCTGGACTCCATAAAGGATATGACATGGCTGGTAGATGCATGTGGTCAGCTCTCTTTAAACTGGAGCACACAGAAGAAAGCCTCACCAAGAAACATACAGCATTTTTAGCAAAGCCGGATAAAGCAGAATGCAGATGAACTGCCAAGAGAGAGCTTCAGGTCTTGCTCACATTTTTCATTGGTGCAGTAATGCGATTAAATTGCTTCCCTGAATTATTGATGCCATCACGTCAGCAGAGACTCTGTGACAAAGCAAACCTGGAGAACAGGCTGCCAAACTGGGGCAGGAGAATTCCAGGCTCCCCTGATCTCCATGGGGCACTAGAAACAGCAGGCCTTGTTCTCTGTGGGGCTTACCTCTGCATTGAATATAAATTGAAAATATTAATAACAATATTCAAAGACAGTGTTCTCTCTCTTCCTCTGCACTGCAGACACACAGCACGTCTAGCTCTGCACACCACACAAGCTGCACTCAGCTCCTAAGGCACCAATACTGCATAGCTTCACACTTGGCAAGCTCACTATTACAAAATGCTAATTAATTTGAAGTTGTCATATTTCATTAAGCACTATATAGACAGGCAAGGTCAGAGGTAAACGGTTTGCAATCTAAAAGGACAACAAAGAGGTGCCTTGTCAGCAGTACTTAAGTGCCTCTGACACGTACTGCTCATCGGACAGAAGCAAGGTATTACTTAATGTGTTTTGAGGACAGAGGGGAAGGAAGAGCCTGAAGAGAGGGCAGAGCAGGGCAGGGAGCAGGTGCAGCCTGTGCAGCAACTGCACGATAAATTCTGTCCATAGCAGAGTACATATTTTGCATGCATAACCATGTACCTCATTTGAGTGAGGATCAGGCTGTCCCCTGCAAATCAGTGCTCCCTCTTCAAGTAAGAAAGCAAACAGGCTGGGGACGCATGGGAAGTAGTGCTAACTAGATGAAGACTTTTTCCACCCAAGCTGAATCTAGGGGTTTAGTAGATAATTAGATTTTCTGTATCGCCTTTACACTATAAAACCAGCTTTCCTTGCACATTACATCCAAAGCTGATGCTGAGTGCAGCATAACTGGTAAACTTCAGAGTTAAGATTAGAGAATCCTCCTGCTATTCCCAGTGGCTTACTTGCTCATAGCATTGACTCATCTGTGACTGATCACTCCAGGAGAGGTGGGTCTTCAGCTAAAAGCACTGGCAGCTTCCAGCTTTCCACCATGAAACTAATGCATTAATTGTAATGAGTCTGACAGCTTTTTAAAGGAGCCTTCAGACGATCATTTCAATTTCATTTTATTCTTTGGACAAAGTAAGAATTGCTGACAAATGCCTTGCAGGGGTACTCAAATGGGCGAAAATAGATTTCCAGTCCCTAGCACTTAAATTCACGAGTTGTGAAAATGACTCAGGATTTCTGAAAGTATAAAAAACAGTAAAGCTGTAGTCTTTTATCTGCTCTGTCACATTTGAGTCCTGTTACCAGACTGACTTTGCAACCATTAGTGTAGTGCTCAGTCCAGCCTCTTATGAGGTGCTATGTGGGCACTCTCAGCCTGCATTTACAAAAGGGCTGTGCCAGGGCACATTGCACTGCAGTGATTCTCCAGCTTGGTTGAGTGGCTGCAGGGGGGGATGCTGCTGGCATTGCAGTCCTTGCCCTTGGGTAATCAACAGACCCATGTGACAGCCTGGTGGCATCCACAGATGCTGTGTGCAGCACTGCCAATTACATCAGATTATGAATTAAGCAAAGAGACTTTTTTAAGCTTCCAAAGTTTTTTTTACAAATTAGTCCTAACATTTTTCCACAAGATTTCTTTGAAGGTGTGGCTCTGCTTTTACACCCCATCTGTCCCTTCTGCAATACATCTTTACCTCCTAATGGTGAGTTTTCCCCTGCAGGAAGATTCATGACTCCCTGTGCAGCCATCACCAACCACAACAGCATCATCATGTATCCGCCCATGAGGAAATGCTGCAGCACAGGAAAATGGCTCATGCATCAATCAGCTCAGCTCTGAGCGGCTGGGAAGGGCCTGCGGGGGGTGGGGGGGGAGGCCGGACGGAAGGACAACAATGCAAACATCATGTCCAGGGAGGAGCAGTCATACAGGGCAACACACGGAGAAGGTGAAGATGTGGGGCATCTGATCTGGTTTATCAGTCCAGAGGCTCAAAGGAAAGTACTGGGCGAAACACAGCTCTTCCTCATCTGCACCCCTATGCCATGTACCAAGGCTTGCCTGGGGGAGCTGACAGCTTTGGAGCTGTCACACCAGCTCAAAGGAACTCGCCTCATTCTTATGTCAGTGGCAGGAGTGCAAAACTTGTCTCCTCTAGTCACACATTTCAAAACTATAAACTAACAGCTTTTGGCAGATCAGAAGGGCCATCAGCACATCTGACTGTCATTTCTGTGAAGCTGGATGCCACTGTGGTAAGACCCCTCAAGCTTTTCTGTTGCTTTCAGAGCCTTTTCCTCTGCTGATACTGCTCTTGATGACAGAGAGCAAAACTGTAACCATATCAAAGACTTACTAAGCATTCTTTAAAGATGTCTTGTAGCATCCTATGATCTTCTTCCATCTTGCTGACAATCCTCCTCCTCTGCACAGAAGACAGTTTCCTGGAAGTGGTCAGGAGGGCCTGCACATACTCTGCAATAATGATGGCGTTGACAGCCTTGACGAGGGCCTGCTCCGGAGCAGACACACAGATTAACTTCCTTACACTGAGCAAGCACCAAATCATACCTATAGGGCTCTGACCAGTGTAGACAGTGGATATTCGGTCCATGCAGCTGGCTGTCCCATTTCTTTGAAGCTATTTTTTTTAAAGTATTTTTTAAAGTATTTTTAAAAGTATTTTTTAAAGTATTTTTTAAAGTATTTTTAAAGTATTTTTTTAAAGTATTCCTTTAAAATGCCTGGTCTGATACATGGAGTACCTCCAAGCTGTATGTGGATGACATAAACATTGATGGTAAGTGTGGAGCCATCCTACCAAATGCAATGGGACCAGTTAGCTGACCCAAAGGTCACTGACACTCCAGAGCAGCAGCAACACTTGCCTTAGCTAATGAACACATCACCTGAGGACAGCTTGGTCGACAGACAAAGCCAGATCCAGATCCAGCCTCCCTGGATCATCCCCACCAGACACGGCCTAGGGCCATACCCTTGGGCACACAGTTGTGGCTGGGCACAGAGAAGTCACCTGGGCATCCCTAAGCCATCCACTACCTGCTGAGAAACCCCATTGCCAAGATCGTGCAGTGCCCAAAAGGGAGAGTGAGGTTTCTAAGGGGAGATGGGCTGCTGCACATAAACCACATTTCATTAGCAACTGAAATCAGAGCAGTGTTAGGCTGCAGTCCAAATGTACAGGAAATCCCCAGTCCTGTCCAAATCAGACAAAGCAAGAGACGGACAGCTCTGGCACAGTGCTCCACTACCAAGCTGCTGCTTGCCCCAGCATTAATGTGACATAATGTCCAGTGATCTGTCATAATCTGACATAATGGCAGGATACGAACAACAAAAGAATAGCTTCTATCTTTTTTTTTTCCTGTTCTATTACCTTTTTCCACATATCAAAATATTAATTAAAATCAGCACTGACAAAGAGCCTGCAGACCTGAGAGTCCAGTGCTTAGGGGACATGTGAGGCACAGGTAGCAGCAGCAAATCCAGCCGCATGGAAAAGAGTACCCCAGGTACCAATCTCATTACCAAAGAGACAGACTCAAGGGTGTTGTGAGACTCTCGAAAAATTGTTTAAAGGTGAAAAAACTCAGGTACTCTGTGAGCTTGTTCTTTCCCAACCCTCTGCCTGAGAGACTATGTCTTTTGGGGATATGGCCCTTTCCCTTCTCTGTGTGTCCACTCTCCATCAAAGGCCTTACAACTAACAGTAAGGCACACTAGAAGCTGAGAAGATTTCCAAAATTACTGGGGCAATGGCAGAATCAGAGATGGCCCAATGCTCCCCTTCTCTATTTGGGAGACGCATTCATTTTCCACATCTCTTCACTTGGTTTCTCTGCTGAGATTACAGAAAGCTCCTAGTTGTCACAGTAAAGACGGTATCCAACTCTGCTGGATAGAGGAACTGGACAGACACCACTTTAAAAGCTCTTTTAAAAGCAGACAAAACTGTAGTTTGGATTAACGTTCAAATACTGTGCCACCCAGAGGTTCAAGTACCAGTTTTGGTAATTTCTTGAGTAATATCTTGTTCTTACCTTCTTACTTATTTCTTACCTCGTATGTGTCTGGTTTTTTCTTCCCAAATACCAAAAAACTTTGCTTTAAGGATTCAAGGATGTGGTGAAAACTGCTGTCACACTTTTTGAAGTGCTCCTTCAGTGTTTCCTGAGGAAAAGGGGCAGACAGAGTCAAAGGGTGCACATGTAGAGACACCACAAAGACAGCAGACATGGACTATTGTGCTTCTGCTTTTTCGGCTTTCGGAAATAGACTCCTCCATGAGCTGCAGCATCCTGTGCCTTCATTTCAAAGAAAAGAAAACATTAAAGAAAGAAACAATTCAAACTCAGGAAGGATGTGTTAAGTTCTTAAGCCCAAACCTGGAAGACTGAAAACTATAAAATATGGGTGACAATAGGTGTAATCTGGGAACTATGTAAAATGTGCCCCTCTGGATGGGGAGTGCAGGAAGAGCCAGCCATTCTGCACCTTTCTGCTCTGACACCCTGCTCCCAGCATGGCTGTTACCTCTTATTCAGTGGGAAAGTACAGAGATCATTTAGAAGGTAGGAAGGGCATAAACTCAAAGCCAACATTGACACAGTCAGAGAAGGACTGAAAGCCTGAGACCTAGGTCTCCTGTTCCTCCCCAGGGTTGCCCCACTCCTTGTCAGAACCACCTCCAACTCCCACCTTGACATGTGGGCCCATGGGACAGGCTGGCAATGAGCTCTGGAGACTGAAGCTGCACAGTGTGGCCAGAGTTTCTTTTGTCATTTTCTTTTTGCTGCCTGCAGCATGCTTGAGGGAGCCTGTGCAATGAGTTTGAAGATGCTCAGGGGAGCTTCCCAAGGAAGCATACACAACCACATGCTATTAGGAGCCTGCAGTTGTGTGTAATTTAGACATGGAGCACCAGATACGAATATGGGTGTCTGGGCCAATAGTCTAATATTAGAAAGTATGAAGGTAGGGGAACTTATCCCAGGGGACGAGTAGATTTCTGATCAGCCTTCTCTATCTACATCCTGACTACCCACGACAGCCTTGGGCTCTGTGAGTTATCACTGCCCTGGGAAGATGCCCAGCTGCTGGGGATGAGTAGGTATCAGGTGAAGTTCAACCCTTGGGGTCTGGGTGCTCAGGAACACCATGAGGTGCCCATTTGTAGCACAACAGCAAATACTACCAACAGTGGAACGGGGATTCCAAAAAGTGGAAAAGATGAAGCTGTCAATATACAGCTTCAGACAAGGCAGAGGAAGGTACTGGGCCTGAAGATAAAACTACAGTTTCACTCCTTCCAAATGAGGACATGAGAGTGAAGTGTGTGTCTGCCTTACGGTCTGAAAATATTCAGTGTTAATGTGGGTTTCCCATACCTTGACTTTAGAAGCCACCGTCTGCAGAAAATGCTCAGTAATCTCATCTTCCATCCTGTCTAGAAACCCATTTACCTTAACATCCTGACCAGTGCTGGCACTGTAAATGTATGTTAGCTTACACCAGACAGCCCTGTTAAAAAAAGGATATGGAAAGTATTGATCAGATGAAATCAATGAAATTAGGCTGTTCTCTCAGATCGAAACTCTTCCTACTGTAACCAAAACATCATTAAATTGAACGGACACATGCTCAAGTCCAGGACTAGCTCAGTGGCTTGCACAGGTGCACCCCTCTTTTGGATGGCTCTCATTAAGGTAACTGCCACAAGGACACAAAAGCCCAGCGCACACAGATGCCACTTGTACCCATCACTAGTGAGTTTAGATAAAAAGTCAGTACTTCAGAAAGGAGTAGGCATGAAGGAGCCTTGACAAACGGGGCTGGATGAACATCCCGTGTGCCTCTGACACCCTACAAATACAAGACAAGCAATTATCTTCCATCAGAACAACCCTCAAGTCAGGAAATCCTGGTTAAAATGGTCATCAGCTTGAAACTGGACATTTTACTTTCTGGAAAAACTCAGTGTGTAACTTCATTCTCAGTATCACTGTAAAGAATTACATAAAAGAGCCTCATTAGTATTCAGTCTAGGATTCAGCACCAGCAACATGCAAACACAACAAACAAAACTCAACACAGGGCTCTGATGTCGAGTAAGCACTGTGCATATGCTGGATGTGGGCATTTTGCTGACTCCGGAGATCCCTGGACAATTTTACACAGGAGGAAGAGAAACAACCTTGTTTTCTCCATCGCTGCAAGCACTCCTGAAATTAGCTCATAGGTGCAAACAGCCTCCCCCATCCTTCTGCTCTTTATTGCTTCCTCCCTTCCTAGCAACCCCAGGGAAAGCCTGTCATGTTCAGCTAGGTTTCAAAGCACTTAAGCTTGGGCTTACCCTGAAGTGCACAAGCACACACATCTCAGTGCAACGTTTATGAGGCTTTCTTAATGAAGGAGAATGAGGCCAGGGAAAGGAACCACACAACAACACATGGCAGGGTTGGCCAGAATAATGTCCCCACATGCAACACAGCACTGCTGCCTGCCTCAGTGTTGTGAGCACCAGGAAGAGTGAGATGGTGGACTACGGGATACAGCCCCTGCACGTGCAGGGCCTGGAAGCAGGCAAGATACAGCAGCATGATGCTGCCAAGGCAGCAGTCGTGGCCCTGGCCACAGGTACAGCCCCTATGTGAGTCTCCTTCTCCTGGTACAGCACTGAGGGGTCTTGCTGACTGCAGCTGGTTCCCTCCATGCTTAAGGGCTGGTGTGCACGGAGCTGGATGACCAGCTCCAAGGAGGCAAGGCTGACCCCATAGCAGAGTTAAAAGGAAATCAGACCACAGAAAAGTAATTTCACTTCCCATGCCACTACGGCCTGGTTTCTGACCTGAGAATGCAGCAGTTCTCCAGGATCCATAAGCCACTGCAGATCTCTGGGCAGCCATCGAGCTGGAGAAAGCTTCTTACTTCATTTTCATAGCTAAATTAAAACAGGAAGACACATCTTTAACTGGTGTGCTTCATTAAACATCTGACAGCATCAGCTCAGCAGCAAATGGAAGAAACATTCCATGACAATTTGTCTTTTCAGCATGCACAGTTTCACTCTCCAAAATGGGATCTACAGCAGGACCAAGCCTGCACAGTGGCCACATGGCTGCCCCTCTTTCTGGTTGCTTTTAGGTCTGAGACTCTTCAGAACATCCCCCAAGGCTTTAACCTGTCAAGACAAGTCCAGGTGCACTTTGTTCCCACAGCTTTACTCCAACAGCAAATGCTGAGCACATGAAGAGCAGAGAAGTGCTGCCTCTCCAATAATAGCTGGATGGGAAACAGCCATCAAACTAAAGAAGGGCAATGGCAGATCCAGGTGAACAGTGCATCACCAGTTGCTTTATCAGGATTTCTTTCTTTTGAGCACTGAGGAAGTTGCCAAGGAGGAAACAGCGTCCTTCCTACCTCTCCAGGAACCTCAGGCACTCCTCCAGGCATACAGCTTCCACCTTCTCACTCAGGCTCTCACTGACATGCCAGGCGGCCTCCGTCTTCTCTGTTAGTATCTGTAGATTTCAAGGCGTGAGAGGAGAGCAGGCCAAAGCCATTTGTTCCCTATGCAGTGAGCAGGAGTACATCCTATCCCTCATGCTGCTGCATATCCCTCTGCCTTCTGGGCAACAACTTCAGTTTTGGTTTTGAGAACCCTTGTGGAAATAAAACTCATTTTTAGGAGACTGATTTTAATGCCTGATCCTCTACCTTTGCTACCATCACTTTCATTGTAGTCAAGAGGCTGGAGTCAAGTCCTGTGCCTGGGGAAGAGCCTATCCCTGTAGATGTTCTCTGCTAGCCATGTCCAGCCTGGCAGCTCATCTCAGTTGAAGACCTGCTATCTGCAGGAGCACCTGCACTTCATTGTGACACCCTCACAGACGAACTTGGGTTCAGATGCTATTAAGAAGGTTAGGCAGCTCTCACTGCCCTGCTCTTCCACCAGGGTCTCCACTGGGGGTGACTGAAGAAGACAGGAATCATCTCTCCAGCCACCACCTCTCACGCCTGACATAGCAATGCATGTTAAACCCTACGGTGTCTGTCTCACCACACTGACCCCAGCTGGGTAGCCCAGGTGCCATGAGAGGCGGGCTGTGCCAGACAGCCAAAATCCACTCCATGTTGGGCAGCCTGGAGCAGGTGGTAATGTAATGCTGCCCATTAGTTGCTTCGTGAAAACAAAAGCTTGCAAGGGGAGGAGGGCCAGATGGATAAAAGGAGACAGATGGATTCATACGCTGCACTCTCCCCATGCTCTGAGAAGCACCAGCCGCAGACAAAGGGTGACTCACATCGGGAATGGGTTTTTCCACTGCTCACAACAGATGTAAAAGTTCACCCAAATGGACGGGACAAAATATGCCAGCCCAAAGTGTCAGGAAACCATGGCTGATGAGTTTCCATGACACCTTGTTCATTTTCTATCTGATCTGTAAGTGTCACCCTGAGCAAATTGACGACGAGGAAGTAATTTCATAAGGCTTGCCTATTTATCCGGGCTTTTCCATCACCTGCCCCAGAGCATCCTAGCCTGTCAGTTACATACGCAACAGAGCAAAATTTGGCCATGCTGAAGCATGGCCAAATGTTGCAGATATGAGGACTAGAGCATTCAACCAGGCTTTGGCCTGATTCCCCTTAGAAACTTTTGTTCTGTCAGCTAAAAGCGGGAAATAAAAAGCTAGAAGCTACCCTAAACCAGGCACACCACTGAGTACATCACTGCTCCCCCACTCCAAGGTGATGGGGCAAGGTGAGGAGGGAGCAGTTCTCTCTGTGAGCTCAGCACATGGCACCTGGGTCTGAGTTGGGTCAGAAAAGCCTCTTTTTGCCGGATGAAGCTGTATCCTTTCCAGGAAGGCCAGCTACTATTGATCTGCAGTGCCCACCACCAGCCTCCAGGGGAGTGCCTGAGGTTGTCTGCCATCCCAAAAGACCATGGGGCTACTTCCCTCTCTTGTGACCTGAAACGGGACTGCCGCTGTGGTGGTGGCAGCAAAGGATACAGTCATGGCAGCCACAGCCTGTCCCTGATCTCTAGCATCACTTGAGCATGTAAACCCCAGGATTCATTTTAAGTCTTTTGAGGGTCTTTATCCAAATGCCCTCTGGCTGTGGTATATACTGCTCAAACAGCAGCAGAGCATGCTTCTGCAATGCCCTTTGCACACTCGCCTTCACTGTGCTCTGCAGCAGTCCCTTGCACTGGCTAACCCATCAGGGCAGCAGTCACATTTGCACTGCCACATAGGGGGACCTGCCATGGCTCAACAGCTTTCACTGGTTTTATAGAGGTGCACTGCAGAATATACACTATGACTTCCCAACAGGTTACATGAAAATCCAGGTGAATATATAAAAATGCAACTTCAGCTTGAATCAGCTCATCCCAGCTCATCCTTTTTTATGTAGTTTAGTTTAGTTCTCTTTACATATGCACAAGACAAAAACAAGTCTGGGAGCAAACAGATGCAGTTTAAGAATGGCAGCTAACTTGCAAACTTTTAACACATCAAGCTTAGCCCAGGACATGCAAAACTGGGTTTTGCCAAATACCTACATACTTGTGTGCAAAACCATGACTGCCCCAAAATACGAGAGCTTTTCAGTCCCCACCGGTTTACCTGAATCACTGCAGCATCTGAACAAGGGGGTTTCCCAATATCAAAGGCTTCTTTCAGGGCTTTCGCTACTTCCTTCTAAATATTAAAAGAACAGAGAAAAAACAGTTGAGATACAATGACATTCGTTAAGAGTTAGGTTTCCCAGCCCCTCATTATACATTTGGACTGGATGGATTTCTGCCTCTATTTTTTGGCTGTCTCATTTAACCCAAGGCCTGGCTATTTTCCAGCTGACCTAATAACATTGTTCTGTTTTGTTCTACATTGTTTGTTTGAGTTTAAATGATTTGCAGCTTCCTTTCATCCCAGTGTCAGCTCGGGTTATCTACAGTCTTCCCTAGTTAGCTTAGCTCATATGAAGGCACCCACATAGCAAAACAACACTTAGACATAACTCTGTGCTGCCAGCTACTGTAGCTGAGATTTTCCACCCTTCCTAGCTCCAACCAGCACCCACATAAACCAGCCAGCGTTAATTAAAAGCATTCCCTCACTTGAGCTAGGGACTTGTGAGTGCCAGGAGGAGTTGGGTTAGTGTTTAGAGCTACTGTCATGGAGAGATGAGCCCCATGAGGCTGCATGCTGGGAAATTTCCCAAGACTTGGCTGGCTTATGTTAGTTTGAATGGGCTGTAAAACCAAAACTAACACTGCAGAGAAAGGGCTCATTGCTTAAAACATGATCTGACCTTTCTAGAAGCTTTAAAGTCAAAAGTCTGTCTCATTTATTTATTCTTTCATTTATTCATCTTCCTCCAAGGAAACAGAAATAATGTAAAGTCTGATCTTCCCTTTCTGTCTTTGATCTTTTCTGGCTGATGAATTAGGAAATTTGTGGCTGTCACTTAAGAATTTCATCAAAAGTATACTCAAAAAACCACTCTGCGTACTCACTGAAGTGTTCATCAAAGACACATAAGCAGTTGTAAACAACCCAAGAAGAATTCCTTCCTTCCCAAGTGCCATCACCTGACAGTGAGCAATTGTGTGAACGCAATGTGCTGAGATAACACATCCCAGCCGAGCTGCACAAACACAGCCTGCCACAGTTGCACAGTAAAATCTGTCAGCTTAAGCCAACACGAAGATCTTGCTCCCCAATGGGACAAAGCACGCATTTAGTTAGTAACTGCAAGGCAATAACTTGCTGAGCCATGGTACTTAGACACATCAGATGATGCATCTGAATTAATACAAGCACCTCAGGCACCAAAGCTCCAATGTGGAGAGGACCAGAATTTCTGCTGTAATAAACAGGCCCAGTTTCCTCCTTGTTCCTCCCTGTCTGACCAAGACACAGCACCTCATGTTGTAAAGCTTCAGATCTATGGATGGCCAGCTCACCTGTGCTGACTGTCCCACCAACCACTTCCTCTCAGAAAATGCAGAGGGCTGAGTTATAGATTGTGTCCCTCATCTGTCCAGCTGCTGTTCTAACACATGCAAGAGCTTAACATCCTTGAGACCCCTACATCATTACCAAATGAGGTCAAAATTGGCTAAGATGCTCACTGTGGGTGGGAGTGCACTGCCAACACAGCGGCAGGCAGGGGGGCAGAACAACCACAAGGCAGGGCCTCAGCCCAAACTCCAAAGCACATGAACTTCTCAGTCCTCCTTTTGTCTACTTGAAAATATGAAGGGAGGGAAAAAGATGCAAACCCAAGTGATCCTTTGCAGGCCAGTGTAAACCTGCCTTGAGTTTTTGTCCATGTGTGCACGTCTGGCCCTGCCATCTCCATTTCTGGACAAAGAGACAGCTTTGAGCTGAGGCTGCAGAAGCAGGCGACAGAAAGTTCATTTTCCATCTCTCAGTACCAGAATGAACCCTGACATCACGCTGGAGGGTTTGCCTTACACTCATGTAAAATTCCCCACTACAGCAAGGCAGAGACAGATCAACACCCAGTCAATGGCACCATCATTTCTAGTTCCCCGACCTTGCAGCCTCAGAAGGCACAAAGCCCCCTTGACTAGACATGTGCAGATTGAGGGAACACTGCCCCCGTGCAGCGCTGGCTGAGTTCCCCACAGTGGTGTTTGGAAGTGGTTTTGAGCCCCACGTGGCATCTAAGCTCTCAGCACCTTCAGATGTGGTCAGAGTTCTCATCACTGATTTCTGTTTAAAGTGCTTTCAGTTCGCACAGGTATCAGGATGGCACTTCCAGTGACAAGCCAGGTATTCACAAGCAAAGCAAACCATAGCTGATTTTGGTCAGTCTCTTTTCTTTTAGAAAAACTTGGTCATCCACTGAAGTGACAAAACACACACCGGGTGATTTACAATCCTGATTATATACTACAGTCACTCAGAGATAACTAACTGGATATTTGCTCAATAGCAGTTTCCTGTGTATTTGGAATAATAAAGGGCTGGAGTATCCTAGAAGAAGAAATAGAGTGATAAAACAGGTTTTATCAGCTATTCCACTGAGCTGAGTAAGGAGACATCCATCATTTTTCCATATGGAGTCAGCTCATCTCAACCTCATTAGCTTGAACCTGGAGCTGGTCCTAAGCTGGCCAGGTTTGAAGCAAACCAAGACTCTGCTGTGCCACGCACTCCAGCAATTCCAGCTCTGTTTTTTATGCACAACGTTGGACTGTGTGGAGCTGCAATGCTCTACATTCAAGGTGGCACAAAAAAATGCAGTCAACTCAGGGCAGCATAGTACAACCACGGCCAGATCTGGGTGAGCCTGCTCCATGCATGGTGTATCAGGAAAACAGACCATGGTTAAACAAAAGCTTTCCCCAGCTCTTACATTAGAGTGAACAAAAAAAAAGTTAAGTCCTCCATCACTGTTAGTCAGCATCTTTGAGGGCTTGTCAATGACCCAGTGACTTGCTCTAAGGAAACCTTAGCACTACCCTGAGTAGTCATTTCCTTCAATGAAATAGGTTCTAAAAACAGACCTTAAGAACATGTGGTCTTCCCCGGGGTAATGATTAGAAACAGGCCACAGGGATCCTCGATGTTAAACCCTGAAATCAGCAGGCTTTAAGCATCCTGTCACCGGCTGGCACCTCTATTCCCATGTTTGTGACTACCTTCATGCTCTCCTTCAGGGAATAGGTCTTGAGGAAAACCTCTGCAATTTAGAGTACTTTCCCTTGAGTGATTCAGCAGTTTGCCATGGAATTTCCCCTCCTCTGCTCCCCAGGGGCTGGTGGAAAGGGAAAGCAAGTGACATGAGTATGGTAACTCCTGCTGCTGCATTTTGGCTTTAGCTGAGCCTAGGAGGCCACGCTGAGTTTTCCAAATAGCATGGTTTCCCCTGGAACTCCCCGCTGCTACAACACATCTTTCCTACTTCATTTGTATTCCATGTGCCTCAACAACATTCTTCAAAGGGGGAGCTTTGCTGAGAAAAGAGAGAGATGCTGCAGCCCTGGAGCTGAGGTCAGCAGTGAGATCACGAGGCAGGAAGCCCTGCTCTGACCTTACTTGAGGGCTGTGCCGGGTGTGCAACAGGTGCAGGATTGCTTGTGCTGGGCTCTGGAAATAATTGCTGTAGCCTCGGCACTGTCAGTCGAGCAGGATGGGGAGGGCTGTGAGGGGTCCACATGCAGACAAAGCCTGCAGCCTCAATATCCTGCATAGCTGAAGCAAAAGGGCTATAAAAAACCCAACTGTTGCACACTGTGGGCTCATTAGCAGCTGGAGAGAAGATGAATAGCGTCTTGAAATGGCCCTCAACAAGGAAGCGGATGTCACCCATAGCCCCCTTTCTTCCAGATACATTGGCTTCTGAGCAGAATAGATTGCAGCAGTAAAAAGATGCATCAGAGAGACGGAGAGTGATTTGCAAATATCCCAGCACCTCTTTGCGAAGCAGCAAGGGCAGGGCAGCAACCTTTTGGCAGAAGACAGTCATGGAGCTTTGTTCTGGGCTCTGTAATGAAACTCGGCCAAGATGGAGAGCTTGGACTCAAGCACACCTGAGCTGAGCTGGCTCATCTAGCAAAAGAGCAGTTAATTTAACAATGGGAGTTTTAAAACCATGTGAATAAAACAGGTAGACTGGGGTAAAACTCCTCAGTTCTTACCTTGGCGACTGCAAGTAACTTTTCCTCAGTCTTCAAAGCAATCCACAGGAGACACCATACACCAGAGGAAAGGCTGTGCTGGGGGGTCTGCCTGGGTCTCAGACATGTCTCGTTGCCACTGTGTACAGACACAAGAGCAGAGGGGAAGCTTCCCACTGCTCCACAGCCCATCACCTGCCAGGCACCCCCTGCTTGGCTCCATGGCCTCACGCCAAGCAGATGAGGTGCCCCGCAAGCACCCAGTGGTGTTTGCAGTGCTGGGGCAGCTGCAGCATGGTATTTATTATCATAACCTTTTGTCAACTGTTCTTCTGTGCTCTTTCTTTTCCTTCTTCCTATATTTGCTGCCCAACATTTTGCTCATTGTTTCCTTCTCCCCTTCCCTCATTGCTGCTGCTGAACTCCTTCATGGGCTTGGGCAGAATCGCCCAACCACACTTTCGTGGATGCACCATTTTACAAGTGTCACATATTCTCTGAATGAAATAAGAAGCAGCTATATACCAGGACAACTGCAACTACATGTGAGCTTTCATTAGGGTTGTAACTGTACAAAGAGGAAAACCTAAATAGTTAAGTTTGGCATCTCTGCTGTTTTCAGTTCCACTTTCTTCACTACATTCTGACCTTACTACAGTCATGGGCTGCTCTTCCTTCTTTTTTTCTTTTTTTATTGAAAGAATTCAGCATTTGCATAACACATTTGTTCCTATCTTTGAGCTTTCCTTTATATATTTAGATTACATAATTATTCACCTCCAATTTCATGCGAGTTTTCAATATTTCATCAATCTGTCACTCTAAAATTTTACCATTTTAAAAGCAGCAGTAGAATGGGTGTATCCTCGCCATACATCTCCCACAGAGGTGTTCAAGGACAGGTTGCACAGAGCCTTGGGTGACATGGGTGACATCTGACCCATTTAGTGTGAGGTGCTCCTGCCCATGGCAGGGGGGTTGGAACTAGATGATCTTAAGGTCCTTTCCAACCCTAACTCTTCTATGATTCTATGATTCTGTGATTAGCACGCACCAGCATGTACCCACCACGCTGTCTCCATCCTTCTGGAGCTGGTGAGGGGAAGACCCCACCTGCTGAACTGCCAATCAAGCATTTATAAGTGTAATCAATACCAGGAACAAAGGATGGAATCTTGCGTGGAAGCAGTCACAGGGGGTGAAAACTATTAGGGTATAAGTAGATTGGAGCTGTAAAATAGCAAAGTAACCATTCACACAGAGAATCAAACACCTCACCTACCACTGTCACACAGAAAGACATCACAAGAAAGCTTCAGGCTTTGATGACACCCACGGGCTTTTAATTCACATTGAGACAAAAGGTCCCAGATGTGCTGCTCTTCAGATCATGGGGAAAGCCACATCCATTTTCTCAGTCTTGGACAGGAATTTAATGACCTGCTATATGTTTTTCTTGTGATCTAAACACTAATGCAGGAAATACAAAAACAACAGGTCAAACTACAAGCCAGATAAAGCAGCAAGAGAACCATGGAGCCAACAAGAAAAGTCTGCAGAGCACCGTGATGACATAAAGGCAAGAGAAAACTATTCTGGGGTGACTGGAGTATCACAGACCTTGCTAAAAGTGTCTTAATACAAGAACAGAAACTGGTGAAGAAAGCAGGACACCGTGCATCTCCAACAGGAGTCCAGCAGAGAAATAACTGCCTACCTCTGGTAAGCCCCTAAGCCCAATACCAATGACTTAGAAAAAGGCAGTACTGCAATGAAAAAAGGATCTGACTCTGAGAGAACAGAAGATAAAGCAGGCAGTGGGCAAGTCAAAACTGAACAAGAGTCCTGAACATCACTGCCTTACCAGGAAGCAGGGATCATGCTTGGAACTGAATAGAGACATAGCAAAAATGTACAGAAAGGAAGTCCTTCAAACATACCTTTTGTACATTTTAAGGCCCCATTCATAAACTAAAAGGCATTGGCTGAAGCTGAAATGGCTACTGTCAGTAAGTGTGGCAAGGTGAGAAGACAAAGAGGCATGACAGCAGTAGGTGTAGGTGCTGAGCAGTCCTGCTTCCTCAAAGACACCACTTCCATGCTCCAGGCTGGGAAGAAACGACGTTTCCAGTTGACTCAGATGCTGTTTTAATGCAGTCTCATTTGCGTTAGCAGAGGAACTCAGCGGGGGAATCTGGGCTGTCATGTACTGTATTAGCTGTTCCTCCAGTTCTTTCCTCCAGAAGTTTGGACTCCATGTGGAAACAGGCCCAGTCTCTTGGCTGCTGCCAAGCCACTCTGCTTCCTTCTGCTTCTCCCACTTCAGTGATTCCCCCACTGACTGCAATGGCTCCAGGAACATCCTACCACTTCCACTGAGCGCTTCGCCCACCACAGTCCACATTCGTTCAGCCAGTAGCTTATAAAGTGATTCAGACTTTCCCATCTCATCGTTTCCAGAATGCTCCAGATTATAAATATGATCACAAGCTTCAAGAAATTTTCCTTGCTCAATGAACCCACAGATGGCTTCTTCTGCAACACAGACAGTAACAAGACAACTTAATGTTTCTTCACTCCTCTATAGGACCCACCACTTTAACATCTGAGTACTGAAACATATAGTTTATAAGTATCCCAAAATCCCAAAAACCTACCCAAGATCACCTCCCGTAAGGTCTAGCACTAGCACCTCTCAATTTCCTCAGGGCAAGCAGTTTCTTTCCTCTTGCTTTCTTTCATCCTTTCTCCTCCAGGCTAACTAAGCCTGCAGACTAGTTATCTGTAGCTTTCTGCCATCATCCCAGCAGACCTCCTCATGTGGGCAATGCAGGTTCATTAATGACCATGAATGTATCTTTTGTCTGGAAGAAAAGCATTAGAGAAGGGACTTCTTCTGCAAGAGCCAAGAGGTGCAAGTCAAGCCTAGAAGGAATCCTCTGCCTTCTCTGCAGAAACACTGGCAGGACCAAAGTGCTGCAGGCTGTCTTGTGAGGTCCCTCCTGCCTGTTCACAGTCCGGTAGGGTGTCATTCCTGCCAGCGAGTTCTTGTCTTAGACTGGGACTGCACAGCCCTCTCCTTGCCAGGACTTTTCAACCCGGCCAAATGGCCAATGTGCTATTTTGCCCAGAGGTGAAAATCGGAAGGCGGGCCACCTATCTGCACTGTCTCAGCAATGGGAATTCACATAACCCCCCCATGACTTCCATGTCTGCAAGAAGCTGTGGCGACTGAGCCACTGTCCTGATCACCAGACACTCCACCAAGACAGATACAAAATCCTTGAGGTTCAGTAGTTGCAAGTTTTCCACCAGTGCTTGTTTCTAAAGTATCTTACCCATCACAGCCAGCCCACCACTAACAGTTAAATGTAATTTCACAACAGCTGCAGATTCCGTCCTATGCATTTTATAGATGACAAAAATGAGCAATAAAGGGTTAAGAAAATTTGTCCAAAGGTATCTGGAGCAGAGCCCAGAGGAAAAATCAAACCTGATGAGAACCCAGGGAAAGTTAAACAAGGCCAGAAGCAGTGGGACTCTGAAATGCATTCAGGATACAGCTTTGGGTATAGAGTGAAGAATGAGAAGTATATGAGCTTCCGCTATCAGTATCATTGAATACCAGGTTAGAAGGAACCTCAAGGATCATCTGGTCAAACTTTTCTTGGCAAAAAGCTATCACCTATACCTTAACTTTCATCTATGAAAACACCTCATCTATGCAGTAAGAATTAAACAGGACTGGAGGGACAAATGTGACACAAAATAGAGAAGAGCTGATGCAAGGGACTTCAGCAAAGCAATGGGCAAGCTGCTCCAGAGGAGTCTAACAAGCTGCACTTGTCCTACCTCAATACAGGCAACACACATGAAATGTTTACTGGGAACAATTAATTCATGCACAACCTACCTCCCCCTCCCCACCTATGGAAGAACAGCACAGTCACACTCAGCAGCGTGTCAGTCACAAGTACACTGTTTTTCTCACAAGACATATCAGGAGTCTTTGCAGGGATAAAAATAAGAACAGCAAAGAGAAGTACTTGTGAGGCAAAGGGCAAGTGAAATACAGAGCAAGCCCCCAGTTCATGAAGGACAAGAACTCAGGTCAAGGATGCGGAGGAGGAAAGTGTAAAGCACCTACTCCAGAAACTAATGAAAAACAAGAGCCTGCAGTGCTGGGAGAGGCAGAGAAGGTCCAGGACTGGATCCAGAGATAACTTCAAGGTTACCTGCAGGCACCCCACCCTCCGCTCCCTTCCTACTGGTTGTCATCTTCAGCAAATTCCCTGCTATCTCCACACCACCAGCCTTCTCTTCCGCTGCCTCTTTTCCACTGGCCACCACCTTCAGCAATTTTCCTGCCATGGCTTTCAGCTTCCCTCTCCTCTTTGCTTCCTGCTGCTTATTCTCCTCATGCGTGGCCCTGGGCAGTATCCTTGCATCTTCCCCGGCCACTTTCTCCCACTTGCTGCCTCTTCCTGCAAAGGCTCCCCAGAAATACTTTGTCTTCCTCATCATCCAAGCAGGTTCAGACACCTTCTGTCCAACTGAGAACACTATCAGACAACAAGAGTTAGAAATGTTAGAAAACCGTGCAGGGTGATCTTAGCAGCTGTCCAACAGAGAAGTCATTTCTCCAGATTTATATTTTCATTCTGTGCAGCTACAGGCTTCAGCAGCCTTCAAAGAAGGGGAACCTGGTTCCTGCCCATGCTGGGTGAGGACATTTTTATAGGCTGCCTGCCCTTTTACGTACTCTCTCTCTTCCAGGAAAATGATGTCAAAACCTCACCCCAATCTAACCACGAGCACGGGGGGAAAGCCAGCGGGATTTTCAGCATTTTCTAAATTACTAAAGCATCCCTGTGTGCTGTCAGTTGTTTCAATGGCAATCTTCTCAGTTTAAGCGAGTTGATTATTAATAGTTTCTATGAAGGACTTATCACTTTCCACCCATGTGCCCCAGCTGCACCTGAGCTCTTTCTTGGCAAGGAAATCACGCCTGGCTTTGTAGCCAAATTTTTACTCACCTCCCAGTAAAGCTGGTGTTAGTCAACAGGGAAGTAAAGCCCTGGAGAATGGATGTTGGTCTTCATGTTTTAGCAGCACCATTCAGAGGAGATAAGAGCGATCTCAGCCTACTGGATTCTACAATTTCACAGCAACTATATACACTATTCCATCTTATTTTACATTTATAAACACACACACACATATATATATAAATGGCATAACATTGTAGCAATACACATGCGTATGTACACATACAGGTCTATTCACCAGCCAACATCCACAGTGAAGAAAAAGAAGTATGCCCACTGAGTGCAAGGACCGTACTGGTGAGTCCAGGGCTGCTAAAGGTTCTGGCCACAAACCTCAGCACACAAAGAAAACCTTTCCTACACAGAGAGTACCATTTAACTCAGGAGCATATGGTCAAAACAGATTTTCAAAAAGTCCCTGCATTGCTGTGAGAAAGACACCGCACTTGGAGATAAGCTGAACTGCTGCCCTTACCATGCTCTCTTTGCTTGGTACTTACAAACTGGTTTTTATTTCTCCATTCCATTATTATAAAAATGAAATCAAGGACTTGAGGATTTTCGTCATTTGCATGCAGTCTTGCATTAGCCATTAACAAGCTGTACTGATTCAAAACCAGACACCGATTTTGGGGGGTATGCATTTAAGAGGCCTTTTATTCCACACAGCATCTAGGATATTCTAAATACGTGCATTCACCTTTCTGGGTTTAACGCCTGCGGTTTCTTCCAGGATTTTCTACATTTGCGTGACAGTCAAATTCCACTAGTTTCCTACTTGGAAAACAAGTAAATGTTATGTTGTTCCGGCTCTTTTACCAAGTGTTTAATTCCACCAGCATGTTATCATGGAGCCATTTGATTCATTTGTAACGATAGGGAGGAGGAAATCAATGCATTTCATTTGGAAGGACAATCAGAAATTCCAGCAGTGGTGATACATGTGAGTTGTTGCCAGTAGGAAATACTGAGGTTGCACAACACAGTGTTTTCCCAGGTTGTGAAAAGAGTCGAAAGTTGAGAGGATTTATGTACATTCCATTTTGACCTTAATTTTTAATCGGCTGAAGTTAAAATATTTCTTTTGGAATATTATAGCTGCACTGTATATGAATACAAGACGGAGAAGAAGGGTTAGTGCTGCGGAGACGCATTCCAGGCACACTGAAACCCTTCACCAACATTTTCCCATGAAAATTCCAACACAATGTGTTTATGTTTCACTTCATCAGCATTTTTCCAACAAGCCAGCTCTAACAAAAACCATTTCCCTAGACTCTCTGGAAGGAAATTGGATGTCATAGCACCAGTGCTACAGGCAAGATTCTCTGCAGTATAGAGATTACAAACACACTACAATTACAGATCGTGCCCAAAACTGGGGCAACATGATGTATGGGAATTGCTGTATTTTCCCAGAAAACTTCTTTCAAGGGAATACAGTATGAGCCTGTGGGGAGTGACTGAGCAGAGATGGACAGATTTCCTGAGGCAAGGACCACTTCTTACTCCATGGCCCATTCTCTGCACCCAACCTAAGCCATGGTAGATGCTCCCCAAGATGAGAGTGCCCTCAGAGCACATCCCTGAGTACTGTCACACCAACAACCAGATGACCTGTTCTACCTTTACCTTGTTCACAAACCAGGGCCAATGTGTGTGTATGGGCAAACCAGCCAGCTGCCTCAGGGAGAAGGCAGGCAGGAGCACTCTATGAAGGGACAGCAAGTTGGGGATGGCCTTTCTGACTGTGGGCGCTGAGCCCGTCAGCAGCATGAGGTGATGCCACATCCCTCCTGTGGCAGTGGGAGCAACAGTCCATCATCGCCCACTCTGCATACCTCTGCTCACAACTACTTTCCAAAGGCAAGGGTTGAAGCATGGCATCAATGACAGGGAATGCACTGTACCAGGAGAGGACTAATGAGCTGCCAAAAGGCCACCCAGCAGCCTGCTTTTCTGGGTCTGTGTGCCTTAACAGCATATGCAGGGTGCACAGGTCTCACCCCCCTCTGTCTCTAATGCTATTTTACTGCTCAGGTTCTGCCATTAAATGTGGGGATAGTCTGCTCTGCAAGAACATCTTCTACCACAG
Source organism: Lathamus discolor (assembly GCF_037157495.1). Classification (NCBI taxonomy): domain Eukaryota; kingdom Metazoa; phylum Chordata; class Aves; order Psittaciformes; family Psittacidae; genus Lathamus; species Lathamus discolor. The sequence goes on along the minus strand of NC_088889.1, from coordinate 24,293,211 downwards.
TGCTCCCACGAATGGTTTTATGCCTAGACAAAGTCTGCAAGGAAGCTACACCTTTACAGCAAGAGAGCTGAAAAGTGTCACAATTAAACTAGAACAAAGGTTTTTCACAAAGCATTAACATAACACAAAGGGATTGTTTGCTCTCCAAAACCACCATTTGAGCAGGGAAACTGGGACACTGCTACATTTCACCTGCCTCTTCCATGGGCTCCTGAGCTGCCCACCCAAGGGGAGTTCTTCCAAGCAGAAAGAAGGGCAGTAGGAAACCACAAAGACACAGCACTGTGACAAGCACTGTTCTGCTTCCAAGCAATCTCCTTTGTCAGGTGTACCAAATGAGCCTCCTCTTCCTCAAAAGGCACTTCTTGGAAGCCTGTCCCAGCCCCTTCTTCTTCCTGGTGTTTCAATGCCTCTATTTATCCTCAGTGCAAGGTTCTGCAGGGGGTTCATTCTCCTTCCCACCCTGACCCATGCTATGCTTTCTGCAAAAGAGCAGTTTGTCTTCTGGGACCATCCCCAGCATTCGGGAGTTTCCCCCATTGCCTGGAGCTCCTGGAAAAGCCCACAGCCTCCCCACATCACTGAGCCTGTGTTTCTGTCTCTGAAAAACTGTAATTCCTTTGTCTGTGGGATGTTTCACTCAACCAGTGAATAGCTCAGATAAATTTTTATACTGTTTCTCTGTTGACTTAACTCTTCATCTTGCTGCTTCCCATTTCTTTTGCCTCTAGAGATAAAATCTCTTCATAATAATTGGGTTGTGTGCCTGACCTGAACAATAGCTGTTTGGTCTGGATGCTAATCAGATGAAGTCAGACTATTAGCACTTCAAATTAAATGACTTTGCAAGAGTCCAATTACGTTAATATTCCAATTCTAGCAACGCAGTGATGTCCCTGCTTGCTTTGCAGGGACTCTGCATGAACACAGTCAGGCATATACAATGGAAACTTTGTGCTCAGTAGCATCTGTTCTATGAAATATGCTTGGTCCTAGCAGGCGAGCTGGATCTGCAGTATTTGGGGGTGTTTTCAATTCCCTTCTTGTTTCCAGAACATGCTGGTACTCTCCACAACTTCGAACCAAAGGCATAAATGACGGCAGAAAGGAATATTAATTATGATAATAAAACACGCAGAGTATGGCACAGAAACATGGTGGTTCCCTAGGATACAAACTCACGCAAAACCACTTTGTGAAGCTATGCTGTAGTCTGACAATGCGTTCCTCCACCCACATGCAGCATCTTTGATTTCATCAGCAATCAAAGAACAGCCAGTCTGTATTACAAGCAAGGTAGGCTTTTTGGAGAGAGAGAAAACAAACAAACAGTACACAAATACCTTCCCCTCCAGTTTGAAATTGCAGCTGGCATTGCCATAGTGGTCATATGCAAGAGATGACTTCATTAGTTGTGCAAGATTAGCTGTTGGCCATTCTGTGGAAAGCATGTATTTATTTCCTAAAGAAATGAGACAACGCAGACACAGGTTGCATGCATCTCTGTGTTCATCTGATCCCCTAACAAACTTTGAATGGCTTGTAAGTCAGGTTTAACCAATTTTAAAGCTAGTTTTAATCAAACCGACAGAGGGTGGCTGACACAAAATAGTACATCATGAAAATATATTGCTGAGGAGAGAACATAGACCTTCACAGCTCCCGCTGAGAAACAAAACATGGCACAGCCTGTATCAGACACCAGAGATTCCACACGGCAGCTCAGTCCTAAGGTACACAGACATGGTTTTCTTGCCTCTGCTCCTTGCCAAATCCCCTGTTGACTCTCCAGATAACCTCCGTGTGTGCAAGAGTAAATAAAGCAGCACAAATATTTAATACAAGCAACCTTTCCCATAGCAACAGCTAAAACAAAGCTGCTTCCCTGTGGCACCTCCTCGCCGCAGGCTGCACCCTCTCCCCTCCCCAGCACCTGTGCTACACCGAACAGGCCAAAGAGCTGCGACTTTGGAGCTAATCTGGAGCTGCCACTGCTGTCTGACAGCTATGGTTAGAGCAAGGGGAAATAAGGAATTTTCTTCTTTCTGCTACTGAACGTGTTCACTTGAGTAGCTCTTCTCCAGCCAGCCACTGATTTTCATCCCATTTTGCAGAAGTTAATCTGACACTTCTGTCCTGCTCTGGATGTGTCTGAAACTGGAGGAATTCAGTTTATGATGAGGAAACAGATGGATTGATAGACAGACAGGCTGCATGGTCCCAGCAGTTTAGAAACCACACTAAAGTCCTAAGAATAAGTTCCCCAAAGAACTGAGTACTGCCCCGTTCCCTGCCCCGAATACTGGAACAAAATACATTTGGATGTGATGTACAATTTGCACTGCCTCTGTTTTCCTCCTGATTGCGAGGACCCTATTCCAAACTGACCTCAATTTTCACTTAATTAGTAACCTACTTTGACATTCCTTTGGAACATTTTTAGCTAATTCCTGGGGATTTTTCCTAATTCTGGTCTTGGTTTGTTTTGGGGTTGGGTTTTTTTTCAGAATGACACAAGCATTGCTTCAAGGAAGATGTTTCCCTTTTGACAACAACTCCTTAAGACCATCAGCTCCATCCCCTTGCCCCAGGCACCATGGTTTGGTATATGCCCTCCGCTGCCTGCTACAGCGTGCACTGGGCAGGATGTAAAGTTTCTGTAAAGGTTTGAGGGCTGTATTCTAATTTCTCCATGGACAAGAAGCTACCAGGGAAAGCAGCTTGCATGGAAAACATCAGAGCTGCAAAGTGAGGCAGGCTGACAAAATCTGTTTGCCCGGGGTGCTGGAGTCCTGCATGGGCAGCAGCTGAAGAAGAGGTACTATCTGACCTTGTTCTCTGACCATATATACCTCCACATAAACAATATAGACACTATATACCCTATGTCAAACTGCAAAGTATACTGTGCCAAGAAGGGGGTTGAAGGACAGGCGACTTGGCCTCTCTGCCTCAAGAGATCAGGAAAACAGGAAGACAAAATATTCCAGGGGTAGTTTTTGACACCTTAAATCCTATTATTCAGGGTCCACCCTGGTCACTTCTGTGCCCAGAAAGCCCAAGTCCTGAACAGCAGCTGAGGGAAGTGTTTCTACCACAGAAAGCACTGCAGTGCTACTGGCTGTCAGTCTGGTCACATCCCTAGAAGAACAGCCACCCAACAGCTTGGTTTCTAATCCTACAAACTATCTGAAGAGTCATCCAAGGGAGATTCCAGGGGCAGGTCTGCCACAGAAAAAATACAAGTCAAATGCTGCTCGCTATCCTTGGGATGGAAAAAGCTGTCTTAAAAAATAGATTATGGATACTGTTTGCTAGTCTGGTAAAGAATGCATTACCTCAACCACCACCATGTCTCTTTGTGAGATGATCCATGATTTTATCCAGGGGGTTGTTTTGGGGGTTTTTTTGAAAGCTTGTATCATGAATATTCTATCTGCATTTGGACAGACAAGCCTAAAATGGTTTCATTTGCGTCTTCTCATTTGGCTTAGATTGAAAGGATTCCTCATTTGCACATGTATTCTTTTCAGCAGTAAAAACTTTAGGTTCAACTTTGCAGGAAACTTTCTACTCACATTTGTACCCACAGCCCTACACGGGGCAGCATATGCAGAGACTTGGGACTGAAAATCCACATTACATCATTTGTATGTTTTTCCTGCTGCCACAAGAGGTAAGTGATTTCCAGTCTCCCATGTTTCACCCCCACTGTACTGACATAGCGCCACAGGCACATCTGCTGGACACCATCTGGAGGCTAAAAATCATAACTACAGATTGGCTTCTAAGACATCCTGAGACCTCTCAGATAGGAGCTGGGCACATTGACATATGAACACAAGACCAAACTCAACCATTTCTCCACTCTCCATCCCTGGCTGCAAACTAAAGCAGGAATGCCCCACACACATGTTCTGCAGTAACAGTTGTTCTATGGGATGGGATATATTGACAACACAGTGCAGAGCCCTTATCCTCCTTGCTGAACACTGACACAGCAAACAGGTTATTTAGGAGAGCAGGTAGGAGAAAAGAGAACAACTTTCATACAGACACCTAAATAAATCACATTTTAGAAACACTCAGCACCTAGCAGCTCGCACTGTCACTTCTGAACAGTTTTAGTAAGAACTCCATTCCCACTCCACAGTGAGTGGGGCGCTGGTTTAGCCACTAGCCCTGGTAAAGCTCAGGAGAACTAAGACGATACCATTTCATTCTGTAAAAAGGTCCCTTTTAAGAGATTTTTGCAATCTCTAAACACTGGAGTTAGCTACCTACAGTGAGAGGTTTGCTGCAGGAAAAGGGTCCTAGGAGAGAGGTAATCATCCTTTGAAACTGTTACAGAAAAACACCCTTGGGAAGAACTAGGCATGAGCACAAAGAGAAGCATTATTTTTTTATCAGCATGAGTTCAGGCTGAATAAAGCAGGCCTCCCAAGCACACGGTGATAAAACAATTTACACTGCACCACTGTGTTCTCTTCCAAAACCAGAGAAGTATTTAGAGGAGATGTAGCACTAGAAAATCCAGCACTGCTACATGATGTGGAAGCTCCCTAAGACTTTCCACATTTTGCTGACCCATTCTTACAGGAATTAAAGAAATACCAACAAGGCAAGAGGTGGGCAAAACCAAGGGAGGATGGGGGGAGGCATCAGGTACAAGCAAGGTGAAGAAAAGGGAAGAGCATTTGTAATGCATTCATCTGCTGCCAGTATCAGGATGTAACCCATCTTCCTGCTACTTCCCACTTCTCAGCAACGTGGAGGGGGTGCTATGTAAAGATTCAGAGACACTAACCCAGCTCCCAAGAGCTGCACATCACCAACCACCAGCACATTGGCAGTGTTCCACTGCTGCCTTCATTGCAGCCATTCTGCCAGCATTTATTGTGCACAGCAAGAATTTCCCTGCAAAGGAGAAAGATGTGGTCCTCAAGGAACTAAAATTAGGTAGTTTGTAAGGATGCTTCTAAATTATCAAGCAAATTAAAAGCAGAAACACTACTTTTTTTTCCCATCCTGAACAAGTTATCTGTACTGTTAGTACCACAGATCTCCAGCACATGTTATCTACTGGCTGTCAAGAGCTGAGACTCTTGAAACTCAATTCATAAAGTAGCATTAAGGACGCATTCCAACAAAGAATTTAAGTAAATGACTATTTCCTTTTGTTTCAAAGAGAATATTAGCCTCTTAGCTGTACAAATCCGTTTAGTGAGCAGGAAATAGTGGTGTGAAGTAGTGTTTGTATGCTTCATGGCTAAGAGGCAACAAATACCTTGGAGTCAAAAGCTTCTGAAAATCAAACAAACTGCAAACCAATTTAATATAGCTGATCTTCACACAGCACAGAATCGTTGGATTTTAAAGCAGATGCCTTGGAACTTGTTTGTTTGAACGAATGGGTGTTTTGGTATTTGGTATTAATGGTATTTTCTGTGCAAGGTTTTAATGGGAAGCTTCCAAGCCCAATTGTGGCTACATTTTCACTGAGGTCTCTCTGGCTGTTAGCACACTTTTAACAGTTAAATATACCTCAGGTGGGCAAAATGGGTAACATGGGAGCAAAATAAAAGCTTTTGTGCTCAATGCATGTTTTACATCAGGAAAAAGAAGACTGCACTGATTTTGCTGATGAGGATAAGAAGACGAACTGGGCACTCCCTAGCCCTGATTCCTACTAACCTTACCCCAGGTAACTGTTTAGGTCTATGCAAAGGGAAAGCCAAAAAGCTGCAAAATATCTTCTGGATCAAAATAGCTATGGATCCCACTGTGTACAGGTGGGACCTGAGTCCTTCATGTCTGCAACTGCCTTCCTCCACCCTTTGCATGTGTAAATACAACTGAAAAAAAAGCATATTAACATTATCTTTCCTCTAGCTACCCATGCTCAGGGGCTGTCACACACAGACAAATGAGGAACTCCAAGATGGACTGTAGTCTTAGCTAAAATATATAACACAACAGATCTGCTGTGCTAGTTAGTTCCAAGAAGAAGCAGCTGTACCTTGTGATATTAATTTATTCTAACATTATTTGAAGGGAAGAGATGGGGAGAGATATTGATATGTATGGCAGGTACTGACTAGTATTTAAAACCTTTGGCATTACCATATGCGCCTGGAAATAACTGCCAGCGCTATTTGTTGCTGTCATTGATGACAGCATGTAAATGACTACCTAATCTGCATATACAATTAAATAATCAGATGCCATATGTAAAAGCACCTATTTATAGGTGTGGAATCAGAGGAAAAATTTAAGCTGCATCTTCATAACATAGCATCTCACAAATCAGATCCTCTTGAACAGAGGAACAGATCTTCATTACTGAGTGCCCCATCTTATGTTAAAAAAAATCCTAAAAGCCATAATCAATATTTCATATTATTGATTCACCCCTGTGACGCACTGCATCAGTAATGCCTGCATCCAGCCTGCTGGCAGGAAGCTATAGCTGCCATCCAGAAAATGCCTGTCAACTTTTCAGAGCTCACTATGAACAAAACAAGCTGGCAAAAAACCCCCATCCTGCAGAAGGCCTGTTCACCGCATTCAATGAAGGCTTGCTCTATTCTTACCAACAGCTGACCTAGATTCTATGCCTGAATGAGAGCATTTCCCAGCATCGAGGCTGTTGGGAGAGTCAGAAATTCATGTCATGGTGGGGGAAGAAAGAAGGTATAATCTTAAGGGAAAGTGATGGCATCCATTAGTCATAAAAAAGCTTTATTCAAATCTGCACAAAGCACTCCTCAACATGCTTCTGCTCTCATTCCAGAGTCTGGAAAGGGCTGCAGTCCTCATTTCAGCATACACGGCAGGCCAGGCAGCCACAACTCCATGGGGAGGCCGAGATGTGCCAAAGCCACGGAGGACATGACCGCACAGTGGGGTGGCCAGCCTGCTGCTCCAGAGCCACCCATAGCTTTCCAGCAGCTTGGAGGCAGCTCCTGCCCCTGGGCTGCCAGCAGCAAGGCTGTGCTGGATCATGGACTGCCAGTTCACATCATGCCAAGAGGAAATGAGCCGATGAGGTCTCTTAGGTCCTAGTCGACACTGCCAGGTTGTGATGGGATCCAACTGCAGACACAGAGCACATCCATCACCTCTGGGACACAAAAGAGGCCTTGACAAGGCAATGTCATGTCCTGCTGGTGAACCATACAGGACACTTCTCCATCTGCCAGTTCTCCAAGAGAACGGAAATGCACTGTGTGGCACTCAGTAATGTAATTATGGTGGTATGTGGCTCAGAGGGACAGAAAGGCTGGTCAGCCCTGTAGTAAGGGCCTCCAAGTCCTTTTCTTCCTGCCTCTGCTACTGATTCATTTTGTCTACAGTCATATTCTTCATCTCCCAAGATACCAGCAGGGCTCTCCATATGCCGGGCACAGTAATCTGTCTTATTAACCAATAACATTCACCAGACCAGTGATCAGAGGATCCTGAGTGTGTCCATTGCTGTGATGGATGCCAGCTTGACGCTAGCCCTTGATGGCTGCCGTCACTGTTGTCAATGATACTGAGCTGCTCACACGGAACAGCTCCAGGCCAGCACCTGAGCAACATCCTCTTGGCTGGGCTGAGAAGGAGTGGGCAAGCAGGGGCTAGTGCAAGACACCCTCTGTACCCCCAAAGGTACAGCTCCCACCGAGGGCTATGCTGCAGTGCTGGCCACGGGGGACAAGGGCAGGAGCTGGGCAGTCTATACCAAAACATTTTGATCTGTGTCACAGATGGAGGCAGACAGCTAAATTCACATACATAAATTCAGGTCCTCTGATCACAGAGATATTTCACCCTTTCTCCAGACAGGGACTGAGTCTACAGAAGGGGACGTCAGCTCATGCAGGCCCTCACTGACTGCACCACACAGGCACAACCCACATGTCCAGTGCAGGCAGAAGGCAAATGACTGCTGAGACCATGCTGTCAGAGAGCACCCCTCTTCCTCTGTTTGAAACCTCCAGAGTGGCCACCGAGAGAAGAACATAACTAACCACCTCTCAATTCACATCTGGTTCAGCAAATGCAAATACCACATCATGCAGTTGGGTTTTCCTCACCAACTTATTTTTTGCATGTGGGCAACATGCAAACTAGGTCAGTATTATTCCTACCGAACACTCGCTCTGGGTGTTATTTTTAGAAAACCATGTGATTGTCTGACTTTTATTTATGAGAGCACAGACAGATCCCCTGTATATTTTCCCATCTGTCTTGTTCAGGGTGGTTTGTTTTTTCAGTTTTTTTGGATGGGTTACTGAGATCTCAGGCCTCTTTTCAAAGGCAAAATCAGACTCAATCAAGAGACCTTGCAGGCTGCATGACTTGGCAGTCAACAAAACAAAGCACATGCAGCAGTGAGCAAACCAAACCAGACAGGAGCCGAGAGAGGCTATGAAAAAGCAAGACAGCGATGCAGGTAGCAAGGGACAAGGATATGGAGCAGAAAAGATGTCAGGGGGGTATGAGAGGTTGGGAATAGGGCAGAGTTTGAAGGATGATAGAAAACACTGCATGTATTTTTTCACAACTCCTGAAAGAGTAAAACCAAAATCTTTGCAAAACTCAGCAGGAGAGGCAAGTTCACCAACAGAAATCTTCCACAGAGATTCAAGTCTATTTTCCGAGACCTCTTCTTACCTTCCTCCCACAAACAAAACAACTTGAGGCAACAAAATCCTGTACCAGCTTTTCATTCAGCAGGTTAGCAGTCACAACCCTGATAGATATCTATGAGACAACCAAGCCAGGATGGAACTCTTCAAGGAGAAAAGGGCCCCTATAGCCGGAATCTGGCAGGGACCCTCTGTGTCCAGGTCTCTATCTGCCTGGTTTTCATCTGGCCTGTCTGGGGAACCCAGAGACTTTGCCAAGTGTGTGAGTTAACAGGTGATTCAAGTTCTGGGGATGTGAATTCTTTTACTAACTTTGCATGGCCAGCGTGAAGAAGTCTACATCTCTGCTGATAATCCAAGACTGCTTTTATAACCAGACAAAAAAGGCACAGGCATAAATAGTGCCCTTCCTTTCAAGCAGAAACAGACATCGAAAACAGGCTAGTCAAACAACATACCAGCACTGCCTAATTCTCTCCATCAACAACAGAAGAAATTCAAAGTGAGTAGCTCAGATGTCAATGCGTGTATTTCAGCGCAGATTAACCTCCAGAAATTAACCACCACAAAAAGTGTCAGAACCTAGACTCCAAGCGCACAGGTCTTCTGAATTTCCACTCACACGAAACAATTCACATGTATATGATCTGCACGGTCAGCCGGATGGCTGATGAGTCACTTCAACGGGCTGCACATCTGACAAGGGCCCTGGTCGCTGGGGCAAGTCACCTTGGCAGGAGGGAAGTCCACATGGAAATCCTTTGTGCCCAACCCCCAGGACACCACCACTAGCCCAGGGCTTCTGCATGACCGGGAGACACTGCTGGCTCTTGGCTTCAAAACTGGCAACATCAGATCTTGCTGCTAAGAGGGTGAAAGCATGGGCACATGCTGGTCCTGCGACAGGGGAAAGGGAAGGGGTTGAGCTGGCTGGGAAGAGCTGGTGCTCACTGACACCCTTTCTGCCTCTGCCCAGGAACTATTACCCCAGGAACTAGGGCTTTTTGGGGGTCCCAGTTTCCTCTCTGGCAATCCATGAACACTGGTGGTACTGCATACACTCAAAATCAGAAAATCTGTTTTCATCTGTCATTTGTAGTCGATCTCAAGCCCTGAAGCTTCCATCCCAGGCAGCCTTTCCTCCCTGAGCTAACTGCTAGTACCATCTCGGTGAATCCCCCCCAAAAGAAACAAGAACTTCGAAAGAAACAACAGAGACAACAGGACTAGATCCAACTCAGCTTTCAAACTACAAATAACATTTCTTTCTCCAGCAAAGACCACACTGACACAGAGCATTAGGTATGCACTGTAGATAATGCTACACAAACTATGGCCTCCATGCAGGGGAGGCAACTGTAGATCTTCCTGCAAACAGAAACAGCACAAATGAATGGGGAATGGGTAGGCCCTCTTCCAGGTGGCACAGCATGAGAACTCAGCTCTGTGTTTCAGGGGCAGTGAGTGAGAATTATATGCAGGGATGCTCAGGACTATTTTAGGAACATGGGACATATCCTGCAAACTTGATGGAATGGCCTGAGACTTAGCCATGCATCACTGAGTCATCCTCTAATGCTGCTGTGCCACATGATTCTAACACTGGTTCTAGGAAAACCACCATTTGGGATAAATATCATGAAGACAACTTCTTATAACCCTGACTTTCCATTTTTCCCATCCCTCATAAGACTCTTACATGGGCCACTTCTGCTACCTATCACCTGCAAACATCACATGTGACGTTGCACTGTATTTTCTGTAAATACACTTTTTTTGGATCAATTCATATGAAAATAAAATGTACTTTATCAGTCACTGAGACGTGTTCTTTATCTTCTTGTTAAAACCAGCAAACAAATGCCGCCTTAAAAAAGAACCAAAGGCAGCAATTATTCACCGCACTCATTAGCAACGAAACCTCGTTTCCAGCCATTTCAGTCACCCTCCTGAAATTACACAGTTAGTTGTTGGTGCCAGATTCCCATTTATCTCAAGAGCCTTTCATAACAACAACAAACAACAGCTTCTTCTTCATTTATCTGGCTTCCCATAAGAGGAAGGACTCATGTTACAAAGGAAGGGCCACATAATCATGCCCCACTAGCTCAAGGGCCACGGGACTTTTACAAGTCCCTTAGAAATTTCAATATACACAGCACCTGGGAGAGTTATGAAAGGCAAGGAAAACAGTCTGATCTCAGTAACAGAAGAAGCACTAATGAGTGCAGGACAATAGGCAGGCAAATAAAAAGCAGAAGGGGAAGTGTAATGAGAGCCAAGTTATCAGCCGTCCTTGTAACAAGAGAGCAGGTGCAGGTCTGCTCTGCTGCCCACCAGCTCCATGCATTGTGCCACTGCAGCCACCCCAGAAGCTGAAGCTGTTGCAGAGGTGAGAAATGCAACTCCTCTGTTTCTGCTAATCAGAACACTCTAGTCCTCTCCTCCTCAAACTGAAGTGATGTTCCCCTCACTGCTATGTTTCCTCACAGGCAACATGCATGCGTCATTCCAGTGAAAAGCTGCTGAGATTGATTCAGGGTCATGTCAGTCAGGCACACACAAGACAGCCCTGAATTCCCTCTTCCTTGAACACCCCTTGCTAGATTTTTACTTTTTACATGCATGAAATCAAGACTTTGTCTCTTTTTCAGGGAGGGTAATGCTTAATTTACGATGGCCTGCTATCACCATGAATTTTGCATGACAGAAGCTTCATTCCACAACATCCTTAAACCTCTCCTCAGTAGTCAGCAGGGCCCTGATCCGTCAGCCAGGAGATGTGGTGTCTCCCGGTGGGAGCCCTGGCATGGGGGCTGACTCACGTTGTTCGCAAGCGTATCAGTTCTCCCTACTGACCACCACCGAAAACACAGCCTGCCCTGAAGCATTATCGCCATAGAGACTGTTCCAGGAGACGGATCCACTGCATCAGCTCCCCCTCCCAACACTCCCCACGAAATCCCCCCCCACGCAGGCTGTTTGGAGATACACAGATGTGAGCAGAGGGTGGGCAGGTCTAGCGGAGCATACTATCTGCTGCAAGGCCTCTGGGGGTTGCAGATAAACACACACAGGCAAGAGCAATGCTAAGGGCATAGATCTATAAGCAAAACAAGCCAGGCAGCAGATCAGACAAACCTTCCCACGATTTTGAGTCTAGTGCAGAACTCTGTTGATGTCTGTGGAGCTATGCCTGGAATAAGTGTTCAGAAAGGCCAGCCTTTACAGTGAAGCAGCCATATACAACTCTCAACTAGCCACAGAAGATTAGCTAGGCGGGGGATTACCCAGACACTTCCTCCCCACAGCAACCACAGCTACATGACCATGCCCCTTGCACATGTAACACAGGGCACACCAGCTTGAACCCAAGCAGGTTAAAGCTGTCCCTGTTCAGCACAGAAACCAGCAGGCTTGTTACATGCCTTTCACAGGTAGAAGACCCAAGTGTGTTCTTATCCCTTAACTAACATATAGCTTGGACTAGCCAGGATTTGGGTTTATCTCAGTTACCCATCCCACATTGTCTGTGATGGCTGAAAGCTGACAATATCGAAGTGAACCAGCCAATGCTGAAACAAGAACTCACTGTGTAGCCTGCAAAAGCTGTCCCAAGTGTTAGGCAGCTGGTGTGCTGACACCGTTGCCTATGTGCTGAGTAATGATGTCTCACTGTTTCTTTGTGCTCCCTTACCCATCTCTTTCCATCTGTTGTTTCTTGTCTTCCACTTGGATTGTATGATGTTCATAGCAGGGCATTCTGTTAGCACCTAGCAGATAATCTGTGACAGGGCACCACAAAATCAGTCTGATTGACTTGTGTGAGACATCAGTGAATTAGAGATGATGTTGTACAGGAATGTGTATATGTCATGTGAACGGGTTAAGCATGGTGTGTCTGGATGGGAAACGTGACTCAGAAGTGTTACTAACAGTAATTTTTCTCATGTCCATAAACATAAGTAGGAAATAGAAGAATTGGAATGAGTAGAAAAAGACAGAAAGGCAAAAAGACAGCAGGCTGGTGGGCAAGCCTCCTCAAATACAAACGCACTAAATTACAGGTACACAGATCAGATGCTGAGAAGAGCTGAGCATTTGCAACTCCTACACACATTCCCATGTCTTCTTTTATAGCTATTCACTTTGCATGCTTTTCCATTCTGTTTTTGCTTCATCTTTCACATAGATAGACCAAGACTTGGATCTTATCTTCATGACTTACTGGCGTTATCACGTGCAAACACAGCTACACCCACAGGTCGAGGCATCACTTTTGCTGCCTTCTGTACATGATGATAGTGCAACTACCAGGTCACCAGGACAACAGTCACAGCCTGTCAAACTGATAAGAAGTTGGTCAGCTGGGCTCATGCTCTGAGCGAAAGCAAGACCGAGGCAACAAATGTAATACACAGTGGTGAACTGCAAATGGCAGTTGGTTTTCCCCTTAGGGAGTTGGAATGAGAACAAACATGAAAGCAACAAAGAAAGAAGAGGGTCTGAAGAGACTTGCTGTTTAACTTTTAAAGCTCCACAGTTACTGGGAAATTGAAAACATTCAAGTAAGACACAGGGCTGGAGCTCAGATACGCAGCTTATCTCAGCCCTCCCATGCAAAAGGTGCAGTTTTGAACCCACGTAGTCCCAAATTTCCAAAAGTGACCAAAGCTACTGTCATGCCAATGGGCTCAGAGGTTGTCCCTGCTGGACACCAAAGCAGGGGCAACTGAAAGAAATAAACATTATATTCTAGACATTCTCGGCTGCTAGAATTGATTCTCCCTAGCAGCAGCCAGTACTACCTCATGCCAACACCCAAGGTGTCTCCTGGCTGAATCCTCCCTGCTGCAGGAAGATGAAGCTACCTCTTTCCACAAAACAGCCCCACCAAACAGCACTGAATTTAGAACTGCAGCATGCCATTCAAGAAAACTGTTTTGCCAAACAGGCATGTGGTAAATACAGAGGTCAAGTTATAAATCCAATCTTTTCAATGCTGCCAAAGTTCAGGGAAACACAGAACTGATATCTCTCATGTCCAGTCATATGACTTCAAGTCCCACATCCACAGACCATTTTGACAGTGCAGAAACAGATATGAAAGACAGTTTGTAAAGAAAACCAGTTGTAACTGGAAGACAAGTCCATTTTATCATGTTATCTATAGCCTATGGCAGGGGGGATGTTATAGACTGGATTTATCAAAGTGGCAAAGCCTTGTCAGGACAAGAAAGGATTGTGTATATGCAAGCGAAGTCCAAGCACTCTGATAAGGGCATTCCTTGTAAAATTGTATCCCTGTCTCTTTAAGGGATACTCACAGACACAGCAGGGCTTCTGACAGAGCAAAGCTTGCATTAGCTATGTTCAAAATGAGGTCTGGAAATGCAGGTCACACTGGTCAAGCTCTAATCTAAATGGGAACAGGGGAGGAATACAAATGCTGTCATGCTGTATGACATAGAGTCAGGTAGACAGGCCAGCCAGTGCTGAAGGAATAGGTGATAGTTAAAGGTCTCCTCCCCACCTCTGCTCCCCAGTCCTTCCTAGACACAGAGGAAGAACTTCAGCCTCTTTTTTGCTGTTTCCCAGATGTGATTCAGCAGTGAATTCTCTTATTAGAAAGGTACTTCAACACCCAGCCACTCTTCCCTATCCCCTAGCCTGCACATTAGGGAATAGGGAACTGCATAGCCAGCCGCACAAATATCTCCACTTGGCTGGGGCTGAGATAGACACAACAGTCCAACACATTCAAGGCCTTTCTGAGCACAACAAAGCAACTCCACAAAACAGAAAAATGTTGTCAAGGCCATATAGGTGGGTTTCTTGCATTTGTTCTGCATCTCAGTTACAACAGGCAGGCGTAATGCAGGGAGACAAAGAGGCCTTTCTCAGTAAGCAGCATGGCACTGCACTCCTGGGTCAGCTCAGGCGACAGTCTGTCTGCCCAGTCCCCTTTCCCCTGTTTTGAGTGTAGCTACATCCTTTCTGTATCAAGATGTGGATACTTAATGCAGGCTCACCTTTGCCCTCAGCTACAAGCTGTTTCTGCTTAGCTAATGCTTTTCTTGGCAAGCTCAGCCAGGCAAGCCAGAGTTCAGTTTGCACCCTGATCAGCTGAAGCACAGATGACTGGCTCTGGGAAATGCTGCAGAGATATGGTCAAAATGAACTGAAGTCACTTAAATGGAGCTGCAAATTGCTCTGTGCTGGGACTTGGCCAGCTTGACTGTAGTCCATGACTGGGCATCCTGCCACAGCCAGAGGACAAATAAATAAATCAGGTGTTTCTTCTAAGCACATATTATCAAGAGGTTTTCAAAGCAGGATTTACAAATGCAATCCTGTCTGTCCTCAGTGCCTTAGCATGGACTGTGCACAATGACAGACCCTCTGAAAAGCTTTAAACACAGTTAGTGTAAGTAGGTAAGAGCAAGAGTTAAGACATATGGGGCTCTTCACAGTGCTGGCACAGCTCTCCTATGGAAGTGATGCATGCCAAGCTTTCAAAAGTGGACAGAGAAAATTGCTAAAGCTTAGCTGCTCCTGAGTAAAGGCTTAAGAATATGACTTCATTTTATCTAAGAATTTTATTTATTCATTGGGAAGCAGCCATTAGTCAGTGCTCCATGAAAGCAACTGCCATGGGAAACCTGTGACTAATAACTCCCCTTTGATTCGCTCATTCTCATTAGCAGGTTTTTGGAAGAATACGTTTGTAAGAATATGTTGCATAGCCTCTTGTGCAATAGCCCTGTGCAGAGTCCACAGATGTAGGGAGACAAACCTCTCCAATACTGACCAGTCTTCCAAAGATCTCTCAGCAGAAATACATAGGTTGGAATCACTATGGCAAACACAACACTATTTGCAGACCTGGAGCACAGTAAGTAAACAGGCAAAATCAGCCAAATCTGCCACAACCCAAGGTAAGCTACAGAGCTGCCTCTTTAAGACCTTTCCTAGGGAAAGAGGAGACATTACTGAGCGGTTTACTCCATAGCAGGGGATAACGAGGTTTGTGCTGACTCTCAAACAACCCAGCTAGCAGGCTGTGACTTGGCAGCCCACCACTGCTTTGCCCGCTTCCCTGCTGCTCCAGGGATTGAGTAAGCTGTAAGCGATCTGCCTGCACACGTCACAGCATATGCCTCCCTGAGCACCAGAATTAGCAAGCTGCTGGACAAGGTGCAGGGGCCAAGTCATACACCCTGCTGCTCACCCAAACACTTTGCAGGGTGCAGAACACAGTAGCTCAGGACTCTCTGCAGAGGAAGCAGTGGGATGCCCTCATATCTGTGAGGGGAGACATTTCAGGCTTCACCTGCATGACTCAGCTGTTCACCACAAGTCTCTGTGGGAGCAGCAGTGGCCCTGAGATTCCCAGTTCATTACCTGTAAAATGAAAAGGTGGTTTATCAAAAGTGTACTAGTAAACACCTTCCAGAGCACACAGACTCACACAGAGACTCCCCCCCCCCCGCAGCAGATAAACTATCAAAACCCCTCATTGCAGCACTCCTTGTCTCAGTGCACCAGCAAAAAAAAAAAACAAACCCAAAAACCAAGGAAAATGAGTGCCTTCTTTAGCCACAGTAGCTGCTGCTAACTAAAAGCACCAGGTATCTACAAACTAAAGCCAACCATTTATAAGCATACATCTTTGAAGACAAAAGTATTATATCTATATGCCATAATCAGTGATAAATGCACAAAGCTACCATCAGGAAAGACACCTCAGCAGTGAAGTCTCCAAGTTAAACTGGCACATTATCCACTGGTGTAAAATGGTGAATTTCCATGGACTTGAATGAGCTCCCAAGCATTTGCTTACAAGCTTTCAAGATCTCACCTGCATGCACATGCTCTCCCTAACTTGATCTAGAACAGAGAATTCCTCCATCACCTAGACATCTATTAATCTGTCCCCTGTGCAAACAATCAGAAATAAGAGGACCTGTGTATTTATTACACACTTCTGAATAAGTCATGCCCAATATCTAGGACAAACAATACATTAAACCCTAAAGAACCCTTTGAAAGTTTTTTGCCTTCTGGAGACAATTGAAGTGTAACATGATAGAAAGAGAACAGTAAATCATTCATGAGAATGGTTAACAACAAACTGTGGGTGAGCTACAGCAAAGCAACACCGAAAACAGCCAGTCTCACTCTTCTCAAATATCTTGTCTTTCAGAGGGTGGTATGGTTGTGAGCAGCTTTAAGAGGCCCTACTTTGTGTACTTCAGTGCAGACAAGACATACCACATACAAAATCCATGGAGAACTGCACAACCATGAGTTACAGCTTATTCAGATGCCCCATGACTACATCAGGCACTGAAGCAAAAATGCTACTGTGCTTAAAAGTATTTGTGCAAATAAGGCTTAACAAAAAGGCATGTTAAGGACATGAGTGAAGTCAGTATAAATTAGACTCCCAAGGGCTGAATAATGCTTTATACCAGTCATCTCACTTACATGCACACAATGACTTTGGAATCCTAAAATCAAGTTTGGAAAGAGTCACACTGTCAAAATGTTTACAGCTACCACCTAATGTAATCCAGTGGTTCCTACCATAGTTTCCTAGATGAGTGTGGAAGCCACAAATCACGTTATGAGCACTTATTTTAGATCCCTTCAACTCTCTGAAAATGCCTGTTTGAGGAAAGCTTGTTTCCCAAAACTATCTCAAGCAAAGGGCTCAAAACCAATCAATGGAGACAAGATTTGTTTCTTAGAGTCTTAACATCCTTGCACTTCAAGGCAAAATTCAGCCTCCATTATGCATTTGAGCATTCATTGCCCCAACTGTGTACCTTAAGGCCTTTCAAACACTGATTTTTAAACCAGTTCAAGGTGGTAATATTCTTGTAAGAAATTTCTGCCTTCAGTGTGTCTCCTGGGTTGATCTCAAAAAGAAAAAATCTACATTATAAGACCATGATAAACCACAGTCAACACCACGTTTGACTTGGATTCACATTCAAGGGTATTTTTAGCCTTGTTTCTTAAACAAGCAAGATTTATGCAGTCATGTTGTATGTATCTATGTGCATGTATGCACTCGCCTGTCTCTTCAGCCCCAGCTACCTGCTCCTGAACTCCCTGGATAATTCCAAATACACTGATAGTCAGGTACATGAGGCATGGGTAGATGGGTAGAATGAGACATTATTAGTGCTTTGAGTCAGGTTTCATTAGCCACGACAGAATCCCCAAAACCAGGTTTAACTGATTACACCACTCTTGGAAACCATGTGTGTTATCAGCTATTTTAATATTGCTACTAGTCTATGTAACATCCTAAGCACACTTTGTATGTGCAAACCACAGAACAAAGTTTCTGCCTCTATTTTCTTATTTTAAGTACCACTCTTCCTTTTTTTTTTTTCTCCTGCTTGGCCAATAATTTGCTTTAGTAGCATAAATATTTGAGCTGCAAACTACCAGAGCATTCAAAGACTTTGGCACTGCATTGCAGTCATATATTACTTGCTTCATTACAAAAGGTAATCCCTGTATTTTTATTAAGACGCCTGCACCAGCTGCATTCAAGCTCAAGGCAGAACATACCAAACAAGCAGTAAATTATGAATTACAATATACAAATTCACATTATCCACTCCAAAACCTGAAATGCCCTGAAAAATACCTTTAATGTTTCAAGAGAGGCAACTCTGTAAGGGCTATAAGATCAGACTTTGGAAACAAAACTTTTCCTGCTATATGTGTGGCTGTCTCTTTCCAAATGCATAGTTCTGCCCTCCAGGCCAAGCAGCACCTTTAAAGGTTTAGTTCTGGAGAATATAAAGATTTTCCTTTGCCTTCAAAACAGACCCTTTCTTTGCTTTCAGCACAAGCATCAGGGATACCTTCTCCTCTACTAGATCTGCCAGCAGAAGCACAAATGTAATCCTTAGCTGGATCTCAGTACTGCCTACAAACCCCAGCTCTCCCAGCAATGCCCTCATACTACTCTAAAGCAAAGAAACTCCTCCATGCTAAAATGAGCGGAAGAGCAAAATGTGCTGCAATGAGCAGTGCAGACACCTAGAAGCTAGCTCCACAGCTACATGTTTCTGCCCACAGAAGAAGGACTCTGAGAGCATTTAGGATCCTCAAGGTCTCCCTAGCCTTGGAGGAGGTTCCAGAGACAGGCTCACAAAACCAGGAGCTACCACACCTTCCTCTTAGGAAAAGTAGAAAGCCAATAGGTAACTAAATACTCATTTCTACCTTTTTTACTACCTAGAGTTAAGATCTGCCAGGAAATCAACAGTGAATCCCTGGTTGCGAGTCCAAAGAAAATGGATGAGAGAGAACATACGTACACGTGGAGGTGCTGGAAAAGCACACGATAGCTGCAGAGGACCTGAGCAATTTTTTAAATTAAATGGAAATGAAAGCTTAAGTCACCAAAACGATACTGGAAGAGAGATTTAACTCAAGGCACAAGCAGACAGATTTTGATGTCTGAAGCCTGGCTATGACAAGTAGCAGTATGAAATGTAAATGCAGTGGTTGCTAATGGGCATAATGAACAGGCAGGCAGCTTTGGCAGTACATTCTCAGCTGGAAGCTATATGCTCCAGGGACTCCTTATCTTCTACATGCACTTCTCTCAGCAGCCATACAAATGTAGCAGGCAGATTTCCCAACCGCAAGCATGCAACTGCTGGATAATGCCAGTGGTTGCCAGTTAGGCCCAAAGCCAAAGCTGCTACCTGGACAAACTGAGGAAACCTGGCTTCTCCAATCCCTACCACTGACACTTCCACATATTGCTGAGCTATATGGAGAAAAGACAGCTCTCCAAGCTGAGGGCATTCCTCTTTCACAGGAGGTGTGAAATGTGGTGATGTGCTGAATTCACCTCTTGATTGAACTTCCACCCCATCTGCACTCTTCATTTGTTTCTGTGAGTTTGCCTTTATTTAATCACAGACAGCCTGGTTTTATTTGCTCAAAACAGTGCTTTGTCTTTTCATCCAAATAACTACAGCCTGTAAAATTCCCAACAGACTCCTCCCATAGTCAAAGAACCAGCCAAACACAATGCCAAAGGTAAAGGTATACTATTGAAAAATCTCCAGCACAGAAAAGGACACACACAGCAAATTGGTATGTTCATGTGAAAAAATAAACACCAAAACACCATGATGAAAACCCATGGTATCTTAGCAGATGCAGTGAGACTGCTCAAATGGCCATTGAGTACATGCAGCCCAATAGCACAGACACCACCTTTTCTAATGCACTGCTGAAGATATGCACTGCTTAAAACTCAGCAATGCACACAACAACCTTTAGCCCTTCTCTCAGCCCACGCGGTCAGGCATTACTCAACTGTTCAGGAAGCTTGCTAGTCCTTCCAGATATACCAGTTGGTCTAAGAAAAGATACATTACTACTATTATTTGGAAAGGGTATTTCTGCAAAGACACATCCAGAAGAAGCTCTCACATTAAGCAGCAAGGAGAGTCAGGCCCAGTACCCCCTTAGCACTGCTCCCCTACCAAGCCAGCCTCTACTCATCTCCCACACCGCGTTCCAATAGGGAACTGTGGGATACATAAAAAGCATCTTTTCCCCTTAGCATTTACAGCAACCAAACGCTAGCTTAGATTCTACAGAGAAAGCTGGTTGCTCCTCCTTGCTGGTATACCTCCCTTACATAGGCAGACACACACTGGAGAGAAAGAGGGAGGGCAGGAGGGAGCCTCACCATGTCTACTGAGATGGTAACAACAGATTTGGGGCAGGACCTGCCTCGTGCTGCCAGCTGAATACTGAGCCCTTTCAGGGCACTCACACCCAAAGAGTAGCTGGGAGATTGCAGCATTTCTGCACAGTAATAGAAGCCACAAAAAAACCTACCATAAATAATGGCTATATGTGTATCTAACATCATGCACTTGCTCTCCTTTTTTATCCCGCATTTACTAATTCCTGAACTACTAACAATACCACACAAGAACAATGTTGTTATAGAACATGGAAAGAAAGGCATTTCACAAGGTGAGCCTCCCCAGAATGAACACTGGCAGACAGCAGTGAATGTGGAGCTCCTGAACAACAAACCCAGAATTAACCTCTGCTCTTGCTACTGATCAGTGTCTAGTGTCAATCCCAACGGATTTTGGACTCATGCTTCCCAAAGGTTGCATACTCAAACTTGGCATGTAAATAATTAAACTTTCTTTACACATTGCAAGATAGGAAGAAGAGAAGCTATTGCTACTCGGGGTTCAGTGTAACTGTACATGATCTTGGCCCTCCTTCCATCTCCTTAAATTACTGAAATTACAGCCAAAGCATGAAGATGGCACAATGAGGAATCACTAACCCGGCTTCTAAAGCTCCCTGCCTGCACCAGACAAAACAACAGCTCTGAAACAGCTACTGTACAGCTTATATCAGGAAAAAAACATTCTTCAAGGGCAAGGTTACCAAGTGGGCATTGAAATAGGGTCATGTTTCTAGCCAACCACATCACTAATAGACAACAAACTTGCTGAAGAATAAACCACAGACAGGACACGAAGTTGTCTATCAGAGAATATAAACACACATCATTACAATGCCCATTTTTGAAGATTTACATCTTAAATACATAAAGATTTTCAATAAAATTTTTATTCTTCTGCAGTATCAAAGAGATTGACTCTTTGTTATTTTTAATAAAAACTGACCAAGGCAACACAGAACAAACTTGAATTGTTCAAGGCTGAACCAATGATAATTCCTGTGATAATGAAACATGCCCTAAGGTCCACTGCGGAAAACTTCCTCAGACATGAACCCACTTCCAAAACGTGACTTACTAATGCCATTTAAAATGCCTTAACTACAAAAGTATATCTAAAACCTTTTTAGCTTCTACCAATGAAATGCAAAGCACACACACAGTCTGCATTTTGAAGGTCACACAAACAATGTGAACGATGAACTTCACGATTTGTGAAACCATGACATTTTAAAGTGGGAGGAGAGGAAGTATTTTTCTGCCCTTGTCCAAGCCACAAAATACTAAAATGAACAAACTATAAAAATGAGGAATCAATAAAACTATTTGGGATCCAACATTTAATATTAATTAATGGTTCTGGTGAGAAAAAAATCAACAAGTAGGCACCAAGAAGACAATGATCCACAATTTTAGTTTGTTTTGCAGAAACCAGGGAATATCATATGACTCCATCTGGATGGGACCTGCTTTTTTTTTTGCAGAAGGAACAGTATCTTAAAAGGTAACTCTTTAACTTAATGATGTTGATTTATATACTACATAAACTACATATACTATATAGTTAGTCATTATGTCAAACAGCAGCAAATCCAAGGTCTCATTTCCCTTTTGCTGCTCAATAAAGTGGTGTTGGCAGCAGCATGCTTTAACACTTAGAACTTATTAACCTCATAGGTGCTTGTAGCGTGGAACTAAAGCCACAGACAGGAGGCATTTAGCAAGTCATACACACTGTGTATTTTCACAGCAAAGGAGTTCCTGCTGTGCTTTTCTTGCCTCCCATGTTTTTATAATTTTCCCCTCCTGGTAACTGCCAAAGCCTCACATATTTTGGAGAAGGGTCTTTATTTTGCCCTAGCCCTTTCAGGTTTTACCAAGTGTTGCCATGTGAAACATTTAACATATACTAAAGAATTTTTAACTTTTTCGAATGCAGAAGTGGAGCCCAAGTCAAGAGGAGTCCAAGACAGAATCACATGGCGTTCTAGAGGATGGTGTCCTGACTACAAGATTTGCTATTCCATAGGCTAGAAAGAGACCTAGAACTTGTGCAGCAGTCATCACATAGGAAGGCCTTGTTAGCACCGAGAAGTGCACATTTACCTCTGGTTACTCCAACTGAGGGAATACAATTTTTACTGTTGTGTGTCACTGGAAGTGTTCATGATAGCCCAGCTTTTATGATTTCTAAGAAAACCTCACTTATCAATCACCTTCATATTTGAATGCAGTACTTTTGCATATCACACCAGAAATGTTCAAGATGTACTTGAAGGTTCAACAGGAGGGGGGTGGGTCCTTTGACCACATCATGTTATCAAAGTCAGCTGGGAAACCTGTTTTAAAACTAACTTCAGGCAGGAACAGATTTAGAATATATGACATTATTTCATTTCACTACTAGTTTTCTCTTCCTTCCCTCGCTTTTCCTCTGTACACCCACATAGCCATCAAACTTTTCATTATTCAGTAAGACATAGTGACAGGAATTGAGAAGCTCCTGCTGGGGGGTGCTTATAGGGGTAAGACAGCTGGCTCATCACTCAATTGATAAAATAAAGTTCTTTGCCACTTTAACATTATTCACACTCTAAAACGTCCAAAATATATAACTCCCGTGATACTGGAAAAGTTAAGATGGAATACACTGGGAAAGAATAAAGGGAAGAAATGACCAAAGTTTTCTGCTTTTAAAGTGAATGTAAATCCAAATATATATTTCATCCACGGTCCCAATTTAGCAAAGGAGGGTTTCACATTAAGAATAGAGAGTTTATACGCATGGCAATTGCACCATCCTTCACTAGGTAGCCCAAGCACCCAGAGCCACCCAAAGCCAAGTCTTTATGACTCTGAAGTTCAATTACTCGGCTCTTTCCTGCACCCTGAAATCAGGCTGTACAGGTAGAACGCGACTTATTCACCAACGTAATTGCTTTAAGTTATTCGCAATGCGGTTGGTCAAATGTCCAGCATTCAGTTATTGTCGGTCAATTCCGAGGTGAAACCCACCCAGGCTTTCATCCCTACGGCACTGGAGGCTCTGCCTCCATCAGGAGCGAGGCTTCCGGCGCCTCGCTCCAGTCCCGGCCGGCCGCGGCCTGGCTGCCTCCGCCTGCAGCGGGGATACAGGCTTCCCCGGCCTGCCCCGCGCTGCCTGCGTGCGGACAGCGAGAGCGGGCCCGGCCCACACGGGAGGGACCCTCGAGCCCGCGGGGCGTCCTGCTCGCCTCCCCAGGAGCGAAGGCGGACCTGAGGGGAAGACGGGGGCCGCGCTGCCGCAGGGCCAAAGCGGCGCTGGCCGCAGCAGGGCCTCCCCGCACGCCCGACGGAACGGCCGGGTGAAACGAGAAGAAACACACGTGCAGCCCAACCCCCCCCGCACCCGATCGCCCTGACTCAGCCTCCACCTCCCCCCGCCCCGCGCTCTCTCGCGAGACTCGGCCGATGTAGACGCGATGTCCTTTGGGGCACTGCCGGGGGGAGGGCAGAGGGGGAGGGAGGCGAAGCCAGGGTCGTCCTGATTGATAGCGGTCGCCGCCAGTGGGTGGGGAGGACGGTGAGGCCTCAGCCAATAGTTTCGTCCCACGGGGAGCGGTGAGCCAATGGTGGGGCCGGGGGGCGGGGCGCGCCGCTGGCTGATTGATCCCAGCTTTGGCGTTGTTCAGTCAGAGCGAGAACATTCTAGAGGTGAGTACGGGGTAGCCATTGCCGGGGTCCCATCAACCGCCCCCTTCTGCCTGAGCTGCGCGCCGGCCGCAGCCTTTCCCTCCCCCCTTCCCTCTTATCCCCCCTCCTCCCTCTCCTCACAGGTGTCGCCACTAATGATGCCCCTGATTGTGTCTTGCCTGCAGATTGCCCGGCACTGCTGTCCCTGCTGATACCGCCCGCCTCAGGACGCCGGGACCCGGAGGCTGCGGCGTCCGCCTCCGCCTCCCTCTTCGTCTGCATATAAGCGCCCCTACGGCCTTATTCTTCTTGCACATTCGGCTTCGTCGCAGCCCGGGGCGAGCAGCGTTGGGTTTATGTCTTTATTGGACGAAAACGGTGAGTATTTGCGCCGTGCTTGGGCGCAGTAGGGCAGCTAGGGTTGTGAAGAGGGTTTGGGTACTGGTAAGGTGGGGGTGCGGGCAGGTGTCTTAGGCTAGGCTGGGGCGTCGGGTTGTTGGTTAAATGGTGGCTAGTGGCAGAGGTTGTGTGTAACGAATGGTCCGGGACCTTGGTAGGAGAGAAAGAGAAACGAGGGAGGATGAAGAAAGAAATCTAAAAGCCCCCAAGCTTCACTTGCAGCCGTTGGCTAGGTTTTTATGTTGATTTTTTTTTTTTTTATTATTTTCTCCTGCCGCCCGCCCCCCCCCCACTTCCCCCAGAGCCATGCGATGAGACAAGATGGCGGCGGCCGGGCCGCGCCTCCCTGAGCTGTGGGCGGGCGGGGAGGGGGCTCGCGGGGGGGGTTGTGGCGCAGTTACACACGCGGCGCGGAGGAAGGGGGTGGGGGGCGCTGCTCCTGTGACGGTTAGCCCCGGGGACTGGGGGGCAGCCGCGGAACGTCCACTTCGCCCACTGAAGAGCGCATGCGTGGCTGGGGGTAACTTCCCCCATCTCTTCCAAGGCTGAGTCAGTGCTTAATTGCTGCATTTATGACTCATCACAGGGCAGAGTGGGGCGGGGAAACGGTACTTTGAAGCAAGGAGTCTATCTGCTTTCCCGCTTTTTCTTCCGTGCATAGCATATGGGGGGGTGGTGCTTGGGATGAGGTGTCCTAGGGACCAGGAGAGGGAGCTTTAGTCGACAGCAGACAAAAGCTGTAATCTGAAAGGAGGAGAAACGTCATGTTCTTTATGAAAGCTCATGCTCGGTCTCCGAGATACCTGCTTCCTCCATGCTTAAGCGAGCACGTGGTCTGGTTATATGGTGGCTCTTAGACATTTCGGGGAAGGAAACCTCGTGCTTGAAAGGAAGCTTGCAGTGTGTTTTTTTTTGCTGAGGAAGTGTAAAAATGCATCTGGGCTAATGTAGAACACCGGGCACATACAAATCTCCTTGCATCTTGCATAAAGAAGCTGTAAATCTTGCCGGGGCATTTGTATCACGTGGGGACAATAGATGTGCTCTTATGTGTAAATACCAGGGAGGCTATTTTAATGTGTCAGCACTTCTGTCATTAATGATAACAACATGATGATGCATCAGAATAGCCACGCTGGGGTCAGGGTTGCATGTTTAGTCAACCAGTTGTGGCTTAAGTACTCTTGGATCTGATTATAGAGACACATGTTAATATGTGAATACTGCTTAAGGCAACTTTAATAATAGGATTCATCTTCCTTCCCCTTCTTCCCCCTCCCTCCTTTCCCCTAAGAAAAAAAAAACTGGAAAAGCTCCTGCACTGCTCTGTACCTCTGCATTGCTAGGTTTTCTGCAGTGAAGCAACTTATGTCAGACTTTATCAGGCTTACTCTTAAGTCAAAACTCAACAGAAGCTGCTAGGAGAATCCATAAGTGAGAAGGAGAATTACCTAATTTTCAACTCCTTTTTCAACTCCAAAAACCAAAAATGGTAAGCCATGGAAAAAGTCTGTTGGGCTACAGATTGCTGCTGCTTTATCTTACTGGTATTACTCAACATTCTGACAGACTGGTTTATGTGGTAGGTTCATGCTATTATGTGGAATTTTAAACAGTTTTCCACATATTTTGCATGTTTTTCTTCTGCCTTGCAGCCTGAAACGTATCACATGACCTTTTTGGTGCAAGAACTGTTGGTCTCCATAATAAACCAAGCAGTGCTTTTCCCTTCCTTATTGACTGCATCATGCCTTCAGAATTTAATTGTACAGAAAATAGTCTTTAGCTGTCCTGTGCTTTTAGAGTAGTAAGAAAGAAGAGAGTGGAAAGCTCTGTTATAGTTGAGGACAAGTTCTCAGCAGTACAATTCAAGGCTATTGTTTTCAGTTCCACAAATTGAAGATGGCCGTAGCATAAATGTACTTTTTATCTCTAGTTTTCACCCTAGAAAGAGTCCCTTATGTAGCTCTGTAGCAATATCAAATTTGTGCATGTTAAGGAAAACTAAATTACTTTTCTGTTTGTTAATGCTTTGCAGAGCTGTTGCGCAGCCACTGGTACCTGTATTGGGGAAACATAGCATACAAGCAAGAACCTTACAGCCTCAGTGGCGAAAATTTTTTCATGTCAGAGACCGAGAACTCTTGCAGTCGTTTATGTCATCCCGTCTTCTCCAGACAGAAGATACCAAAAAACTGCAATCAAAGATCTCTTCATCTTATTGATAAAGCTACTAATAAGGCAAAATGTCTGTCAATGTCAACCGCAGCGTTTCAGATCAGTTCTATCGCTACAAAATGCCCCGTCTGATTGCCAAGGTAACTTACTGTTAGTGGTAAGTAGGTAGTGTTTCACACTTCTCCCTGGATAGAGGAGAAAGAGACAAGTCATAGTGATGTTCAGCCAGTCAGAGGGCAAGGAGGGTGCTTGCTCTTTCTGTCCAGACTAAGCACAGATTAGCTCTGCTGAGAAGACACACTTCAAAGCAGAACTTTGATGTAGTGAATTGGGGCATACATGCTGGGCTTGGCTGTTGCAGTCACTTAATTTTAAAACAGCTTTATTTTTTATTTTTTTCCCCCCCATATAGGTGGAGGGCAAAGGAAATGGAATAAAGACTGTTATAGTCAACATGGTTGACGTTGCAAAGGCGCTTAATCGGCCTCCAACGTGTAAGTAGTCTGGAGTGACACAGCATATTTGCTCATTCTTCATGTTTGAAGTGGTAGTGCGAAGTAGCTATTAAGGCATTAATACCGTTCTTCTGCAACTCTTAAGAAACTCCTGATCATCTCAGGGTGAAATAATGAGCAGAAAAAAAATATTTACTTGATGTTTAAAAAGCACAGGGAGGATGTGAAGATAGAATGGCAGTGGTGGTTAACTATACTTTCTTTACAGATCCTACCAAATATTTTGGTTGTGAGCTGGGAGCACAGACCCAGTTTGATGTTAAGAATGACCGTTACATTGTCAATGGATCTCATGAGGCGAATAAGCTGCAAGACATGTTGGATGGATTCATTAAAAAATTTGTTCTCTGTCCCGAGTGTGAGAATCCTGAAACTGATCTGGTAAGTGCACTCTGTATTACTGGTAGCACTGTGGAAGTGCTCCATTAGATGGTTATGGAAGTGGTGCAAAGTTCATAGCTGACTTGAGTATCTATGCTGCCCCCTTTGCAAAAGCGTTACATTTATAGCAGTTAAAATTTCACAGCTAAATGGCTATTTCAGATACTTTGCATAACTTCCAACAGAGCACGTTTAAAATCTCTGGTTTTAAAATCAGATTTGGGCTTTAATTCGTAATTGTTCTGTAGGTGGTATGTTAACTGGAGGATGTTCTTTTTTACAGCATGTCAATCCTAAGAAACAAACTATAGGTAACTCTTGCAAAGCCTGTGGCTATCGAGGCATGCTTGACACAAACCATAAACTCTGCACGTTCATTCTCAAAAACCCACCTGGTAAGTGTATATCCTTATTTGTTGGGGGTAAAGGGAGCTTCTTCAGTGTGAGTGCTGCTAATGAAGCAGAAAGATAAATTGCTTATGTATAATTCAAATCTAAAAAGACTCTAGTATGCTCTTAGAGTATGTTTGTGTCCGGATGAAGTATCTGTGCTCATAGTTTCAGCACGAGCAGTCTCTTCTGTTGTGATCCTGTAGCCTTCCCAAGTAGGGAGTATTTGTGAAAAGTTGGGTTTAGGCAGAACAGAAAGGAGGAGGAGGAGAGCTAGTCAGCAGGAGCACATTGCTGTTATGCCTTAATGTCAGAGTAAAGTAGAAAGGAAAAGTGACAGGTAACTGCAGTGTTCTTGAACCGTGCAAGCAACACTCTGTAGTAAGCATCTAGTTGCCTGCTGCAATTTAAGCTTGCTAGAATAGAAAAGTCTAACCTATTCCAGGGGTCTCTGTTTTGTGAGGTCACCTGTTATACAGACTTGTACAACTTCGTGTCTTGATGATAAGCAAGACTCACTGGAACTGGGTTTCCTAGCAGATGCACAGCTGCCCTGAGTGTATGTGGGGATGAGCACTGTATATAACTTGCTGCTAAACTTACTTGGGAATTTGGCAGAGGTGTAGTAGTGCAGGGACTTGTTTGCTTTCTCTGATTAGTAGAATAAAACATTAAAATTGACTTGCAGAAAGCGGCGACGCTAGTACAGGAAAGAAAGAAAAGGAGAAGAAGAACAGAAAAGGCAAGGATAAAGAAAATGGTTCCGTGTCCAGCAGTGAGACACTTCCACCCCCACCACCAGAGGAGATAACTCCTCCACAGGTTGTGGTAAGTAGAATTAAAAGCAGGGAGATAAAGGTGTGTTGTGTCTTGCTCTGATACAGAACTTCTGGTGCAATGCTGACTAGCAGGGAGGAGCAGTCATCTAGAAGTTCTTAATGTATCCAGAACTTCACTTCTGGAATAGAAGTATCTTAGTGTCTCCTCTTTAGAAGCTTTATCAGCTTTTCAGTAGCAGCCTTTGTGTTGCTTGTCCAGTGAAAGCTGCATACTCTTTAACAGTCAGGCGCCTTGAACCAGGGGTATGTTGTGAGTGTGCTTGATAACAGTAAAACTGCTTGAGGTAACCCAGCAAATGGCTACCAATGCGCACCTAGCTTCCATTTGCAAATTGTAGTGTAGCCCTTTCTTTAAGGGAAAATAAATACTTGTTTGAAAATGCTCCTTGGCTATTACTAAGCTTGTCATAACATTGTATGAATCTCTTGGCTTAATTTTTTTCATTATTATTTTAGGAGGAGGAAGAGGATGATGACTGGGGTGAAGACACAACAGAAGAAGCCCAGAGGCGTAGAATGGATGAAATCAGTGACCATGCAAAGAACCTCACACTTAGTGAAGACCTGGAAAGAACAGTAGAGGAAAGAGTCAACATACTGTTCGATTTTGTGAAGGTGAATATTCTCACATGGTTTACTTAGTGTAGCCACAGAGCTGTAGTTGTGCAAGATGTTAGTAAGGAGACCACAAAAAGGCTGCATAAGCTTCTACCGAAGTACTGGCTCCACCACTGGTGAAGGAGGAAGCAGTGCAATGAAGTATTGATGCAGAGCATTTAAAGCTACCTCAATAGATTTAAAGTATTCCTGTCTTACAGAAAAAGAAGGAAGAAGGTGTCATTGATACTTCTGACAAAGACATTGTAGCAGAAGCAGAGAGACTGGATGTGAAAGCCATGGGCCCGCTGGTTCTCACTGAAGTCCTTTTCGATGAAAAGATTCGGGAACAGATAAGGAAATACAGGCGTCACTTCCTTCGTGTAAGCACTCCCTCCTTTTGCGCCCAGGTTAACTATCTGTCGGGTTGAGGTTTTGGTAGCAGCGGCTTTACTGAGTCTGGATTGCTTGGTACTGTAGGGACAAAGATTTTTAAAGCATCTGTTAAGCTGGTGAGAACTGCTGCCAGGGATAGCAGGACCTGCTGTAAATCTTGCTGTCTCATTGAGACAAGTGCAGAAGCCAGAGCCCTGACTGGAGAGGAGGGGAGGAAACTAATATTACTTCATTTTTATTGCAATTCTAGTTCTGCCACAACAACAAGAAAGCTCAGAGATACCTTCTCCATGGCTTTGAGTGTGTGGTAGCCATGCATCAGTCTCAGCTTATTTCTAAAATACCGCATATTTTGAAGGAAATGTATGATGCAGATCTTCTGGAAGAAGAAGTTATCCTTGGCTGGGCAGAAAAGGTAAGAGGTAGTATCTCGCATACTATACCAGTTAAATACCTGACTGGCATATTGTGTCTGGTTTCTCCTTTATGTGTAATAGCTTGTGCACGTGTCATCTAACAACTAATCTGATGTAAATTGATGTCTGGGACAAACCTTCTTAAAACTGGCTGCTCAAGGCAGTGGGATGAGGTTAGAGTTTTAAGTTACACTCTTGCTGTATATGGGTATGATCTGATGTAAATTCCTTCAGTCTTCAAGCTAAGTCTGTCCTCTTTCAGGCCTCAAAGAAATACGTTGCAAAGGAGCTTGCCAAAGAAATCCGTGTCAAAGCAGAACCATTTATTAAATGGCTAAAGGAAGCTGAGGAAGAATCTTCCGGTAATGAAGAAGAGGATGAAGATGAAAACATAGAGGTAGGAAAGGTTCACTTAGTGAAAACTACTCCATGGTTGCTGGTTTTGTCTTGTACTTGGCTCGGTGTGCTATTCAGTGGCTTACTTTGTGTATCACTTTGTGTATCACTGCATATTGAACTGAAAGAACACCTTGTTTCTAATGCTTCGTCAGTGTTAGTTAGAACAGTTGATTAAGAAGTGACTGTCTTCCTCATAGCTTAGGCCTTGGTAACAAGCTTTTAGTTATGCTCCAGCTGATTGTGGCTGGACTTCTTTTTGTATGTAGAATTTTTTGTTTTCTCCCAGTAGTACTTAACTCTTCTTCCTGGACATAAGATCCTACTTCCTACAGCTACACATGCATGCCTCTGCCTTCTAAAGGCAGACTAGTTGTTTCAGCATGCTTGAACTTGGGTTTTCTAAGCAGCATTCATTCTTGTGCTGGACAGTGCTGAACGCATTAAGCAGCTTGTGGCAATAAACAGGATGGTTGTTGTGTGGGTGGGTGTTGGAGGTCCTGATGTTAAAATTTAGTGCTTATGTCAGTAGGTGCTGTAGTAAAAGTGTCTTGTCTCTGCAGGTGGTGTACTCTACAACTGCCAGTGTACCTAAAGTTGAAACTGTGAAGCCTGCAAACAATAAAGATGATGATATTGATATTGATGCCATTTGAAGTGATGCAATATAGCTTCCAGCATAGTAATGCAAACGTCTCTGCGTTTTTTGCCAGGAGTGTGACTTGTATGTGCACAAGCTGAAATGGCTTAACATCTTGCTACTCTTTGTACTCTAAAATGTATCTTTTTACTGTGACTGGTCATGTGTAACTAAGCCTAATACTGAGGAGTCAGCACGTCAGTGGACTGATCTAGTTTGCAACTGGCATGTTCTATTTTGTTTTTCTAACTTGTGTTGGACACATACTTGGAGCACATTTATACCGTTGTGGAAATAAAGGATTTGGTTTTGGTCAATCTTCATTTGTGACTCTGAACACCCTTATTTCTTTTCCAAGTAAGTATTTGCACAACTTGGTGAAATGTGCAAGGTTTGAGGGGGGGGCAAATGACAAATGTTGAGACAATCTCTTGAATGAGACAAAAAAATAGCTTAAGGCTGTTGCTAATGTTGAGATTTGAAACCTGGGAAAGAAGCAGGTGTTGAGTAATGCAGAGAGTACAAGTGCCAGCTCCGTAGAGCAGAAGCCAGCTCTGGATTCTGATCTATGCAGGCTTTTCTTAACAAGAATTCCCACAGGTTTTTTTCTGCATAAGCTGTTGGTTTGATTTACTTCCGAGGTTTTTGACAGCTCCTGTGGCAGCCTGATTTGGGGTGGGCAAGGCATAATCTGGTGCTTTGAGCATAGGAGTCCCTGAAGCTGACTTGCTGAGCTCTGGAAGTGAGTCTTGTAGGTAATAAATGCCAGCATGAGGTACCCAGAGTCCTTTAGAAATCACACAAAGAGCAACCTAGCCTGTCTAAATGGGGAAACTGGTGTGGTGTGTGAGCAGCAGGGGTTGGCTCAGGAGTGTGAGTCAGTAGGTGGGTCTGGGGAGCGTATTTGCCCTTCACACCCTTTTGTTCTGAAAAAGGGTAGTAAGGGTGACACTAAGGGTTTTTTTTTTATGTGAGGTTTGGCATTAGAAGTTTTGAGACATGGAGGCTTCAGTCCACAGGGAACTGCTTTTTCTAGCCAGACTGCTTAACATACAGTTGGATGAAGAAGATTGTGTTTGCTAGTTACAATAGTGATGAACTTGAGTACAGCAAGGTATAGGTCTAGAAAATACAGTTGTGGTGCAGGTGGCCCTGGTATTGTCACTTGGTACTAGTAGATGTGGCAAACAACATTAGATGGGGTGAAGCCATGATGCATTTGAAACTGTTTCTTAAATTGCTGCTCACTGCCGAAGTACAAAACAAGTGATTTTTAAAACTTTTTTAACTTGAATACAGACTTACTGCTAACTTCTTTGAAAGAGCAAATTTTCTTTCTCCTTCAATTTCAAAAGTAATTGTCAATTCTCATGCTTGTTGAGAACCAGGAAGATGGATTTAATAATCCCTGTGTCCTCCCAGGAAGGCACCTCTTAGCTGTCTTAAAAGGCTAGAAGTTGAGGGATGGTGTCAGAAGCTTGAGAGGGAAGGGTTAAAAACACCATCTAGTAGGCACAATTTCAGCCCTGGGTGTCCTGCCTGCTTGTATTAACTGTTTGGGCATTGGTGATACCCAGAAAGTGCAGTCATTCACCAGTGGCACCAATAGACTGGGAAATAAGACTTGCCAAATAATACCTCCCTGCTAGTTGCCTGTTGCAGTGGAAGGTGGGTGCTTGTACCTTGGGCAAGTTCTCTGGGCAGGTGGTTGAGCTGGCTTTGCAGAAGGGCTAATGGAAATCTGTGCTCAGTTGCTGTGGGTGGTATGCTGTGGCCCCTTGACCAACGGCTCTGGAGCATTCTCTGCACATGGGCAGCACCCTCTACTGATCCTGTGAGCCTGGTTCTTAGCTGGTGCAGGTCAGTTAAGACCAGAATAATCAGTTGCTTCATACTGAAAGTCTGCAGATCCAACTCATAGCTTCTGGTCACATCCTAGAGATGGTTTCTGTCTGAAGGATGTGTTGCATGGTGTTGGCTGCTACCAGCTATGACACACAGTGATGTTCCATTTGGGATGTAGGTAGTTTCAGTTTAGAGCAGACTTGATCATAATTGCAGGGTGCCACCAGAGGGGATAATCTCTGTTTTTTTCCTATCCCAAGCTGTAGCGATGAGCAGGACAGACCTGTTCCTTCCACTGAAGAAAAATCTGTAGGCTTGGTGAACTGATGATGCCAGTAGCACTGTATGATGGTGGATTCTGGGTAAATTGGTGGGAGTGTGCAGGGAGTGGACCTCTACAAGCACTGAGGCCACCAGTAACGCCTGGCCCTGTGTCGTGCTTCTGACCCTACCTTCACACACATTGCTGTTTCTAACTCAAATCCTTAACTAAGGATTCCACCAGCTAATAGAAATGAGTGTTCATTTCATGAGTGTTTCTTCAGGGAAGGAAGAAGTCTGACTTGAGTTTCCTGAGTCTTTGAATTTATTGCTGCTGCTATCTGATGAAAGTAGCAAGTACATCTTCAAAATGTGACTTGGTGTTAAGATACAATCTGCTTCAAGCTTCAAAGAGACTCCTGGCACCTGGAAAGGAAACAGTAAGTGTTGGGTGATTCCCCTCACTTCATACTGTACACTCTCTGTTTAAAGCCCTCTGTGAATGCTGTGACTTGGCAGGTGGAAGGTCTAGTGCAGGTCCATCAGCCTTAGCTTTACAAACCTTCATCGCCCTCCAGGAGCCTGCAACCGGGAGCTTTACTGCAGCTCAGCAGCCTTCATTAGGGGCTCCTCTTTGTCCAACACAACTGGGAGCTTCTCAGCTGACAGCTTTGCTCAGGACAGCATTGCAAGCAGATGAAAGGAGTTCAGCAGCTTCAACCACAGTTTGAAATCCTGGTGGTTGTTGTGTGTATGAGAAGTAGAATTGCCTGAGCTCATTTTCATCAGTGGGAGCCTAAAAATTGGCATTAGAGGCCAGGGTCTCACTCAGCTGGGTGTGCATTATATGAAAGGATGATCTTTGCTCTTGAGGATGTACAGCTCAGGTTGTAGCAAAGCAATGACTAAAGACAAAGGGAAGCGATTTGAAGGGGCTGCAGGAGGCATAGTAATGTGCGGAATGCTTCTTATTTCCGCTTGCTACAGGTGCTGGTGGCTGCCCCAGCCCATGTAACTGTGGTGTGACACTCAGGGCAGCTTTTTAAACAGGGTGCATTTTGCTCTGTGGGGTCACTTGCGTGAGGCATTACCATGAGGCTTTCATTCTTCCCTGCTACAATATTCATTGCTTTTTGGGTTGAGATGCTCACTGAAACATCTCAATCTCCACCCAAGTCAAAGAGCTCAGTTGGTTTGTCACTAGCCAGATGTACCACAGAGTGGAGAGCTGATTTATAACTCAGATAATACTTAGTACATGGGTGCGTTCCAGTCATGCGAATTCTGAACCTTGATGTTTGAAAAGAGGAGGTACCACTGAAGAGCAATTAATGTAGTGATCTGGAACAAAGCTGTCCTTTCAGTTGAGGGCTGCCACAGGGTAGTAATAAAGATCACAGCAGCTCTGGGCTTCCAGTGAAAGCAGCTGTCGTGGTTTAAACCCAACCACAAACCTCGTTCACTCACTCCCCCCCTTCTTGCCCTCCCCCTGCTTCTGGAGGGACGGAGAGGAGAATCAAAAAGAATGCAACTCCCACGGGTTGAGATAAGAACAGCCCAGTAACGAAGGTATAACACAAATCACTACTGATACCACCAATAATAATAATGCTAAAGGAAATAACAAGAGGAAAGAATACAACACCTCAACACCAGCCGACCGATAACTCACCCCACTCCCCCCAGCCAAGCACCGACCGATACCTCCTCCAACCCTGCAGTCCCTCTACCCCTTCCGGGTCACTCTAAGTTACATCCTGGGCATGACGTGCTGTGGTATGGAATACCTCTTTGGCTAGTTTGGGTCAGGTGTCCTGTCTCTGCTTCCTCCCGGCCTCCCTCGTCCCCAGCAGAGCATGAGACTCACAGAGTCCTTGGCCAGAATAAACATTCGAGCAGCAACTGAAAACATCGGCGTTATCACCACTGTTCCAAGGCCAAAAGATCAAAACACAGCACTGTACTAGCTCCTAAGAAGGAGAAAAATGACTGCTGCTGCTCAACCCAGGACAGCAGCAAATGGAAATGGCAGGGAGACATGGAACAGAAGTAGCTGACCCACCAATTAATCTTCCAAACTGGACTAGGTATTTTCTTCTCAAAGGAATTACTCTGAAAGAGCCTTGGAGTGCTGCTGTTGCTGAAGACTGACTCCTTGGCATTCAGTAACACCACTGAACCATGAAGATGTGGAACAGAAAATCCAGAAGTAAAAATAAAAAGCAGTTTGTAAACAATGTTCTTTAAAGCCTGTGAACTTCTCTTTGTACACTTAAATTTCAGCTTAAGTCTTACAGAGTTGCAGCCATTTTTCATTTTGAAGACAATCATCTTGCTGCATAGAGGTGTCAGTCTGTCTCCAGACCTAGAATTGGCGAGGGGCTCTTCTGGGGTCACTGACCAGCTTTCCCAGGATGTCACTTCCTTACATAGTGCAGACCAGCACCAAGGTATCTCCACAGTTTCCTTAGAGCTGTTCCAGTTGAATCCATCAAGGATATGGCCCCAGCACTCAGGTGATGCTACATCCAATTCTGTAAAATTCTGCTTAAAAACTCCTTAATGTTTTTCAGAGGAAAAAGAAAAAAAGTGCTCAATATCTTGGCTTAGCAACCAAAAAAAGAGAGGGGTTCACCTGATCATTATCAAGTTTCTCTTGTTATGGTGTCAGGGAAATCCAATAAATGGTAAACTGTTTTCTGGATCTCAGTTTTTCTACTTGCATCTGCTTCAGAGTTGGTGCTTGCTAAACAGCTAGAGCTCTTTAGTAATGTATCTCAGCAAAAAGCTGTGTTTCTGTGAATGGAATGCCATTACCTTCCAGTGATGGCCATGTAATTCCATCATGACAGGGCAGGTCTGGGGTGAAACCAGGTCAGTAAGGCAAGGCTGGGAGCAGCAAGGCCTGTGGCTGCGCACAGGTTTGCCCATGTACGTACTCAAGGTTTACTAGGGCCACAGCCCAAGTGCCAGGGAGGGGAGGCCCCAGGCTGGGCTTCTCCCAGCTCTCACGCACTGCTCCTTCCGCATCACTCAGCTCCAAGGTTACTCAGCTGCACCTTATTGGAGCCAATATTGACCACAGGCAGCCACACACTTGCAAGGAGGAAGAGGTGGCTGAGCCCGTTCCTGCTCCCAGGACCCCGCCATTCTCAGAGGCTGGAGCTAGAAAGTGCTCTTTTTCCACTGCTAATCCTACCTCATTACCGTGGTGCCAGACACATTTCCTGCAGTATTTTCTTTCTCAAGTGGGGAAGAGATGATGCAAATCTGGTCTGAGCCTAGGGACACAGGCACTTCAGCCAGACAATGGACATAAGGGAAGTATCAGGTTCATGTGTGTGTTGTATTATTCTCTCTGAATTTTTGCTTGGTACTGATTTTTATATCTATTTGACATTAATAAAACCCAGCTAACAGCACTGACGTCAATGGAGTTTGGCTTTGTATCTATGCAATTAATGTACAGAGTACATCTTTAAAAGAAACATTAAGAAAGCATATTTCCCCACAAGAATCCTATCCCTGTGTTGTTAGGAAATAGTTGATGAACTATTTCAGTAAGAATAAATAAATAATACTCTTACGGACAAATTATAGATACACAAATTCTGAATAGAGTAGTTCACATAGGAAAAGACTAAATAAAGGAAGAACAGTTTAAATAAAGAAACCAAGGGTTTTTTCACATGGTCTCTGATGTTGGGAAACCTGGATTTAAAGGCTTCCATCTCCATTGTTCCTTCAACCTGTGCTCATAGTCTATTTATAGTGAGCCAGGGGAGCTGGTGGCCCCAAGCTGGATGTGCTGTGGGACTCAGGGTGGTTATGGTTGGTGGGAAAGGATGCTCAGCAGAGAAACGAGATGCAGGAGCACAGCTGTGATGACAGGAAAATACTGCTCTGTGTGGGAAAAGTCAAAGGATCTTAAAACTCTTTTAGAGTCCTATCTTATCACCCGACATTTGACCCAGGAGTTAGCATTCTCCATTGCAGAAAGGGCAATTCAAAGGAAAAAGTCATTGACTATCATTGACTTGTAACAAAATCCAGAGAACCAGTTTAAAGGAATGGTATCAGCCAAGTCCCATGAGGTCAGATCAATGAGGTAACAGCATCCACTCAGGCTGCTGTCAGGAGCACACCACCTCCAGAACAGCAAAGTCCCTGCTGCAGTGGAGCAGTACAGAAGGGAAGGTAAACCTTTCTGTAAGGGGAGCAGGCTGGATCCTACCCAGTGGAGGTCACCCGAGAACACCACCTTCACCTTGCAGCCAAACGGAGGAGCCAAAGTTTTTAGCAAGTAGCACAACTTGCTGAAATCAAGACTTCCAGGGCTGAAAAAACCACCATAAAAAGGAGTGACATGTAGGCAGAACTACTGTGTGCTCCTCATGTTGATTAAAATAAAGGGGATGAGAGGTGGTGGGTCTTCCTAGCCAGCTCCGGCTCAATCCTGATGCCAAAAGACAGGAGCAATGCGCTTGACTTTGGCAAAACAAATGCCATAGGAAGCAAGAGGTGCTCATGGAGCCTCTGGAGCTGTGCAGCCAGCCTCTCCCCACCCCACTAACCAGTCCTGGTGAACCTCCTCACTTGTATGGACCTGGAGATGCTTTTCCATGCTTTGCACGGCCAGTTCGGGGTGCTCAGGACAGGTCCCTTGGAGAGCGTGGGCTGGGAGGGAGGCACCAGGGAAGCCGGGCTTAGCACCATGGGTACGGCTGGTCCAGGTCAACGAGCGGGAAGCCGGGAGGTGAAGGTGACCATAGTACACGGGTGGTGGAGGAGTGCGAGACCTGTGAGGCCTTCCTGCTTGGTAACACCGACAGGCTTGTCCCAGGCAAGGGGGGGGCTTTATCTGAATCATCGAGGGGAATTGAGCATTCCTGGTGGGAGGAGAAGTGGGAGAGCAGGTACCTGTGTCGTGAGAGCCTTCTCTGGGGGTGTTTGGTGGTGTGCACTGGGGAGCTGGGAGCTCCACGAGCACAAGGCACTAACCTGCAGCTTCTGTACCTTACAGACTCTTTCATGACACTGTCGCTGCCTTTGTTCCTGGTTTCTCCCGGCGCCGGGGGTGGAACTGAAGACAGAAAGCAGCAGTGGTATCGCTAATACCAGAAAACCCGTTCTGCAGGAAAACCTGCGCATGTGTGTGGGATGGGGAAGGAGCGGCTGAGGCATGACCTGACCTGCCCTGCACACAGCAGGCTGGGAGGGCGGTGAGCGATGGCAGCACCTTCCTCTGCTCTCCCGCTTTTCCATGAGCCCATTCTCAGCCCTGGCTCACAGAGGCTGGCTGCTGTTGGGGGCTTCACTTGGGGGCTGCCTGTGGGCAGTTGCTGGTGTGGATGGCTCCTCCTGGACTGCTCTGCCTTTCCTGCTCCATGGGACTCGCTCTGCTTTGGTGGCCAGCAGTCTCTGCCTTGGTCCAGAGCTGGTCAGTGGCGGTGGATTTTGGCGTCCGTAACGGAGATAGCTGTGGCTGTCAGAGGGCTGACCCACGGAGAGGTCCATGCCTGCAGAGGCCACCAGTGCTGAGAGTTTCCCGTGGCCCACTGTCCCTCCCTAAACTCTGCTCCTTGTCAGCGGCTGAGACCCCCTCCCCGCGCGTCCCCGGGCTGCAGCACAGCGGAGCCCAGCCGAGGATCCCCGCTGGGGCCGACCCCGTTGCCCCCTCCGACACGACCCGCTGCGGGACGCAGCCCGGCAGGCGATGGCAGCCGCCCGGACCCAGCCCGGACCCGCCTGCGGCCCGAGCCCCGCCACCCGTCGGCCCGGGGCTGCCGGCACAGCGGGGCCCGGACGTGCTCGGGGCCCCGCATGGACCCACGGCAACCGCCGCCAGGGGGAGCCCGTGCGCCAGCGGCACCGCCCGACCCCCGGCCCGGCCCAAAGCGTCCTGCGGCAGGAACGGACCGAGGGAGGGAAACCGGGAAACCGGGACAGGGAAACAGGGAAAGGAAGGGAAAAGGGAAAGAAAACACGCAAAAAAAACCCCGTCCCTCCCTCCGGTTTTCACACTCCCGAATACTTCCTGGCTACGGGTCTGCTGTGATCGCCCTGCAATCTCCCAGCACCCACGAGGTTCGCTGCTCTTTCTGCATCGTGCGGGGAATCAGTGCGAGATGCTGGGTGCCGGATGGAAGGGCTGCTCCCGGCCCCAGCCGCACACCCCGCTCTGCCGGCAGCGCCTGTGGGAAGTGGGGTCACACCTGCCTCGGGGCACCAGGAGGCACAGGGAGCCTTGGGACAGGGAGGTGGCAGAGTGGTCACCTCGTCAGCCTCCGCTCCAGGATGGTCAAGGCGTTGCAGTGGAGAAGATGCCTCTTCGGAGGGAAGCAGCAGGGAGCCGTGTGGTGGAGCAGGGTGTGGATGGCGGGGAGGGTGGTGGAGATGACCCACTCCCGAAACCACTGTCGAGAAAGTGTTTGAGAGAGACGGGGAGCTACAGCGGCCTCTCCTTCACACGCAGTGTAAATCAGGAAGCGTTTCCTTCCAGAAAGTATATAGTACATCCACGTTATACCCCGGGAGGACTTGTGTTCTGATACCCTCCAGCTTATATTACATACGATGCTTTCAAACCCACCATCCATGTACCCTCAGTCACACGCTCTGAGGGCAAAAGGATGCCCTTGACATTGGAGGCCATACGTAGCCTGCTCACCCTTGGCAGTAGGAACAACGACCATGTCTCCACACGTGGCAGAGTGAATGCTGCAGAGGCAGGAGCTGCATCCTCTGAGCAGCTCCTGCCTGTTTCCAGGTAACACATCTTGTGAATGAGCCACTTCACCAGCTGTGCTTGCCCAAATACCACGTGCAAGGGAGCTGCACATGCAGCCAGGAGCTGCTTTGCCCCCAGGAGCACCTGCCCTGTCCTGCTGGTCATCTCTAGGCTTCAACCTTCCTCCTCCAGCACAAGGACGTGGCAGTGGTGCCGGGACTCACCACTGACTCACCATGCAGCACCCTGCTGTCCCATGGTCCCTCCTCCATCTGCATTCCTAGTACCTGGGATGCTATAATTAAACACCTCCGAAGAGCTGTGTTAACATGAGGGGTACCCACAGCTGCAGGGAGCTCCTGCCCAGCAGTTAGGATGAATCTGAGCATCTCGGGTTTTTTTCATGCTGTCTTGTGAGGTTATTTTTCTGCAGTCATGTCGCACAGAGCAAAAGCAAAATAGGAAAAGCATCAGCTGTGCAGGAGTAGAGAGTTCCTTACGTGATCCTGCCTGAAGCTACTCCTGGACAGGCTGAGCATCTTGGCTTTGCTTGGGCAGCACAGGGGTGGCGGGATGAGTTGATGGAGGATGGCATCTAGCTGTATCCGTGTGGCTCTGCCACGCATGGGCAGAGCAGCATCCCGCAGCGAGATCCCACACCTCCAACATGGATTTGCCTCCCCCCACAGGATACTGAGCCTACTGGTGTCCGGTGGAGGGGCTGACCAAGCTGCCACCCAAAAAGCAGCTGCAAATTAGCAGTGGGTACAAATCCACATGGCCAACAGCTCCATGCATCACCTTAGCGCCTCTGTTCATTCACCCAGCCTTTCCCGACAGCATCCCAGAACCGAGTAACTCACTCACCCAGGCTGTGGATATTTCTGGGAGACATAGGTGGGCATCTCCCTCTTGCCTAGGAATCGAAGGGGTGCTCCTCGACATGGTGGTTTCACAGTACAAGCAGCTGCTCAGCATCAGGCAAGCTCCAACTGGCGTCTCCCCATTTTTCATGATAAATGAAGACACCAGAGTTGGGTTTTCCTCAAAGATTTCCCCCTTCCCGGTCTTCCTAACCTCTTCAAACACAAGAATAACCTGCATCTTCTGGGAGGGCTTTCAGGTGACCGCCAGACAAGTGAATTAATGTCCTTGCAGGTGTCAGAGAAGCAAAAACCTCATTGTCTGACCCGGATATGGGCAATTTCAGTGTATTTGAGTTCCTCTCACTTGATACCTGCGGATAGAAGCGGAAAGGTGCTTGGCCCAAGTCTCTCTGGGAGGTGGGACACCCAGAGTCAAAAAGCCGGGTGTGTGGCCACCCTGGGCCTGGGTGCTGGTGCCATCTGAGGTGACAGCGTGAAGGCAGTGCCACTCATGTCCCCTGCGGCAGGACAGGGTGGCTCCAGGAAGGCCCCTGAAGCTCCTTCCCTGTGCTCCAAGGCTCTCCACAGCACTCCCACCCCAGGTGGGGCCAGCCAGTCCCTGCAAACCCCAAAGGGGTGCCCACGTTTCCAAGTAGATAGTTTGCCCTGAAAGGGGGAGTCCCTTTAGGGAGAAAGGGAAGCCTGGTCTCTGCAACCCTATTGATCGGCTCCGAAAAACCGAACCCAGCTCTGCGCACTAAACCACCGCTCCTTCAGGCTTTCCCTGGCAGGTATTTTCTCAGTGCTGGGCTGCTGATGGAGACAGCAGGCTTCCCCCTCCCCGCTCTGCCCCCACCTCCCGTCTTTGATCCCAGCAGCTCTGGAAACCAAGCTTTGAAAACGCAGTGATTTCACAGACGTGTTGATTAGGCAATGAGATTCCAAGAAGCAAATGACAACCCGGCTGCACCGCCTGGCTCCGCGAGGCTGGAGCTCCCCACCAGGAGATGTAGTCTCTTTTTGGTTTTGACACATCCAGGGTGTTGTATTATTAATAAAAAAGGCAGAAAGAACTCTTAGGAGAAAATGACTTCCAAAGAAAATGCTCTTTTTTCTTTCTAGTTTTTTCTTCTCCCGTGGATCTGTAGCTTCCTTGAAGACAGCTCAGTCCTGTCTCTTTTTTGCAGAGCGAAAAATGAGGCATACATTTACCCTGGAGCAGGGACAGCCTCCTGGGCACAGGGAAAGATTCCAGGGATTTGTCTCCCCGAGCAAGCTGTTAACCAATGCTTCCAGTTTCATAGGATAACGGGTTTAATGGAAGATGGAGACAGGGCAGTGGACTTTCATGGTTAATTCTACAAAAATATAACCCCATCTTAGCAGTGCGGTGAGGACTGGATTGCCTCTCTTCCATCCATCCATCCATCCATCCAGGACGGGGAGTAGGACAGCCTGATGTGGCTGCCT
Source organism: Lathamus discolor (assembly GCF_037157495.1). Lineage (NCBI taxonomy): Eukaryota > Metazoa > Chordata > Aves > Psittaciformes > Psittacidae > Lathamus > Lathamus discolor. Next base: position 24,250,823 of record NC_088889.1, on the reverse strand, counting down.
CCACAGCAGCCGTGATGCCATACAGAGGCTCCAAGTCTTTCTTATTCAAATACCCCATAATCCAGCTTTGAAAAACATCCTTTCCCCCCCCACCCCCCCATCTGTATTAATAGCACTGTGCTTTTTTTAAGTGCTCCTGACACTATTCTGAGTGTATCAGTCCAGGGTGGGAGGTGTTTGGGGGCTGATTCATCTCAGTTTTGGCACTGGGAAAGCAGGGATTGCCCTCAGCAGGGGATAAGCTCGGGCAGCCTTGTACTCCAAGCCTAGGGCAAGTGGGATGCTGAATCCAGCCTGCTTGGCTAGTCACGACCACAGCGGCTGGCCTAGATGTGAAGGGCCTTACCTCCTCGTCTCTAGCTTGCATATTCAGAAATATCCAAACAGACATGGGCTGGCTTCCAAGCACTGAACTCCGATAGTGTTAGAGAGAGACTCCGATAGCCTTTATCCCTGTGCACCTTCTTCCCCACTAGCACAGAATGGGTGAGATTATTTCTCTCTGTGTGCTGCCTCCTTTCCCTTGGTGCTGCTTACAAAGCACTCCAAAAATTAAAAGCTGATCAGGCCGTACATGTGCAGCTCATTCTGCACAACGTGCCCCTTTGGGAAGGGAGTTTAACTGGTGAACTGCAGGAGACGAGTTCTGTGCTCCCCAGCACCCGTGCTGTGCCACTCCCTCCCACTGCTCCCATGCATGGAGGGGTCCCCAAAATGCTCAGCCCCTGCAGTGTGGGGGATGCAGGCAGACATGGAGCAGGAGGGCACTGGGTGGGAGAAGGCCGAGCAGCCCATCCCTGGCTGCATTCCGCTGCAGTATGATGCCGCTCTGGTCCTCCAGCTGTCTGTTTTCAGCCATCCCATCCCCATCCCTCAAGGAGCAGCTTGCAGGTGACATCTTTGACACCTCCAGCTCTATCTCTGCACATTGCAGCTTTTCATCTCTGGCAGCTAATAGCAGAGTGCTGGGGGAAGGGGACCATATGCCAGAGCAGCTCTTCTAAGGCACCTTTTTACTTATAACATCACATGCCCCCATAGCAAGAGAAAGGTTCTGACAGGCAGTTAGAGCAGTGACCAGAGTATCTATCCCTCCCCATGTTGTCTGTACTGTAAGTGATGCTTCTGCCTCTGTGCTGGTGACAAGAGGCAGGGACAGGGAAAGAGCTGCCTCTGTTTGGAGTGACACCACAAATAGCACAGGCTGGTGGCAGCCAGGAGCACGTGCTTTGCCAAAATCCAGTGACAGGAGTGCGGGGTAAGCAGCCGCGGCAGTGCTGGAACAAAGGCAGCGGCTGAATCAATCCGCAGAAAGAGCCACCTTCCTTCGCTCTGCTGCCTGCTGCGTGTTTGCTGCAAGGAACATCTGAATCACAGCAGCCTGGGGTAATTAGAGGGTATGAAGCTCAGGTTCAGTTCAGCTCCAGGGAATTTCGCTCCCCTCCTTCCAAGGGACACTGTAGCTCCACGGAGCTCTGGTGCTGTCCTAATTAATGATGTATGCTGCTAATGGCTGATCCTATAGTGAATGCAGATGTCAGTCGTGGTTCAGACAGCAGCAGCAAGGTGACGGGTTTGCCCATTGGAGGGGAGAAAGTGTCCTGACATCCCAGTCCTCCTCCAGAAGAGGAGGAATCCTAGGCAGGGTGAGAAGCTGAGCTGCCAGGCGATGCTGCCACCCTCTCCAGGTCCTGTCTGCTCCTCACTGCTCCCTCCAGGAGCTACATTGCGTCCTCTCACAGCCACGATTTCCAGTGGAGCTGGTGTCCAGAGCCTGACTGCAGGGATGTGGCAGTAGCAGGAGGCTGCCCATGGGGGCTTGGGAGGCCCTGCAGAGCAATAATGAATGCTTTGTCATGGGGCTACCCATGGGTGTTGGCCCGTGAGCATCCACACCAGGGCCCAAACCCTCTCTTTGCCTTTTGCTCGCAGCCTGACAGGCAGCCCAGCAGCTGTGACCCAGTCCATCTCCTGACGCATAGGAAAGCATTAATCTGCATCTTTCCCTAAACTATATGGGAGTGCTGGGGATTCCCAACCTGCTTCTGCTCTCCTCCTCCCAGGTAACCTTTTCATAACCTCCTGCTTTTTATGTTTGGACACCTTAACCCCGTCAACAGCGAATGCTCTCACCTCTGCATGCATGGGGCTCTCTGGGGACTGGAACCCACCAGAGCAGTTATTACAGAGTTCCCCAAGGGCTGTCCCCTTCTCTGCCCCTCTTGCCACTCCCCAACTCACTGGCCAGAGAGGAGGCAGGGGCATGCACATGTTTCAGTATGTGCCTCATTTTTCACGTGTTTATTTTTAGCTTGTTTTTGTGTCCCGTGGGGGATTCCACAGGAAATCCTGCAGCCATGGGACGAGGCAGAGCTCAGGTTCCCGATTGTGTTACATACGTTAACAGAGATGTGATCTATACGGGGGTTTGTGAAAAGCAGCTATAAATACTTCCTCCAGCTGCACCAATATCCCCTCGTCTCCCTGCCCTGCACGGCACCTGTTGACGCTCATGTACCCGGTTAAGATTAGCTGCTTCGCAGGGACGGGAAGCCCTGACTCCGGAGCCATCACTCCCTGCCCCGCGCAGCAGCACCTGGCTGGTCCGTGTCGGGAGGCCGCTGGGGCTGTCAAAACCTGACCACCCCAAAGGGCTGGCTCCACCGGGGGAAGAGACTCAGGAACAGTCGGAAAGCAGCTGGCTCAAATGCAGGACCCCGCTGGGCTTGCTGGAATGAGTAATGCATGAAGGTTTGGCCTGTGTTTGTAGCACATGGAGATACACATGTATGCGGTTGGGCTCATGGCATCCACACATGGGAGAGATGTTTGGGTTCTGCTGCCTACAAGAAGAGGGGCTTCTCACCCGTGAGAGATGGCTCTTGATCTCCCAGGCTCTGAGCATCACGGGGCGAAGGTGCTGCACAGGGTGCCCCAGCCTGAGCTAGCGCACGCCTGGAGGAAGCGACGATCCCAGCCCCAGCTGGCATCCATGGTGGACACTGCTTGGCAAAATTGTTCTCCAAGCTGTGCCTCTGGTTTTCCCATTCCCACGAGCTGCCATTCCTGGCTGCTGGTGAGTCAATCCTTGGCCATGCCATGCTCTGCTGCTCTGCATAAAGCCTCAGCCATCTGGGGAGCCCGTAATATAGCGGTTGCAGACTGTGTTCCCCTTCCACACTGAGAGGGAGCCAAGACTTTCTTAAAGGTTTGTTTATGCAGAAATCATCCAATTCATAAAGAGAGGTTCCCCCACTTGCTGCTTTCTTCCCTACACAAGAAGCACTCTGTCCTGCTCTTATCCCTCTCCCACCCCCCAGGTGACTCATTCCCCTTCACCAACCCAACTCAACCTCAGCAGGGTGGGACGTGGCCAAGGGATTCCCACTCCCTGTCTTCCTGCTGGTGGAGAAATGTGACCAGCCCAGAAAGAGCTGATCAGATATGTCCTTAGCCCACTGGCTCTGGATCAGGCTGTGGTGGGAGCTGGCAAGCATTGGATGGAGTTTGGCTTGGGATCCTGGTGGTCCAGGTGAGTGCCGAACCCCTTTACCCTCCCCTGGCCCTGGGTTTGCCTGGAGCCAGAAGAGCAGTCTGATCAATGTTCAGCTGAGCCTGAAACACTAAATACCTTGGCTGTCACAAGTGAGCTCACCCATCAACTCCATTATGAGGCTTGGGCCTGGTGCAGGAACTAGAAGGTGGATTCAGTTCAAAGTTAAGCAATCAGCAATTTATCCCATCACTTGGAAACTCTTCTGGTGCTCGCCTACACTCTCAGACTACACCTCTGAGCATGCCGCATTCCCAGGCTGCCAGCTGGGTTTGTGTCACAGCCCCTTTGCTGGAGTTCAGGATTGACTGCTGGTCCCGCAAAGTCCTTCTGCCCAGGTAGACCCAGCTGAGATCCTGAAACGGGTCCTGTACAAGAGGTTTCAGACACGTGTTGTCAGTCATGGGCTGGGTGTGCAGTCCTGCTGTCACCATACGCCAGTACGTGCAGCTTATGTAGACAGAATGGCAGAAATCCTAGGAAAGACTTGTCATACAGGCACAGAGGGAAACGTGGGATTAAGCAGGCTCAGCTGCTGGAGAAGGTAAAGCCCTGGCTCAGGAGCAGAAGACAGTGGGCTTTGGAGTAAATTCAGTCTGTTTATGGAAACTTCAGGTTCAAAGCCAAACCCTGCAGTGAAGCCCATCCTGGAGGAGCTGTCATCACACACCACTGGACACACAAGGGCTGCCCTGGTCCTCTGACTGCCCAGAGCCTCCTGGATCCGGAAGGTCTGAGCAGGACTGGATGTAAGGATGGGGGGGAAGGAAGGAACAGCAGTATTTGCTCTCTCTGCCATGCTCCTCCCAGGCTGTCGCTTTTGTCAGGGCTCCTGACAGCCCGTTCAGCTGAAGTGCACTCACTCCGAAGATGTAATCTGGGGTTACGTAAGACTCCGATACCTTTGGTGACTCACACGCCGTGTCCTAACACGCCGCTCCACAGCCGTTGTGTAACCTCACTGGGGAAGCACGTGGCGGCCGGCCCCGCGCATGGGATGGGGAGCTGCAGTGGGAATGGGGAGCTGGGATGGGGAGGGGGTCTACCCTCCTGTGGAAAGGCAATCCCACTGAAGGACCATCCCATCCCTCTGGCATAGCGAGAGGAAGGAGTCCTGCCATGGGGGCGGCCCTGAAATGAGCGGGGCTGCCGGGGAAGTGAAAACTGTGAGATTCACTGGACTAGAAAATCTGCGGTTGGCATCCAAACCTGTGGTTTCCCCCACTGTGTGCTTGCAGTGAACAGTCTGCTACTGCTTATAATGAAAGGGCTTATGGTAGGAAGGGAGGAAAGGGGATATCTTCTTCCCTTGGCCAGGAAGCCTTTCTCTGGCAGTGATGGAGCCTGAGTTTTCTCTTATTTAAGCAGGGAAACATCAAGAAGGACTTGCTGCCGGCAGTGGAGATACCAGCTGTCTCCCTGGCAGAAAAGGAGGATCAGGCCTTTGAGGAGCTCTTGGAGCTCACAGCAGATGTGCAGGGTAAGAGGCAGCCCACCTTGCAGCAGCAAGAGGTGCAGGCACCCACAGGCAGCAGCAGCATGGGGAACGTGGCATTGTTCCCAGCACTGGAGTGGAGATGGAGCTGCCCAAGGGGGTCAGGATGGATAAACCCACAGGGACAAATGACATGTGGCTCTGCCTCTATGCACGATACTGCAAAGGGGATTGTGTGTGCCTGTGTACTGGGGGGAGCCTGCCCCAGGCCCCTGGCAGCTCTGTCCAGTCAGCCACGTTTCACCATCTCCTGGTGCAGCACCACCAGCAGCACAGGGCATGGCAGGGGCCAGCAGGGCAGAGAGGACCTTATGCTGGCCTCATCTTCCTTCTTCATTCACAGCCTGCAGCTGCTGGAAGGACACAAGTCCACCTGGGCAGCTGTACCTTGGCTTTTTGTGTTGCTGTGGTGTGGTGTGGGTTGGGTTGGTTTATCCCCCTGCCCATGTTCTGCATTTCAATGTGTGTGCCACAAATGGAGCTCAAACATCTCAGCCCCCCAAGGCAGCGGATCTGCTGTAGATGTGGGTATGCTGGAGGAAGACTAAGCGTTGGCAAGTCAGCAGCAAACGTCTGCTCCTCTGAACCCACACTGCCGAGGAGGTTTGGACCTCATCCTGCCTATCACTCATGTCTCCCAAAGAAATCAGAAGCACTGAACAGCATGCTGCAGGTTTGGGTGCTGCCTTGTGACTTCAGGGCCAGCGCATCAGTTGGGACAAGTCAGGGTAGCTGCACTGAAGGCAGACCAGATGAGCAGATATTTCCCTGACAACTTGCCAGCCCTTGATTTCTGTCCAGGACTCCACACCTACCCCAGCTTACCTTCTGGTGCAGAAGTACTGGGTTTGAATCATGCACAGGATTTGTAGCCTGGCTCATTAGCTCAACTGAGGGATAAAGTTAATGAAACTCCTCTTGCTCAGCCAAGGATCTGGTTCCCAATGTTTAGTAGCTCTGCAACGGAGTGATAACATATTGGGGCTGAGTCTCGGCTTCATGACTCCACTTTTAGACTAGTGTAAGATCACAGTAACACAGACATCAGACTTATTATTTATGATACAGTTATACATTACACAGTTTTGCCCCCTCAGTCCACAGCTAGAAATCACCACTTCCCACATGTGGCATATGCCATGCTTTATTTTTAAAAAATTACTTCCATCTTTCTAAAGACTAAAAGCAGAGCAAAAAGACGAATTAATGTGACCTATTATTAAGTTATTAGATGCTTACAAACCCACAAGACCATGCAAGCATTCAGCTTCCCAGGAAAGAGGGCAACTGAAACGCGTTCCAGAGCCAGATGCTTGCCTGGTGTAAAGCAGAAGACACTGGCTCCAGCAGAAGTGCCTGCTCCTTGCTGCAGAGTCGGTTCCCAGACGTGGCTCACCACGCAGCCCGGCACTGGTGACGCTGCAGGACGCCCATGGAAAGCAAGCCGGTTATTTTCCCAGATTAATAAGGCAGAGCGAGCCACAGGTTGTGTTCTGGTGGCCGCAACCACACAGCCGCTGCGAATGGAGTCTGCAGGAACATGCCCTGCCTTTGCCCGCCCCGTGGGCTGCCTGGGCACAGGAGGCCTCCGCAGGCTGGCAGCGCTGCCTGCTGTCACACAGCCCGGGCTTCTCACTGGACAACCTGTCTCAGACACTTGCGCTTTGCCCGGCTCCAATCTCCACCCCGGGCTAGCCCCCAACGTGCTGGCTGGCTGCCGTGCTGGGAAAGCTCGGGCAAGGGTGAGGCTGGGGAATGACATGTTTTGTGTCTGACCTCTTGGGAGAGCTCTGGGATGGACATAGAGATGTGGATATCCAGAGGGAATAGGAGGGGGAAAGTCTGATATAGGCGTGGGATGGATGAGGAGGGACAGGCTGGGATAAGGAGCTGCCGGAGAGCAAGAGATGGACCTCAGAGGACAAAAGGAGGAAAGAGGAGTCCCTTCTCCCCATTAGGACCTGTCCCTTCAACGCCTCGGATGAACAAAATATTCTCATCTGCATTTCTCCTCTGTCATCAGCTTAAACCTTCTGGTCCTACACCTCATGTCAGTTGGCACATGGTGGATGGCAGCCTTCCACTGCGGAGAACACTCTGTCAGCTCCCGTCACACTTTTGCCTGGAGGCCTTGGCGCTCTGGCTCTGCTGCTGGCCCCATCACCAAAGCACGGTGGGCCTGCTGGGAACCCCCAGGGTGTTCCCTGCGACGCAGGAGTGCCCATGCAGAGGTAAACAAGCGTGCAAGCGACCTTCAGAAAGCTGAGGTTACAGAGCTGCCGGTTTAGGAGACGCCAAAGGAAGGCTGCCTCTGCATGTTCCTCCTTCCACTGTTTCCTCAAGGCTCCCCAGCCAGGCTCACCTCCACACACAAAATGGACGGTTCCCACCTGCAGAACAACAGCTAAGCAAAAATCCGGCTTGGAAACATACCTGAAGCAGCCCTGTGTGAGCCCTAAAGCAGTTTAACTGCTGAGCTTAGGGGAAATTAGCCCGCTCTGCTGCGCTAATGCATTTATATTGCTCCTGGTAGAGGTACCCGTTCTAACCCAGCTAACCACACAGCACAGTCCTGCGAACAGCTCCAAGACGTTCCCTCCTCCACGCTGGCCAGCGTGTGGGCTCCGTGCTGCCTTTACAGCTGATTGCACACAATTCCCTTGGACTTCAGCATCCAGGAGTTTTGCAGTCCCTCCACCTCCAGTGGCAAAGCAAAGGGGATTCCTCTCCCACGCACAGCTCTGTGTCCCCAAAGCAGGTCCTGTATGCCAGAGCTTCTGGAAAGGCAGTGTGCAGTTCTGTAATTAAAGCTTGGATCCTAATGTGCAAGTACAGAGAAGCCACATGCTGGCTGCTTTACTTTGTAGCTTGAATAGCATTTCTTTAATGTAGGTGGGTTGTTTTTTGATTGGGTTTTTTTTCATGCATGCAAGAAACATAAATAGGACTTCATCTTTTATGCATTTTCTTGTGCCTTCCAGACCTAGAGCTCCTCTCCATTATTTGACATTGTTCCTTGTTTTGAAAGATGCACTTACTAGAAAAAGATACAAGAGTGTTTTCATTACAGCACATCACATTCACATACATAAAATATTAAAAGCAATATAGCTGAACCCAAACCCAATGCAGTACTTTAGAAAATAGTACTAGTCTTTTCCCTAGGTTCACGTCAGAGAGCGTGATAAATCCTTCTGTTATACATTACAGCCTCCATGGATTCCCAAGGGGAGTGCGCATCACACTTACAGAATCCAGAAGAGTCTATTATGAAAGGAGCAGAAGGTGGTTTCCTGTTATATGTACGCACATGCAGACGGACATAAACATACGGGTGTGCATGCATGGATGCTTACACAGCATTTGTCAGCGCTGCTGAGGTTCATTGGCTGTGCCTGCCCCACACTGCTGCCTGCTGAGAACAGAGTGCATTTCCCAAGTCCTCTTCCAGTCTGTGCTGGGTCTTCCTAAAAAAGCCCTGGGAGAGATCCTGAAGTCCAAGGGCACAATGCCATGGGGGGGGGCGACAGGATGTGGCAGTGGATGGCAAACATGGAGCAAACACAGCCCTATGGAAACAACACGTTTTCATCTAACAGGCAGACCCACTAAAGGAGCCCTTTAACATCCTCCAAACATCCCCACTCAACTCATTGCAGTCAGCCTTCAGCCCCAGGCGAGCCCAGGCTTGCTCTCAGGTGGTTCTGAGAGGTGATGCTTCAGACCTTCAGCAATGTCCCTGGGGGACAAGTGCCATAGCAAGTCATCTGCTTCACATAAGGAGGCAGAATGGTTTTCCTCCTCTTAAAGGGTGTCACAGGGCCCTCAAGTAACGAACTGCAATATTCACTGAAGCCAGGTAGTATTAGGAAACAAGTACTCAAACCATCCAGAACCATATGCAGCATAGGACCTAATATGGCCTCTCAGTTTGCTCCTCCTTTTGAGAGGAGCAGGTTTACTGAAAAGGAAACTTCTCCCAGGGTTAGTGCCTACATGTTTTTCCATCCACTAGCTCTTTCCCCATCCCTCAGATCCATATGTTTTTCCAGTCTGTCAGATCTTCCTTTGTGTCCCATATGTGCGTTACCTTCCTCCTCTCCCCTGGGAAGCTTCCCACTGCTCACCTAGCCCCAGCTCCTCTGACGCCATCCTTCCTTTCCCCTCCCAGGGCAAGGCAGCATGAAACAGCACTGCTCCCATCTCCCTGCTTACTGGGGTTGAAACCATTTCACCTGCTAATGTAGAAACAGTAAAGTGCTTTCAGTGAAAGCTCTTTGAGAAATATTAGCAAGCATTTACTGACTCTTTAAAAATCTGCCCAGTCCTCTCCATTCTGCTGGTTTCCAGAAGGAGGAACCTTGCCTTTGTTCAATAAGTCTTAGAGAAGTTTCATATCAAAAACTATTGGTGGCTTTTTTCCATGGGTGTTTTGCTCCTCTCTTTTTTTTCATCCTGCTACTGAAAAAAGGGGTGAACGAAAAAGGTTCCTAAAGCATCCAAAGTCATACCCCCACGCTGCTCTTCAATATTATTTGCTTTTCAGAATCAGATTGAAAACTCTGTAACTACTGTGAGAGTTTTAAGACAAATTTAAAGGGCTGACCCCTCAAAGTCCAAGGTGGCTCAAGCTTCAGTAGCCATGAAAGAAAGTAAAACCAGAACCAAAGGAAACTATGAAAAGCCTTTTATGGGCAGAAACTCTTAACGGGAGAAATGTTAAAGGTGTTAATAGTACCAACGCCAGATTCAGCATCTCCTGTAAATGGGGAAGGGAATGTTACTGTTGGCAACCTTAGGCAATGACAGGAATTATTTATTAGCTCAATGAGATTCTGTATTTGCAAGGGTACATCCTGCCAGACTGATCCCTCTGTTGCCAGACTAGTAAAGAGGCCAGGGAGAAGGTAGATGGCAAAGTGGGTATTAAGTGAGGGCAGGGCAGGGGTGCAGAGCCCCCAAAGCAGCACTCCCCAGGCAAGCAGGTTCCTATGGCTGCCTGCCTGCTCTGCTCCCAGCAGCGGCCACTCCAATGGTGTTTCTATGAACAGTGAAAAGAGACTTTGGTCCAACAAGTCCCAGGAGAAGCATCATGCTAGAAAAGGGAAGGTCAAAAGGGAAGAAAAGCAATGAATGGTAATTAATGTCATATAGCTGTAGTTAGACATTTGCTTGTAAATCATGTGATGCTGTATAACATGTGGAAAGACAATTGATGCAAGCTATTCAAAGGGAAACTCCATGATACATGGAGAAAACTCTTCAGCTGTATGCCGCAGGCTGAATTTTCTCAACAGAGAATACCTGCACCGTGCACAGACTTCACTGCCAAAAGGGACTATTCACTTATTAGGTTTATATAACATTGGGCACTTCTAGCAAGTCATACAAAGCTATGTGATTCATGCAGACCGCAGACCTAATCCCAAAATGTTTATTGTCGTCAGTGAAAAAAAGGCTAAGCTGTGCCTGGCACTCTTGGCTGGGAAGAAGCAGAGACAGTGCCCTTACTATTTTGGGATGAAGATGTCCTGTTCCTTCAAAGCCTGAGCTGGGAGCATGTCCTCCCTGCAGGGAGTGCCAGCCAGGCTCACGCAGTGGCAGCCAGGAGGAACCTGGTGCTCACCAGCAATCTCAGATACCTGGTCAGATAAACGCAGATGCAGACGAACACAGGAGTTGAGGCTATTACCTATGTGTTTGAAATTAAATTAATACAGTCCTAATTCCTGCTTTTTATTTTTATAATATTAAAATATTCCTAATTAATTTTGTTCATCTATACATCTTGAAAACTGCCCTATGCTTAGATGATAAAACATCCTCTCTCTCTCTCCAAAAGTGTTTTTGTGGTCTTATGTGATATGAATTCTAATCAGCATTGGGGCAACAGCATTAATGTGGAATTTTTCCAATTCAATTTGAAGCTACTGACCTTCTAGCAGACATTTTCAAACCAGCAACTCATCTTTTGCTATTAAACAAGCCCAAATATGTTATCTATTTGTCATCTCCTTGATGGTCTGAAACAAACAAACAAAAAGTGATGATATTAGTACACATTTACAGTAACAGTAGTAAGTATGGCACTGTTTGTCCATCTCCTGGGTTTTGGTCACTGTTTGAGGAGAATGGAAGGCAAAAGGTAGTTTACCGCTAGAACAAAGGTGCTGTGAAGCACCATGCTGGGAACCATACATGAAACCCATCTGTGCTGTGCATCCCTCTGGCTGGTCTTCTATAAATCCTCTTTTTTAAATCATCCATGCATTTAAAAAAGGCCCTTTGTAGGCATAGTTGTGTAGGTTGTGATACAGAAACTCAAAATAAACATGCAAATGAAGTATTTCTTCCCATGCTTTTGCAAAGGTAGTTTATGATTGTAGAGTTAATTTATTGTTCAAAACCCCTTTTTTCAGTAGCATATATAATGCAGCTGGCTTTGTCAGGCTGATTAGCAACGATGTTTTCAATGCACAAGCACAGTACGACAGCTGTGTGTGATCCCCAGTAACTTTCTGGGCAGTGGGGAAGCTCTGAAGGAAAGCAGATGTTGGGAAAGATTTTGGAAAAGGTAGAGAGAAAGATCTAAGTATTTATAGGCTTGTCTCCTGACATGAGTCCCAGCAGTAAAATGGAATGACTCATATGGATCTAGATTAACAAAGAATTAAAGGAGGGAGATATAATTAATGCCAATCAACAGGAGCTTATGGGAAGAGACCCTTTCAAACTGACTTGTTATCTTTAACCAAGGAGATTACAAGATCGAGTGATACATGCAACGACACTGATGTAAAACTCCTGGACTTCTTTAAGGCCTTCAACTTGTTGCAGCAGGACATGTTGATTAAGAAACCAAAACAATATAAACCCAATGTGACACATATAAAATGGTTGTCGAACTAATCATCCCTGACACAGCACCACAGTGTTCCTGGAAGGGTGCTTGGACACTGAGGGGAGCAGGCACTGCTCCCTGGGTGCCACCCTGGGATGCTTGGCTCAGTGCTCCCCTCCAACCATTTATCCATCCCTCAGTCCTTGCACCCCTTCCCTTTGCCTGCTGGCAGACTCTGGTAATCAGCTGGGTTTGGTCCAAGCTGTTTATTTTCCCTCTAGCCCTTTCCCACCCTGGGATGGCTAGTGCATGGTGTGAATTTTCAAGGTGGCATCTACTTATCAGCAATTTTTTAACAGAAAAAAATGTTCCTATAACCCTGCTCAGTCAGGTCTTTATCTGCGCCAACTGGTATTTTATCAAGGACTATCAACGAACAAAAGGATTACGACCGAGTTCTGCAGATGGCACCAAGACAGAGAGAAGAGGTGGAAATTAAAGAACGTGCCACTGGTGCGGAGCAAACCAGTTTGCAAAACTGCATTCGGGTAAGCAATGCATGTCTGAGTATGACCCAAGTTAGAAATCATACTGTAGGAATAATAAAGCATAGTTTTAGAATAGGGGATACACGCAAGGAGGGGAAGGGTCGGAGACACTGAAAAAGGCAAGAGAATCACTGCTGAACCCGAGTTTCCAGACTTCAGAGTTACAGTATCTGAGAGGGATAAACAGCTTCTTAAATGTGGCATCAGCAAAATAAGCTGTATCATGTCTGTATTTGGGTTTAGTGTTATTACAGCTGGAATACCATGTTCATGTCTGGTACGGGCAGCACCGACCAACAGATAAGGTGGAGATGAAATAGGGAAAACGTGCACACTAGTGCTTACAAATTGGAATAGGAGGCCTTTTGGTGACAGACTGCAAGATTTCAACCTCTTCAGTCTCTTAAAGAGATGGCTGTGGGCTGAGCTGATTTCTGGTTGGGAGTAAAAGTTTGATCATCCACGAGACAAAAGCACGAGATATCCCATAGCTGGAAGCTGTCATTAGTAGGCCTCTCCAGAGCAGAAGCAAGAGTTTCCAACAGTGATGGGGAACAATCACATGGACAGTTTCCCTGGATTACTCACAAATTCTTTGCCTCTGGTAATATTTAAATGAAAGATGATACAATCTAAATCAAACACAAGTCAGGGAAATCCACACAGAGGGACTTCAGGGCTTGGTTCTGCCAAAGCTTTGGAGACCATATGAATTTATTTCACCACTATAAACAGTTACTTCCTATAAACTCTTGGGAACATCAGTTACTAATTTGTGCTTGAAAACATTATGTCTGCTACAGTCATCTATTCTTTTCCCATCCTTGTGAACCAAGTCTTTAATTCAGTACCAACCACTCAGGAAATGATGTGCGAGGAACAGTAACATACCTGGCTCAGACGGCAAAGAATCCAAAAGGATTTATGTTTAAGATGCAGCTCTGATAGGGTCACACACTAGTAGGAATGGAAGAGGCTTGTTATAAAACACTTATTGTAACTTCAAACATATGGAGCCAAATTCAGAGCTAGCATCCCTACCAACTGGCTACTTGTCCTTTGTAACCTACAAGGCATCAGGTTCATGTGAAACTAAGGAGATACTTTCAATTCTCTCACTTCTCTAAACACTGACCTTGTGCCAACCCATGACACCAATGCTCTAAGATGGCTCTTCAGAGCAGATTCTGTCCCAGAGCTCATGATCCGTATAGGCATTTGCGTCAACTGGTGGTGGAATTAGTGCAGTTTGGGCACTTGATAGCGATCCCATCACAAAGGTTCATGTCTCATGCACCATGCCACATGGCTCTGCAGGCAAAGCACAGTGTGCTTGGCCTTACAGATAAGGAATTAAATGAGGCATACAGACGAGGAACCACCACTGTTTGCTCCTATTTTCTCATAGTCACAGCACAGAGCCTGAATCTCTCCAATCCATGAGGAATGCAGAGCAACTGCACCTCCACAGCCGCTCTGCTGCCCCTAGGGACTTGCTCTTTTCCTGTATGGAAAAGCAAGTCTGGAAGTTAAACGGGGACAGATCAAAGGAAGATGTCAACACACACACAATTTTCTTCCACTTTCAGATCTCAGTTTCTGCAGGACACGAAGCCGAGGAGGAAAACCTTTTCTCTTTCTGTTGTTTTCTCTGACATTGAAATCACATTTCACCCTGGCCTTACAGTGGCTTGCACTTGGGCCTCATTATAACTGAACATGGACTATTGATTCAGGCTGCAGACAGTAATCAGTCCTTTTCTATCAATAGCTTTGCCACCGCCATTTTCAAAATTGCACACTTCTTCCTACTATAAAACTCTGTTAAGATAATGTATTCTGTGGAAGTTGGAATTTTAAAAACAAATATAAAAAAAATATTTCAAACCAAAGTAATTAGTTTTAAAGACAACACTGTTGATGAAACAGTCCTGGAAATCCTCCACTGATTGGGATTACTGTAGAATTTCTACAAGAAAAAAAAACCAATAAGGTGTTGGAATAATAATGCATAAATAGTGGTTACAGCTCTATGGAAGTAACGCATTTTAAAATGTGTTTTGTAAAAGCTTACAGAAACACCAAAAAGCTGCACCAGAGCTAACAATTATCAGTCTAAAGTAATATATTTGTATAAACTAAAATGATTTAATATTTGGGCAGATTCCCAGCAGGTGTATACTGTCATAGCTGCTGTGCACAATGAGGCAGCTATAACAATTACATTAGCTGATTCTCTCCTTGCCTCTGACAGCAGATGTCTTTCAGTCCACAGCCTTTAAAGTGAGGTGAGTGGAATAGAAATTCCTCAGTCAGTTCTTCATTTGCAATCCTTCTGCCAGAATTAAGACTCAAAATCCGTGCATTAGAATACATTAAAATAAATCCTTATGTTTTGTCCAGCAATTGTAATCAATTTCAGTATTTTTTTCTGCTCTGATTGCAAATGCTCTTGAAGTCAGGGTCTGCTCTGTCTGTACAATGCAGTGTTAGAGAAATTCTGGACTTTTAATGTCCAGGAAAAAAATAAAATCTAAATTCTTCCCCACAATGATGTCATTTTGTATCATATTGTTTTCTGTTTGACAGCCAAAACAAGTGACATAAAAAGGCACCTTAACTAGCAGATCTGCTTCCTGTGTCTTTGAGTCATATTCTCCAACTCTACTGGCAAAAACAAGTTTTTACAGCTGTTAGCACTGTAGCCAGTACAGCTCAAAGCGCAAGTTGCAGCCTATTCTGGATAACACACAAACATCATCACCTAAGTCCCACTTATGAAATCACTATCACTATCACTATCACAAGAACCAGAAAGCATAATTCTGTTATCATACTGTTTTCTGAGTATTCAGGGAGTTTAGATAGGAAAAAATCACCTTCCAATTTGTGCATGCGATTTAAGTAGCACCTGATAACATTGCAGAATATTTATGGACAACAAAGAAACAGGAAACCTATGCAATCAGTTTCCTTACTATGGCCAAATTTCTAAGAAGAAAATGAATACACTTGAAACTCATCTGTTTAAATGGGAGAAACAGAATATAGCAACAATGAAATACAATAGACAGTATCTGCTATACAGTTTGTCATTTCCTGTGCAAGCTTTGCTACACAGAAAAAAACAGCACTAATCAATGTTGCCATTTATTGGCAATAAAACAGCAAAATCAGCTGCTGTTATTTTTGTGGTCTCAACAATTTCTTCTAAAGTTCTTAGTTCAAAATCACTTTGCCAGTCAGAAACATGACTCTAAAAGACACAAATACTCCTGCCCCACAATTCCCCTTCGCCTGCACCCTTTCCCAGCCCCTTTTAATTTGGACTGTATTAAATGTGGGCTTTATTGAGGGTAATAGTGGAACTCCTATTGTATTAACTAGCCTAGGATTTTTACCTAACTATCCATCAGATTTTATCTGAGTGACTGCTGTTTCCATGGAACGGCAACACAAGTATGTATAACACAATGCTTAGTTTACTTCAATACCTCTTCACACCCGTGCACAGGACTTTCACAGATCTCAGCTTTGCCAGGGCTTGGGACAGGCAAACCCATAGGTGCAAACAGCACTACTCTGCCCAGTGTGCTGCACATTGGTACTTGGCTCCAACGTCTGTAGTTCAACCTTCTCATACTGGCAGGAGCGCTCTCATCAGTGCAGGGTGATAGCATAAGTCAATTACAGTTTTTTACAAACACATTGTAAAGAACATATCCTACTGGCAACAGAAAAGAAAGAGATGAAGCAGCAGCCCTGTGGCAAAAGCGGAGAGCCAGGAGATCTGGATACTTTTCCTGGCTTTGCTTCAGACTTTGTGATTGACCTTGGCAAACCAGATACAGGCAAATCCCATTCCCTTCTCCATGAAAAGTGTCCTGCCTGCTACTCAGGGAGAGTGGCTCCGCTATGCACATGTACCACCTGAGCATATACACACCCGGACAGAGGTATGTATGCACAGAAATACCAATCATTTGCACGAGAGGTGAGTATTGAATGCAAAATTCCTGTTGTTGACACAGGGCAAGGCATTAGCTTAATTTGAGAGTGAGGAAGGAAGATAAAACACCATGCAAGTCCATCGGTTTTCTTGTGCAAGTCAGGTGTTGCAGAACATCTTGTAGTCCTGACGATGAAGTAACAGACGAACTTATTATTGGGTGGTGTTCAAAGTCTATCCTTGTTCATGTCTCTAAAAGTGAGGTAAATATTACTTACACTGTAGAATAGAGTTCAAGGCATGACGTTTGTCAGATAAACTACACTTTAGAAAGTTTAGTTTATCTGACTTTCTAGGCTAGATCTAGGCTGCCAGATCCCCTGAGATGCCAAGTTCCTCCAAATCCCACCACTTCTAGCATTTTTTTTTCCTACAGAGGTTCATATTCTTTATAATACAGATGTTTCTAGAAAACTTGTACACTGAATATACACAAATTACTTCCCTTTCTTGCTTTTAATTCGTAACTAGATCTACTTACACCTATACCATCTTCCTTTTACACTTACAAATGATTGTGCAGAATAAGTACTGGATATATTAAGCGTGTTTTGATACTCCTGGGTTCCACCCTCCTCCACCAAATCAAACAAGCCACCAGCTGTTACGAAAACGCAGTGCTGTAACACGGTACGGGCGCCTGCCTGCACCAGGTGAGCTCTGCCAGCCCCAGCCCCAGCCCCTGGACGACGTGCGAGCTCCTGTCTTTACCACACACCGTCCCCTGGGGGGGCGAAGTCAAGACGAGGGAGGACACGCTTTGACAGAAGACGACCTCAGCACCGCACCCTGACCCCCGCTGTACAGCAGACACGTTTCTGGGCTCCATGCAAGTGTTCCTGCTGCTGGCTGTGAGCGGGCAGCACGGTCTGTCCCGCGTCCCTTCTCCACAGATGCTGCCATTTCTCCAACTGCACGCAGCGGCTTCACCCCCTGCCCCCCACGGTGCTGACACCCGGCCTCCCTGCCCCAGCTCTCACCGTTTCTCCCCTCACTCCCTGCCCGGCCGCACTAGGGGTCTCGTCATTCCCCAGGGCCTGTGTAGGAGACACCCTGCACACCCTAATCCCCCTTCACGCCGCGCCGGGGCTGCTCTGGGAAGGAAGTACAACAGAGCCATGCCTGCGCAACGCCAGGCGGAGCCGCGGGGACGGCAGGTGTTCCGCCGACCCACCGCCGGGGGCCGGCGCGGGGCGCCGATCACCACACGAAGAGCAGCTCTCTCTACCCGCTCCGCCGCTACCAGCCCCACACCCTGCCCCGGCGCGGCCTCTGGCAACCACCAGCCGGCGCCGGCCTCCCCGGCGCGGCCCCTTCCGGTTCACGTCGGAGCTAGCCTCGCGCGGAGGAAGCCGGGCGGCCATCTTGGCTCGTCCGGGAGCGGCGGAGGGGCGGGGGGCAGGCAGGCAAGCGTAACGGGCGGGCACCCAGCTTTCCCAGCCCAGCCGCGGCCCGCGGGGTGCCGGCCTTTCGGAGACTGGGGCGGGCGGGTAGAGACGGGCCGGGATGCGAGCGGCTGCCCGGTGAAGAGGGGCTACGGCGGGCGAAGGAGAGGGGAGTCCCCTCGGCGGCGGGCCTGCGCTGGCCGCCGTGCCCCGGGCCGCAGCGTAGAGGGGCCGGCGACAGAAGCCCTGCCGCCTCCTCCTTCCCGCCCGCCCCGCGTTTCCCCCTGCTGCGCACTCGCCGCCTCCCTTCCCCTGGCTCCATCCCTCCCCGGTTGATGAGGCGCTCCCCTTCCCGCTGCTGACCCCGCGGACCCCGGCCTGGCTGTAGGATGAGCTCGGAGGGGGCGAGGCCGCTCCGCTCCCCGAGGAGGATCTAGCTCGGGCGTGAGGCGCCGCCAGAGGGTGGGGGGCACCGACGCGACGCCGCCCCCCGCCAGCCACCTCGTCCTTCATGGTGGCTCCCTGCGACCACCATCTCCGAGCAGACGCGCAGCCCGGCCCTGGGGGCCCGTGTGTGTCTGTACGCGCCGCCTTCGCGGCCGCCCGAGTGAAGTAAAATGTCCACTCGGACTCCATTGCCCACGGTGAACGAGCGCGACACCGAGAACGTGAGTACCGCCGGCCGCGGGGGGACCGGCCCAGGCACCCTCCCCGGGGTTGCGACGGGACCCGGCCAGGCAGGGGCATCGCCCTGCCGAGGGCTGACATTAACCTCTCGCCGCTTGGGCTGTTCCCAAATAACCGGTTTATTTAAAATTATTTTTAAACACCCTCCCCCACAGCACGGTTCGCCGATTTAGTAGCATTTGCGGGCATCCCTCCCCCAGCCCGGTGTCCCCTCTCTGAGGCTTTATTCGAGTGTGTCTTGGTGGCGAGGATCGGATTTGTTATGTTGGTAACGGGAAGAGAAGATCCGCAGTGGGGAGGGGGGTCCCGGTTGCTTGCTGTCTTACAATATGCAAACTTGCTGCTAAAAGCTGCCGAATCAACCTCTGGTAAACGGAAGGTAATAATTCAGCTTTGGTAGGGTGGGCTAGGTGACCTAGATAATGGGCCTCTTCCCTGCTTAATTTGCAGGGTTCTCGTTGATAACGACGCTGTTAGGCTAGTCACCTGTTCAGATGACATTAAAAGGGTTTCTTTACTGGAACTATTCTCCAGACAAGGGGATCTGTTTACCCCCACCCCCCTCCTTTTTTCTTTTTTTTTTTTTTTTTTTTTTTTCTTAACAAAGCCAGGGTTTAGGAATTGGCACTTTATTCACAAGATTGGGGCAAACACTGTATTAATAATCACACAGGTCGCATGCTAAAGGAAAGGGGGAAAAACAAAAGTCCTGCCACATGAGCAGAGAGCCACAAACGAAGCTGAGTAGGAAACTCCCGTTCTGCCGATAGGAAACGTATTTCTTTTAAGTTAAAACTTACTTGATCCCCATGTATGCTGTCAAACCATTTTTCTGCATAGGCTCTTGACATGTTCCCAAATGATAAACAGAAGGGAGTTGTCACTCACTGTAGTCTCAGATGAGTCGATCAGTGAACTTTGTATTCAGCTTTCTGTAGAGGTTATCTGATATTCTTTAGGAGGCAGATGCTAAACTTGATGGAGGAGGCTTTTTTTTTACGAGGGCTTCTTATGTTTTGGACTGGCATAAAAAGTGGAAACCTTGCTTAAATATCAGGAAAAACTGTTGGATTGTTCCTGACCATAAATAGTCTGAGAAAAGTGATGGTAGCCCCATTGTTTAAAACAAGACCAGACAAAGCGTTAGGAAACATGCTGCATGGAACAATTACTGCATTACTAGGGATTTAGATTTTATTGACATAATAGGCACTTCGAACTTCTGTGATCTTTATTTGTTTTAGCACTAGATGCAACCTGCAGGCTAAAGGCTCTATTGAGTAAAAAGCTAACTAAGCATATTTGGTTGTAAAATCTCAATGAGCTTCCTGCCTTGTGGAAGAAAATAATTAAAATATTATGCAGCCCTTCCTATGCCATAGGGAGGAGTTGAAGTTGTAGCATACACTACAAAATACTATACACAGTTTATTTGGATAATTGTTCTGGTCTGTAAGCAGACCTGACTGAGGTTTTCAAGCTCCATGTATATGTGTAGAGGCCACCCAGTAAATCATTTTAGAAAGCATTCAGATAAGGTTCTCTAATTAATTCAAACTCTACCCTGGATAATTTAACGGGGGAAAGACTGAGTATGTGCTCAAGGAAATACATTATTCACAAGCTGTGTGTTCTAGCACTTGAAGATAGATTTTTTACATGTCTTCCACTTAAGGCACATTGTTCTCACTTCAAAATACTGGTCTAACACTTCTCTTTTGTAGTCTTTATAATTTAACGTACATGGATTTTCATGCTTGCAGATGAATTGCCTTAGGTTTAGATTAAGGCATATTTTTCAGCTGCTGTAATCTGGGTTGGTGACCACAGAAATACCTGTAGGTAGTGATATTGACAGGGAGTGATTAATCTGAGTACTCGCCCAGTCCATTGAACCAACCCTTCCGCCCCTCTCCTCCTCCCCCCTGTACAATATCGTATCATTCAGGAAGCTGTCTCTGATATTCTGGCTATCTAGAAATTCACCAAAACATGTTCTGTTCAGCCTTGCTTAAAACTAAATTTAAATCTGACATTTAGTCTCTCTGAATTACCCCTACAGCTGTGAATGCCAGATCTCTTTTTTTTTTTATACCAAATGTAACAATTTTCATACTTCAGTTAACTGTTCTGCCACCCCAGAGATCAATGGGTGTATTGTGTTGACAGGTAAATTGAGCTCTTGACTCTATTTCACATGAGAGAAGTCTAATTAGTTAATATTCATAGTACTCTCTGAAGCTTTGGTGGGAGGAGTCTTAAGAGGTGCCAAGGTATTTGGGCCATGGTTGTGGACCCCTTTAGTGCCGTCTCTCTGCTTGGAAGGTTACCACTGCTGACAAAGGCTTGGCTGGTGTTGAATCTGGTTGAAGCATGCTGATCATAGCTTATCCATGCCTATACTTGCAGTTTTGAAAATGAAGTTAGCCTCCAGAATGACAGTGAGCATAAACTATCATTGTCTGTGCTTGCAGTTAACCATGTTCAGTGGTTGGCAGCTCCTGTTGAATAGAGGAGGTCTAATTGTCAGTACCTGATTGTTTTTTTAAGGCAGTGTATACCACTTCTAACTAAGACATGTACTGCTGAAGTGGAAATGCTGTTGCAATGACTTTCACCAAAAGCCACTCGCAGCTATCAAGCTTTCAGTGCCTTTTGAGATTAAAAAGTTTGGCTCCGAGTCACCTGGTTTTGATAGCAAAGGCATCCCAGATGATCTGTGATCATAGGAACTTCACACTTGGACAGTTGGAAGCTGGCTGTTGGCCTGCAATAAGCTGCTTCTCACCGGAGAGATAGAGCAGCTCCTCTCTGGCCACATCTTGTGTAGCAATGGCTGCCAGCTGCGTAGGGGACAGAAGTGAATGAGGGGTCAGATCTTTTCTGTCTTACACAAAATTATGTCCTGCCTGTGGGAGAAAAAGCAACAGAAACAGTAGAAACCTCCTTTATCCAAAACTGGGGGACAAGGTAGACACAGAAGAAGGATCTTTAGGTGGCAGAAGAAGTAAACCTGTTTACTAGTGATGAGGAGGGAGAGAAGATGGAGGAGGGAGGAGTGTGGAAACATAATGGGAAAAAACGATACTAGGAAATCAAAGATGCTGGTCACAGAGAAATGGGCATATGGCAGGATGGAGGACAACCAGTGGCAAAGAAATAGGAGCATGAGGAACAAGATTGTGGGGAATAGGACGAATATTCATTAAAAAGAATTCCCAAAGAGTGGGAAGATGAAGATGGAAACATGGAAATACAGGTGGTGTGGAGGCTCGTAGGCTTTTTTTTAAGGTTTTTATAGGAAAAAAAATAATCTTTGGACAGTTAATTTACGCCTGTTCATTGCACAGGTGTTGAGGTTTTTTGGGGGAGGGAAAAAGGTAACTGTTTAGAATGTGTTGTACTACAGGCTAGTCTGAATTAAAAACTTAAGTAATTTGAGGAAAAGTAAGACTAAAATGTGCTCTTACCTCCATGATTGTGCTAATGTGAAAAATTTGCTATTGAAAAATGTCAGTGTGATGGTAACTGTGCTTGTACGAGCCTGTACAAAAGGATTCTGTGCAGCAGAAATATCTGATTTTTTTACTTTAAAAAGGATAGTAAGGTCAGTGTTAGGTTCAAAAATTTAAGATGCTGTGAAGGTTAGTGTGGTACATCTTGGTTTATTAGCAATTAGCTATGAAGTACATTAGAGCTTTTGCAGATAATATGCAGTCTTGCATTATTCTATGTATTATTTATCAGTCTTCTCCTATTACAAATAGATCTGTAATCGGGATGCTTTCTCCCATAGAGTGAAATCCTGTTTGGGTTTTGTTGGGGTTTTGTTTGTTTTTAAAGAAGGGGCTGAGGAGTAAAGTATGCCTGTGGCAAGAGTTCTGGTAGGATTTTCTTCTGCAGGGACCATCTACATTCTTCCATATTTTTCACCAGTTGTCATAAGTATTCTGGTTTGAAATAAATTAGGTGAAGGTGGCAAGATAACTAAAAATAAAATATGTTTTAGGAATTCATCTGGGATGTATTTTTTAATTTCAAAGTCTCACAGACTGGGGAAATGCTTTTTCTGCATTTCTCACTGGTTGGGATACCTGATAGGTCTGGTTCTCAAAAAAATACCTGATTAGCTTGTGTGACATTGCAAGTATATTCACATTTTGAAGTGAGAAGTTTCATTCTTCAGCTCTGCTAAGTAGGCTGTGCCCTGTTCAATCATTTGGGTTTCCTGTCAGCTTGAACTGATGGGAGCTGCTAGGGGCATCAGCCTTGACTCCCTTCCTCTGGTTTGTGCCAGCACTTATTACTGCAGGGCTGTAGGACAAGTCTGGTCAATGCTCTGATCTGACTGAAATGACCCCCCCAAAAAAAGTGGATTTATCCCCATTCTGTGTGGCTGCAAATACTGACACAGAGGAGAGGATGGGAATAGCCAGTTCAGGTGAGCAAGGCTACAGATGAGTCTTACCATTTTTGTTTTGGTTTGATCTATGCCAGTCGTAACACAGCACTCTAGGGCTAAGATAACTTGTGTTCTGCCACAACCACAGAGAGACATAACTGCAGTGGAACACTTCACAAATTAATGGTGTTCTGCTCTTACAACAGTCTTCTTTACCTTGTTTACATGATTTCAGTAACTCAGAAAAACTAAGCTACAGGACCTTGCTCCAGTAGTTGTTAAAAAGTCAGACTTAGTTCATGTATTTTATTAGTGCTGCTGAATGTGTCTTGAATTGTGGCCTTAGAAGTATCAGTCTGAAAAACGGAACGCAGCTACAGAAATTATGGAAAGAAAATAAACAAGAGGAAATACGGGGTTTAGTACACTAAACTTTGTAGATGTTGTCCTAGGCTTTTTTAGCCACTCACCTAATATCCTTACCTGCTCAATTCTCCATTTTAATTCTAGTCAAAAGGCATATTTTTGTTGATGCAAGCGGACAATTCCTGTTGGCTACGTGTCTCAGGTGACTCAAGTCAAAGGAATTCTAAGAGTGGAGGCATTTGTCTCTCCAGATCTCCCTTTCATATGATATGTAAGTAGCATGTGTCTGCAACTTCCTCTTCTCAGTCAAATAATGCTGCCTAATGGATGTCAGCCAGATCAGAAATGGTCACTTTTTTAGACTCATAGCACATCAAAGTTAGCTCAGCTTAGTGTGAAGATCTCTGCCTCTAAAAATGCTTAGTACAAATAATGAATAGATGCTTCCTGCTCTTAAAACATAAACCAGAAAGGTACGGAGTACACCTGTGGTAGCAGTCAGTCTCCTGGCTGAAACCCTTGGGTTAAGATTCTTAGCCTGTAAAGCAGCAACTTGTGCTCTATGTATATGAGTATATATACACATATAAACAAAAATTAACTTTAGAATAAAATTTGTTCCTGCAGGGTTAAGTAAACTTCTCTATCCGCAAGCTTAGTGTGGTCTTTGAAAACCAACTGTGAGGGTTGGGGTTTTTTTTCTGTTTAGTATGTAATTACTGACAGTGATGATTCTGGAAACAACTTAGTTGGCAGTATCGTTGATGAAGAATAGAATATGGTTGGCTCTTCAGCTATTATTCCTCAGGCTGATGTCAATAAATACCCATTTTAATCAGCAGTAAAGAAACTTTTGGCTGGAAAGATATGATGAATGTCAGATCTTGATAATGTGAAGCAACAAAAGAGCTTTTAAAAAGCTTTTCTAACTGACACCAGACTTAGCTTTCTGATTATATAAGCAGGATTTCTTCAGTGTTTTGTTGTTCAGTGCTAATCATGGAATTACAGATTCACTCTCTTTTCATATGCTGTATAGAGTATGAACCAAATGATGTCAAATACGTCAGCAGAGCCTGTAGTGGTTATACATGGTTATATACTCCTGAGCCAGACCCTGTATTTCTGCAAAGGAGAGCATCCTTCCTTTAGTGAAGCCTGATAGTGCTTTGCTATTGATGCTCTCACGCTCTGATCTTCAGGGCAGTGGTGCAGTTGTCACTGGCTCTTCCCACTTGTCTGAGACCAGAGCTGTGAGCGTGTAAGTGTTGCTTTGGGTAGCAGTGCTCCTTCTGCCAAGCAAAAGTTTCCCATATGTCAGACCCCTTGCTGTCTGCCTCCATCAGGCTGCTTGGTGTAGGGGTTGCACTGCTGTGCTTTGAGCCGTAGCTGCCTTGTCCTGACTACTGCTCAGGTTTTTTTTTTTCCTTTATTTCACCCTCCCCACTGAGGTTAGGGAGAATTGGGAATGTGTGTCAAGAGGTATAGCCTGTGTGTGCTAAAGACTGTATTTACTCTTCAGGTTTTCCTTCTAAACTGGTTGACAAATATGACCTAATTAAACTAGCCACTCATTTTCATGAAGTGTCATGCTACTTAAATGAATGAGTATTATGATAGGCTGAGAATTGTACAGTGGGTTCTTCACCTTTTGGCAATGGAAGTATCCACATTATTTTTCTCTCCTTTACCAGCTATAATGTATTTCTGGAAGGTCTGTTTGTCTCCCTTGCTGAGTTCTGACCCTTTCAGTTGTTCCACACTTCACAGCATCCATAATGGTAGGGCTGTAGCACACTTCAGTGAATAAATCTGCCTTCATGGATTGATAAGTTTAATACCACATTGGATATCATTTTCATTTGTAGGACAGCATTTAAAATTTCATGAGATGGAAACAATGTCTGTTCAGCCTTAGGATGGATTATGTAGCAAGCTAGGCTGAAAACTGCCTTTTAATTACATGTGCTGGAACGAAAGAATTGGCTATGCAAACATCGGCACAGGAATGCTGGGTCTGACAAATCCACCTTGCTCCATGTCCTGATTTGTGCCTTGGCCAGTGGTAGGAGGGAAGTAAAACCAGGACACGTACAGAACATCTTCACCTGATGTCTTCCTATTCTGTAATATAGGAAAATAATATAGTATATGGTGACTTAAGAATTCTTAGAGTGGTAACTGGTATGTGGACAGTTGTGGCTGAGTGTTTGCTGTGGCACTTCTTGGTGTTTGTGTTTGGACTTTCCAGTAAAATTCCTTTGTCAGCAGTTGTGGGATGCCCTGCTGTGCTGTTTCATGGATATATCTGCACAATAAGATACTACCTCTGTGAATATCCTTAGGGCTAACCTTTATTCTGTTGCCCTAAGTAGTACTCAGCAGTCCCTGTCTTCCTAAAGATGTTAATGATAAGTGGGAAATAAAATACAGCACATTGTTAGGAAGGGCTGCAGTGAAATTTGTCTTCACATGTTTAATTTAAGGTTTTGGGTGTGGTTTTTTGGGGGGGGGTGGGGTGGGAAGGGAAAGGGGGGTTGGTTTTGTATTTTAAAGCTATGGTATGTTTCCTGGTAAGTTTTTTTTATAAATTAGGTTGCTGGTGGGGAGTGCATAGCCAGAAATTGCCATGTCTTCTTTGTATGTTGTGTGCCCAAGTTAGAGTAATGAAGCAGTTTAGTGTCTCAAATGTTAATTATGTCCTGGAATGTTTAAAGTATTAATATTGTAAGGGATAGGCTCTAAGTACAATTTTTTCTTATTATAATTAAAAATGCTGAGATGAATGAGGCCATCGCAATTGTTACTGGTCTGACAGCTTTCCAAGAAATTCTATAATACCACTTTGTAGTATTTCATACAAAGATGAGCTAACAGCCAAGGTAATAAACTTTCCTAGAGACTTTTGTAAGATTACATTTTATTAGTTCATTTAGCTGATGAGAAGGTAGTTTTCACTATTCTATAGATCAGATGCTTAAAACACTGATACTGTTTGGCCTCCCTGTTGTAGAAAGAAAGCTTCCTACTTACTGTAAATAAACATGGATTTTTGCAGGTCTTGAGCATTCTAATTTCTTAATGTTTTTCAGCTCTTCAAATGGATATCAGATTCTGTTTCTTCCAGGTTCTTCTCAGCTATTGGCACCTTCTTAAGCAGTATAAGAACTTTGATGCAAGTCATCTTCTGCCCTGTGTGTTTCTAATGCTCTGAATGTTAAGATACCTCTAATTGTACAGATACTGGATAAAGCTAACATCTACCAAAAAGATTTTGTTATTGCCACCTTCATATTTCATCTGCTTTTTACTTTCTTTTCTTTTCTTTTTTCTTTCTCTTCATGCTAATCATTCTCTGGCTATGAAAGGATGTCGGCTCATCAGTGGGGGAAGGCTTTTGCGAAAAGGTGGGTTTTGCTTTGTGTTCCAAATATAGTTGGTGTTGGGCTCAGTCCCTCCCTCGCAGTAAGGTTTCTCACAAATGGAGATGTTTTACTCCATTTCCTTCTGGGTTGAGTAATACCGGGGTGGGGCTGGTGAGGAGGAAGAGAATGCTTTTTTGAGAGAGAAAGAGAGGTTGTTCTGTTGGCTTGAAAATTGACAGGTTTTTTTTAGGGAGCCCTCCTACTATGTGCACCACCCACCCCCTTTACAGTATTTAAAAGATTTTTTAAATGGAACCTGATGCATACCAAGATACAGAAGAAGGTGCTTTCTTGTCATGAGTGGATTTCAGAAGGCTTCATTTGAAAGAGATGGTGACTACGGCTAGCTTGAAGCTGCACAATGTCTTCTTGCTTCAGTTCCCCATCTGCAGTATAATGGTCTTTTTTTTTTGCATGAAGACAGGTATTTTGGGAATCTCTCAGCCATGGTGAGTGTCATGAAGGGAGTGTTACCCTTGCACAGAATGCATGTGCAGGAAGTGCAGCTTGCCTACCACAGTGTGTGTAAACTTACTACAAATGAACACATTTGTTTTAAAGCTCATGTTTTTGAGGACACACCCCATTTCTTATTGAAGCCCTATAAATGTGGACTTGGAAAAGAAGCCTGAAATTGATCAGATGAGGGAGGCAAAATCGGGAGGGTTGGAGGTCTGCTTGGGAAAAGACAGATGACCTACATCTCAGTTTAGAGAGCAGAGAATGCTATTACTATTCTTCTGGGCTGAGGTGGGAGATTTTTAATCTGTTTGCTTTTTAGCTTTCTGCCCTGGGGAATACTGGACTACAACCAAATGCTATACAATCCAATGCATGACTTAAACTTTTCTGGACCATCAATATTTTTGCTTTTTTGCGTATACCATCTACTTGCCACAGCTTCTTGAAAATTATTTCAGTGGTAGGAATGCTTTCACTCTGTTCTGAGTTCATGCCTTTTAGTACTATATGCTACCAAGCCCTCTTCTTTCATTTCCATAATCAAAAGAAAATCCGTGTTGAAACTGGAAAGCTGTTTTATTCATGTATTTGAAAGCTTGTGTTCTGTTCAGTTGACAGAGGAGGGTCTTGCTGATAGATTTAGTTCTGTGAAATAAAGCCCAAATTAAATACGGTTGCAAATAGATTTCTACAGAGCGAAACACGTCTATGAGCAAGTCAGTTGGAGAGAACTGAACTGCTTAGGAACACGCAGCTTGAAATTCAAAAACCACAGCTGAAAAAGGTCATATTCTTAAAAAGAAATGATCTGGGTTAGGGTGGAAATGGAAGTATCTATACAAGGAGATTGTGTTAAATTTGTCAACGCTAGTCCAAATGAGTTCACAGCTGTTAATTCCTCCCGGGAAGCACAAAGCTAGAAAGCATAAAAAATATGGTAGAGCACAAGAAGTCATTTCCTCAACAGAGGATAGTGAAGCTCTCAAGATATATTAGCTGAGGTGGTTTACTATGTGGAACAGAATTTGGTAGTATAACGGACTCTTTTATTTCACCTAATTCAGTTTATATGAAGTAGGATATGAGTAAGATCGGTTCTGAATAATCTATATGCAGATTCTCTGGTTTGGGAATACATGGTATTTGATGCCTCCATCTCAACAGCCTCATAAGCTAGCTCAGGTCTAACACAGCTTATTATTTCAAGTGCAAGGGAGCACAGATGCAGATACTTGCTGAAGCCAGCTTGTGTGCTCGTGCCATATGTCCAGGTGTGAAAGGTCTATAGCCTAAATAGTTGTAGTGCACTTCTTTTAGTGAGATAGGTTATCAGCTCAGTGAAGTGCAGTGTAAATAGTACAGCTGTATTTCTGGGATGCTGTACTTGAGCTTAAAGTGAGCCTTCCTGTAATACATCCAAGAAATATCCTCGTGGCCCTGTACAGAACATCCCGGTCCATGATCACTGGGCTAGTAATGTAGGAGTCTTAGCATCTAGCATCAGCAGTTGTTGCTTTTCTTTTAGCTGGTCTGAATAATTTGACACTAGAGGGTACCAAAGGAGCTGACAGAGAAGTTCTCTGCATTGTGTGCTGCTGCAAGGTTTGCTAGAAGTTGAAGTGCAGGAAAGTATAAGGGATGGGCATTGCTATGCCAGTACATGCAGGGGTGGCTAATGTGGCCTGAACAACCATCACCAGCAGCCTGGCATTAAGGGCATGCAAAATAGTGAAATTGCCGATACAGGCTTTCACTGGCTTTAGTAGTTCCTTCACATGAGCAACTGCTTTTGTCGTCCTTCTCCTTGAGTGTTATTGATAAACATCCAATTGCTCTAGGTCTCAAGGTATTATTGAGAACAATGAATTGTTATCAAGCACTGAAATTTTACTTGATCTTGTTACAGGTGTGTTTCTTGTTCCTATGCCAGTTATTAGTGGGTTTGGAAGAAATGTATACAACTGCTCCTGAAAACTAGGATAAAGGTTGCTAGAATATTAAATAGGGCAGGATGGGCTAATCATCGGGAACACGTAATAACCTGCATGTAAGGAAACTGCATTTTACTTCAGCCAAATGAGATCATGCAAGTAAGGAACCAGCAATGAAAGTTACTAGATGTGGTAAGGGAATGAGAAGCAATAATTCTTGAAAAGAGTTAGCATCAGTGTTGGGTGGTCAGGTAGAGATGGTGGTCTGCCAGGAAGGCTAGTTCTGTCCATGGAAAATCAGTGGAGAGTTGAACAGAAGATGCATTCTCTGTATTTAATCCTACTGCATGTCCAATTCTAGCATAAGCCCCACAAAAACATGTTGGAAAAACAGGAGAGAGTTCTGAAAAGAACTGTAAGAAATGTTTCCTTGTCTTTAATCATTCTTGTAGCAGCCTGTTTAGGGAGCTCAATATAACTTACTACAGTGAAAGACTAATGTGATCATAGTAATTTAGTACCTATATGGGAAGTACAAGTCTCGTGACAATGCAGTAGCAATGCAGTAAGGAGAAGCTAAAGCCAGACTGGTACTAAAACGTCATATGCGCCATGTATTTTTTAAAACAGTAACTTGAAACAATTCTCCAAGAGTTGCCATAGACTTCTGTCAGTAATATTTCTGCAATTAAATCAATGTGTTTTAAAAAAAGAATGTGATCACAGCTGTTGAACTTGAATTAACAAACCAGATGCCAGAGTTTATTGTCACAAGGTTACATCAGGTTACTAAATAAAAGTGTGAAACTTGCTGAGTGTCATGTGAGCATGGATTTCTTCAATTGTGCCTCCAAAATGGTTGTTAGCTCTTGGGTTATGATCTTATATCCTTATGCTACAGTGATTTTCATACTGGGTGTTGCTGCATGCCAGATTTTTTGTTATCCCTTCTGGATTTCAGCAAGAGTAGTAGTAGCAGAAGAGCAAGATCTGGCATTTCTGGGGTGGCTGTGAATTTAGCATGTCGTATTCTGTATAGCCAGATATTTGCTCTATAATGGCAGGCTACTGAGTATTTCCAACTACAACTTCAGTGAAGTTGGTGTATAAAGCTCAACCATGAGTTGAGAGCATGAGGGGATCTGCTCTTTCATAAACAGGCTGTCAGGAAATGAAAAAATACCAATATTTTAACCATGTGAGCTAATGAATAAAGGCTGTTGTAGGTATGAGATAATACCCATTCATTCTTATTAGTAGCTGTTCAGGGAAACCAAGTAAAGAGAACTTAACAGGTTGTAGACAGCATCTCAGATCCAGTAACTGGTGCTCAGCCTACTAATATACTAATATCTGAGGTTTCTGTACATTAGAGAAGATTTCCTCCCTTGTTCTCCAGGTTGTCCTGTGTATTTTCAGTCATGAGGTTTTGCAGAAACCAGAGTCTAGTGAAAAAAGGAAACCTTTTATTATTTTGTCAGTAGTATTAAACTGTCCGATAAAGGTGAACATTTTATTGTGTGTGCTTTTGGAAAAGCTTTATGTCTCCTTTCCAAAGGCTTTCCTGCTTTAGTTAGGCACAGTAATGAAGATGGGAAATAATACCAAATACATCCGTGTTCTATAACTGGTTTGCAGTCCACGTAAGTTACTTAAAAATGTTCAATTGTTGCTGCAGTTCAGGTGATGTTCCATTTGGTCAACCAGGTGATGAAATGGATATTGTGTTATGAACTGGGAACCCCTTGATTGTCCCCATAAGAGCAAAGTTCAGTGTGAATTTGGAGTGTGAGTTGGATCCTCTGAAGGTTTTTTCAGAGGCATTGCTAACATTTTTGCATGTTGTATGCTTCTCATCATTGATGTGTTTTGTCTTTATTTCTCAGCCTTATTTGTGTGTGTTTTTATTGCAGCACACGTCCCATGGAGACGGACGGCAGGAAGTTTCCTCTCGGACTGGGCGCTCTGGAGCTCGCTGCAGGAACTCTATAGCTTCCTGCACAGATGAGCAGCCACATATTGGAAATTACAGACTCCTTAAAACAATTGGAAAGGGGAATTTTGCAAAAGTAAAACTGGCAAGGCACATCCTAACTGGCAGAGAGGTAAAGTGGTATGAATGTAAACAGTAGTGAATTGCAGTAGGTGTGCAGGCTCTCTGAGTAATATCATCCAGGTGAACATTTTAGCATGTTTTACTAGAAATACTGCCACTCATGTAGGATTAAAATGGAAAACTGTATCTTTTAGTAATTACTACAAAAGTTCTCTTAAAAATAATCTCTTAAATTTGTATTTTTGACAAGTCCTTCTCCAACTGAACTGTGTTCAAGTTTGCTACTAGAATTCTCTGCTAAATTCTCTGTTCCCAAAATAGGGTTTGATATATAACAATTAAGCTTGCTGCAAACACTGCCTCTTGGTGTCTCTATACTGCACAGTTCGGGGCTCTATTGGAGGGGAAGTGAGGAATGAGAATGAATATATCTTCTTGATTATGGTCTGAGTAGCCCAAGCACAGTTATTTTCTTGCCAAAACAATGTTTCTCCCAGGAGTTTTGTTGGTGTATGCAGTTCTGGGCAGACTTGGGAAGACACTCCAGGTTGTTCGGAGCCTGTTTGTGTGTCTTGTTCAGCATTGTGTGGTGTAGACAAGCTTTCTCCTGTATCTCTTCATAGTGTCTAACTCAGCTCCATAAATAGTTTCTGCAGTGTAGTTAATAATTTGCGGTCAATGATGGTTCTGATTTGGTGAACTGTAGTCCTGTTTGCTTGTTACAAGTATCTCTTAGTGCTCTTTTATTAATAGCAACTCTAGGTACTGAAAGAGGGAGAAACACCTTGTTGACCTTTTCTTGCCAAACCATCTAATGAAGTAAATGTTTGCTGATGTCAGCAAGGACTTCTAAAGAAATCTGTGTGGCTGACTGCAGCTCTTTAAGGGAATTTCTTTGTTCTGAGCTAATACTGAGTTCAGTAGCACTAGGAGGAACAGAGAGGACATAAATTTGCAAGAGTTGTTGGGAGGGATTTTGTTTATTTGTTTTTGTGTCTTGTAAGCTGACAGTTCTGGCAATGAGCAGTTGTATTCTGGTATTGAAGTCAGTGCTCCTTTGTAGAGAAAGTTGTTGACTCCTACTGTGGTTAATTGCTTTCCACTTAAGTTCCCTTCTCTTTTTACTAATACTTAACACAGGAAATGCAAGTCCTTGGGTACTTGGTTAGTATTTCTTTGCTATTATTATATGCACAGGAGTTGGAGGTAGGTAGCATGTGTCACACGTTGTTTTGCAAAAATTGAGGTACATTTTCTGTACTTGCACTTAACTGTGTGTTGACCTCTGGTTCATAATTTTTGTCTAAAATTTCAACATATAAAGTGACAGTGCAAAATCTTTGGCCAGATTTTGAAAGATTCAAGTACTAAGTTTCTTTAACTCTCATGAAATAAATGTCATTCAGTTAGTTCAGAGCCTAAATATTTTCCAGGATGTAGCTATTGGTCCTGGTTAACCTCGAATGAGTAACATTCCTTTGAAGCTAACAATTAAGCTAGTTCATAGGAATACCTTGAAGGTATTTAAAACTTAATTTTTTGTCTTTTTAAGAGAGATGAATAAAAGTTTCTGTTCTTGGTAGGTGAACTGTACAGCATTGGTGATAACATACAACTAAAATATGCAGTTTTCAAAGTTTTTCACAATAGTCTGGATAGCAGTTTCCCCAGTGTCATTAGTTTACTTGTGCCCTTACAGAAGTATTTATCTCACCAATCTTTAGATGGTGTTAACCTTTTTCATGGCTGTCACATTGATGTTTCTACTGATGAGTGGCAGCACCTTGTACTTCATTGAATCTTGCTTTCTTTGCTAACTCATCTCCAAGGTTGTTTATATCAGTTTTCCATTGTATTTGATGGTGCTTCTTAATTCCTTCAACAGACTTAATCATTATGGTTTGACTTTGTGTGCCAAGGCCACTGATAGAGATACTAAACAAGATTGGTCCCAAGTCTTGTCCTTGAAAAACTCTTACTCATTTATTTCCAACTTGGTATCTCTTTAGCCACTTCTTTTAATTAAAAAAACTCTGTGCACATTTCACCTTATCTAGTTCAGTAATTTCTGTGCATCCTCCTAGATGAGGCTTTACAGTAGTCCAGGTAGTCATATATTGTTTGTCTGCCTAGGGCAGAATTAACTTGGGAAAATGTGTTGCATTTAACCCTTCTGCCTGTTTCTGTGTATTTCCCCTTGTGAGTTTTGAACTCAAGAATTTTGTGGTAAATGGCTCTACTAGGGAAAAAAAAAAAAGTCTGTAATTTCTAAACCTGTGCTGCCATTTTGTTCTTGGTAGATGTTGGAAATCCATGCTACAAGAATGCCTTCCTCCCCTTCCCCCTTTTTAAACCTGCCACTCTTCAGAATTCAGGGATAAAGTTCTCAGTTTGGCCTCAGCTATACCAGCACTCATCTTCCTGAATCTGTGTTTTCAGGCTTTACACACTCATTTCTACTGGCTGTCCTGTCTTTGTTCCTCTTCTTTTTTCCATCTTATGTACCAAAACCTACAATAAAATACTAGCTTTGGGAGTCACGCTTAAATGACTTTTAATCTCTGCTGTATCCTTGCTGTATTTGAACCCTACTTATCTTCTTTTTGTTATCTGTGTGGCTATTCTTAATGTTAAGTCTCCAGTTCAGTTACACTTTATAGCAATTCCTTCTTTATATCTCTGCACTGATTAACTTCTAAATAAATCATGCAGCAGATCAGCAGTTCTCTGGCGCTTCTTGGGAGGATGGTATGTTTGTTCAAGCATTCTTTTACGGTAGTTGCTCATCTCCTTATACCTGGAGTCCTTCAGTATGAATTTTCCTGTTGCTTGAGATACAGCTTTCATGTTTCTAACTGGACTAAGTTCCAGGTCTCTCTTTCATTTCCATCTTCAGTGTGTCTGCAGCATGTACGTTAAGAGCCCAGCCTCAAATTACAGAAAGGGAGAAATGTTTAGCCCTTTGGGAGGTGATCAGAACATCAGCCTAACTGAGGAAGTTGAATTGTCCTGTCAGGAGGTGTGTGGCCTTCTCACTGCAGAGTTATGGAGGTGGGGTTAGTTTCACTGCACTAGAGCTGGTGTTTGGAAACACTCCTTCAAGATCTTCTCTCTAGAAGAGTACTATTCAAGTCTATCTGCTCTTTCAAAACAAAAAATCTTCCCTGTAAATCTGGTTTTGTTAATTCTTTTACTTTAAGCCATGTATTTTCTGTTGTAATTTATCAAAGGTTATTTCTTCTGGCAAGTTTTCCATACTTGCAAAATCAATTTAAGAGATAAAACTACCTTTTGCTGTTACTGAGGTATTTGGAATCACAGCCAAAAATGTATGGATCCTTCTGTTCATTAGAAGCATGTGTTCAGTTAATAGCCAGGAAGTTGAAGTTTCCTAGTGAGACAGGATTCTTTCAGGATCCAAGACTGACTCCAGGGAATCTATTGTCATCTTCTTTCTGTTCTTCTCTTGAAAAAGTGAAATTTAAGAGCGAGAAAACATTCTGAATGGTAGCTGTTTGGCCAGTTTGCTCAGTGTCTCAAATTCTGATTGCTTTAACTCCCTCATTCAAGTCATGTAGGAGGAATGTTTTAAGTCGTGTTATTGTGAATGGTGAAAGCAAAGTTAATTTTAATTCTACTAACGATCTCACACAGAATATAATAGATGATGCAGTGGTGTAACAGCGTAGGTGGACTTGTGTTCCTCCAGCATTGGCCATACCACACAATACTTGAAACCGTTCCAGAATCACTTTGTGCAAAGAGAGCAGAGTGGAAGGCAATTTGAACTTTTTTAACTATGCTTAGTAAAATGGAGGATTTTCTTTCTCAGGCTTGTCAGAACTATTCTTAGGGGTAGGCTCCCTTTGCCTGTGGTTTGGAGACCTTATCAAGACACCTGAAATTGCTGCCTGTTCTGATGATGGGTTCAAGCTCTCACAGCCAATGTTAACACATTGTACTCCCAGTGTTCACATAGATAGGAATTCTCTAAATTCGTCCTGCCTCTAAGGCTATAATTAGTGCACTGAACAGGCCTGTGAGTCTGCCTTTAAGAAAACTGAGGTGTGTACCTCTCCTGTATCTCCAGGGTTGACTTTGTTTGCCAGTATGAGAGACCTCTCTGATCATCTGTCACCAGTGCACAAGTGAGAGAGGTGAGCTGTGTTTTGCAGAAACCCAGTAACCTTAAGACCTCATGGGTTAAAACAAGCTTACATCTTCCAAAGATTGACCATAATCATTACAGTTTAGAACACAGAACTGCAACCTTTTTCTGAGTGGAATGCACTTACCAAGCAAACAGCCGTCTTCTGTGGCATGGGCAGTCCTGGGACACCAACTGACTTTGCAATAACATCTACTGTTGACTAGGGCAGTGGTTATCCTATGTCCAACACAGATTTATAAGGGATTGCAGGAAGTGAGTAACTTTGTTACCTTCATGACAATAGTTCAACAGGCATAAAGGTAGAGATAAAAATCTTTCTTGGTTTCGTACACAGCTGCTAATGTAAAAATACCTATTGCTTAATGTGTTTATTTGTATTTTTGAAGTGATTTCTCAAGGGGTTTTGCAATGGAATTCTGCCTCTGGAAATAGTGATCTTTAATTTCAGTAGCATACCTCAGAAGAAAACACTCCCCACAGCAAAAGTACTCTTAAATGATTTTTTGGTGATGTATCATCATATCTTGCATCTAGAAGGGCTCAAAATAAATCTTGAAGCTCGGTTTCAGAAAACACCATATCTGTCACACAATTCTGTGATGCACCCAAGCACTGAGCACTCTGTTCCCCTCTTCCTCTCTCCATCATGATGATCCATCCATGGTTTTTTTGTGCTTGAATGTATGAATATGAATTTGCTTTGATGTAAGATACTCTTTATTCCATATGTTACTAACCCCAAGTTAATGAGATGACAAAGATAGCACAAAGCGATGCAGGGAAACAAGAGATGTGGCATGGGGAGTAGCAGCAAATACTGTTTGAGCCAAAAATTGAAGGGGAATTGAAAGCCCTTGCTTTGCACCAGTGAGGTATTATAATCAGCTGAGTTGCAGCATCTTGCTTCTTAGAGAGACACCATCTCCTTGGCTTCTGTAGAGTTTCTTCTGGTATGTTTAGTCTTTAATTTAGAAAGGAAAAATACCAGTTGGCATGTAATTCTAGAAAGATTCACGTTTCCTGTTCTAACTCATCCTGTACCCAGATTGCATTGCACTGAAGCTAGTCTTTTGCCTGTTAATTGCCTCAAATCGTCAGGTTATGACTAGTTAACCATGGTACTGAATTTAGCTTTTGATTATTTTTGAAATTTTTATGTTCTTCTTTCATATTTCTGTGCAGTATTTAATGAAAAGATGAGAACCAGTAAAGGAGTGAACTTGCCCAAATCGTTATACTACAACCAGTGGGGTTCTCTTGATGAATGAGTGATAATTCTTTTCATATCCGTCAGGGAGCAAATTGATACAAATATTCAGTGAATTTCCAAAGATGAACTTAGTTCCTGCTAAATCTGTCTGGAATTACTTTGTTCTGAAATCTCTGCTTTTAGAAGCATCTTCACAAACTGCCAGTGCTCAGTCAGTACTGTGTAATCTGTTGTGTAATTACACTGCGTAACTATTATCTGTAGGCACACTGCTCTCTATCTGGGCACTTCCTGGTGTTGGAGCTTCCACTGTTGTAAGCATGATGGTCTCAATGTCAAGCGAAAGACTAAGTGAGCTTCTCATCTTAATATGCTTAAAATACTCAGGGGGTTTTGTTCTCCATTCTGCAGTTTAGTTTGTTGCAGTAGAAATAAATTACAGTTTAGTTGTTAATTTCAAATGTTTTTACTTCCAATATGAGTACATAATTTGCTGAAGAAACTGAGTGGTTTTCGTGTAACGTTTGTGTTTTAAATTTGTGTTACCGGATTTGACCATCTTGTAATAATGCTGCATTGTTCACATGGAAAATACTGATTATGAACTTTTCCTTTAGGTTGCCATAAAAATAATTGACAAAACACAGTTGAACCCAACTAGTCTACAAAAGGTAGGTTTTTGCATTTAATCTTCCAACCGCACTGTTTTGTTTCAGTCCCGCTTTCTATTATTAACCCTGAATGCCTGTGCTGGAGAATCTGAAGCATTGTGTACATTGTACACATCTGACTACAGTATTTAATAACTAGTTTTGTAACAGATATTTTTGACAACCCTGTAGTTATTCAAGGTGAACTGGTACAGAGCTGTGTACATGGTGTCATGTCCTCATGTCTTCTTCATGCTGGTCAACTTCGTTAAGCTTACAAATAGAAAGCTTGCCTTCTATCCTCTTAAAACTTGAAAGTACTGCCTGAATACACTGGAGGCCAGGTAGTATCTATGCCTTTCATGTAGTTTGCAGCAGGAGAGGTGATGCAGTTTTATGGAATGAATTGGGGTATGGCTGGTTTCTTCCCTCTAGCCTCAAATGTTTAATGTGTGCTGTTACAATTGTATCGCCTTATCTATTTTAGTAAGTAGTGATCAATCCTGCTCTTTGATCAAGGCAACCAGTCTGCTTTGGAGTGCCTACAGGAAGTACATTTAAATGTTCCTTTTACCTAGGACTTTTCTAACTCTGTCCTTTTAAGTGCTGTAGTCAAAAAGCTTTTTATTTACTTTTGAGTACTTTGATAAAAAGAGCTCCTTGCAATATTTGTTTGAATGAGAGAATACCCAGAACTACCTGCAAACAAAATGAAATAGCATAACTAGAGTAAACTGGAGAATATACATATTCGGATCTTATGCAAATACTAAAGAGATTGTGCAACAAGATGTTTTTATCAAAATTAATACTGCAAAAGTAAATTGGAAAAACACACAAGTTCTTATGTTCTGTGGTTTGGTTGAGAGGCAAAGAATAGCCTATAGAAGAAAGGTTCTCTCGTCTGAGCAGGTATCAGCTTCCTGCAGATTCTGTAGAGTGGGTAAAAGTAGATCATGTGGTTCCAGTTTTCTCTTTTATTTCTTTTTTATCTTAATTTCTGTAGTTATTGGTAATTTCTGGGTATGCAGAGAGGAAGTGAAATACAAATTAGGTACTGCCATGGATTAGGTAGAGTTGATTTGTGTGGCAGCTCTGTGCAACTGAGAAGACCTGAAAAAATTACTAAATGCTCGGAGCATTTGGAAGAAGAACGAAAGCTGTGTGATACGAAGGAGAAGGTTCAGGGCATGGGAAGCATGGTCAGAGAAAAGTAGAGAGGCCATTTGTTTTCAGACAAAAATGTAAAATCTTAACCCTTCAAACGTTGCTGTCTTGAGATTGGGCTCAAGGCTACCTTGAGCTCATATTAAAGTACAAAGCAAATGTTTTACAAATCACAGGTTCAGTTATCAAAGCCACAAGCTGGAAGCGTGCTTGTTGGCCCTTTGGGCCCTTTGGTTTCTGGGTTTCAGCCTGCTTGGTGTCCTCTTGTATATCTGTAATTTCATTTTTATTTACAGTTTATAAAACTAGATTATAAAGTGTGATTTGTAAATTGGTCTTGTTTTCTTTAACGGAGTCTGGAAGAATAGTACGAAACAGCAGGGTAGAAATCAGATCACATTTGGGGAGTGAGATTGCTGATGTGCTGTCCTCTCTAAGCTCATTTGTTATATGAGCGCAGAAGAAAATTTAGCAAGGTATGTCTGTTCTCAGTTCAGAAATTGAAATGAATTTTCTTAAATGCCTGTTTGCCACAGTAAGCAGAGTGAATGCACAGCACTACCTAGCAATTTTCCTTGGTTAAGGCTTTTTTTGCAAACCCTTGCCCCTTTTCCTGCAGCACTGTCAGCAGTGCCGTAGACTCATTGCTTTTGAAGCCAGTTGCACACAACCTGTAGATGCAGGGAAGCTAGGATGGAAGTACTTCTTGTCCTTGTGCTGCTGGAGAGAGCAATAAGGTATTTGAGGTATGGTGGAGAGGGAAGGGCTGCTCAGAGACAAGGGTGTGGTGCGTAGCGTCTCAGCTGCAGTGTAGCCGCATAGCCTCCTCATCCTTAGGTGGGGAAACAAATAGCGATTAAGGCTGCCAGTTCTGATTTCTTTGTATTATGTCTTCCACACTGATACTTCAGCTGCCAGAAAGAAGTTAACCTTGTTAAGGACTTGCTTTGCTTTCTGGAGCAGTAATTCTTAGTATGCCCTCACAGTAAGCTGCGGGTGGCTGCAGTCCTCACAGCTCAATATTCAACAGCGCAGCTCTTCAGAAGAGTTGGGTTTCTTGTCTGCCACTGAGGAAGTCTGGTAGCCACATGCAGCTACTCTTAACTGTTGTTTTAGGACCTAATTACTACTCTGCTGCTCTTGCTTAGTGAAGAGGAAACTGTAACTGGTACTTCCCTGCTTTGAAAGAAAAGGGAATTCTTAGAGCTTTTTTTCCCATGCTGGTGGTGTTAGTCATAATGCCTGTTGTCCACAAATGTACTTGTGTACCTAGTTCCAGTATCGGTCTCACTGGAAACAAGTGCTGATGTAGTAGTTCACTTCCTTCTAGACAAAAAAAAAAAAGTTTGTTGGGTTTCTTTTATTTATTTGTTTTCTTTTGAATTAGCAATGCCATTATATGTAAGGTTTGGGGCTTTTTTTACCAAACCCTTGTACTAGTACTATGTCACTTCTCGTTTTCCTTTTTTAGATCTTGGCTTCTCAGCCAAAGATTTTTGTTCATTATGTGCAGATGTTTTGCCACTTGTTTGGGCCGTTTTTTTGTTAAAGCTTTTCAGAGTTCTTAAACATCATTTTTAACATGGACCATGCTGTTTTTGACCTTGGGTCAATCAGTATTTTAAAAACTGCAAGAAAAGGATGAGGACTTTGATACACCTGAGAGGTGGGTCTCTGGGGGCCTCATTAAGTTCAACAGGCCAAGTGCTAGGTCCTGCACCTGGGTCAGGGCAATCCCAAGCACAAATACAGGCTGAGCAGAGAGTGGTTTGAGAGCAGCCCTGAGGAGAGGGACTCGGGAATGTTCATTGGTGAAAAGCTGAACATGAGCCAGCAGTGTGCACTTGCACCCCAGAAAGTCAGATGTGTCCTGGGCTGCATCAAAAG
Source organism: Lathamus discolor (assembly GCF_037157495.1). Taxonomy (NCBI): domain Eukaryota; kingdom Metazoa; phylum Chordata; class Aves; order Psittaciformes; family Psittacidae; genus Lathamus; species Lathamus discolor. Next base: position 24,210,578 of record NC_088889.1, on the reverse strand, counting down.
GAGTGTGACCTTGACCAAGCAGGTCAAGGGAGGGGATTCTTTGCTCTGCTCTCTTAAGACCCTACCTGGAGTACTGCTTTCAGTTCTGCGGCCCCAAACATAAGAATGACATGGACCTGTTGGAGCAAGTCCAGAGGAGTGCCACCAAGATGATCAGAGGGCTGGAGTACCTCTCCTATGAAGACAGGCTGAGATAGATAGGGTTGTTCCATCTGAAGAAGAAAAGGCTCCAGGGAGACCACCTACTGGCCTTCCAGTACCTAAAGGGGGTCTATGAGAAAGCTGGTGAGGGACTTTTACAAGGGCATGTGGGCATAGGACAAGGGGGAATGGCTTTAAGCTGACAGAGGGAAGATTTAGATTAGGTATTAGGAAGAAATTTTTCACTATGAGTGTGGTGAGACCCTGGCACAGGTTGCCCAGAGAGACTGTGGCTGCCCCTTCTCTGGCAGTGTTCAAGGCCATGTTGGACAGGGCTTTCAGCAGTCTGATCTGGTGCAGGGTGTCCCTGCTTGTGGCAGAGAGGTGGAAATTAGATAACCAACTTTAAGGTCCTTTCTAACCCAACCAATTCTATGATTCTCTGAAATCTAGAAGCTATTTGTATAGCAGACTAAGGATGTTTGCTTAGAATCTTTTGTAGCATCAACAGTGGAGTTACCCTTGGTGAGAGTTTGATCCAGCAGGCTTTATCTGAGTATTGGGGGTGGAAGATACCAACAGTCAATTGAGAGTGAATTAAGCAAACTCTTCCAAACTTTAAAAGCTGACCAGAGGCTTTCAGTTATATAAGCTGCCATTAAAAGTATTAGTGGAGTATTCAGAGTATATTATACATGAGTTCAGCAGAACTGAATGAAAAAATAAGCAAAAAATAGTTACAGATTCAACTACTTTTAAATTTCTGCTGATCAAGAGAGTGATGGTGAAGTAGCCTACCTTGTCTAATGATATGTGAAAAAGCTCCAGGAATAACATAGATTTTTAAAAAATAGGCAAATTACTAGTGTCTCTGGAGAAAAAGAAAACACACATGCATAGGTTTTGAAATTACTTTGCATGGCCAAAAAATGGACTTGATCAATCAATCCTGATTATTTTTAAGCAGCTTGTCATCTAGCAAAGTGTCACACAGACCTGGATAATGATAAGTAAATGTATTTGGCAAGCTGTTTGGTTTTTCTTTGTGTCCAGGTAGTGTTCTCTTCACATGGGAGAGAAGGTCTGTTGGACAGTGCAGTGAGGACTGCTCCCCAAATCTTAGCCTTTACAGAAACATCAGAAAGCAAAGAATGGTTAGAACAGCTGATCTCTAAATTCCGGTTTGGTGTTTTGGGTTTTTTTTTCCTATTTATTTATTTACATCCCACCTCTCGTTGTCTTTTATTAAAAGACACAAAGGCACAAAGATTTTGGTTTGACTGTTTGGTTGTTTTCTGTTTGTTTCCTGTATTTCACTTTGTTTTGCTTTTATTGAATAAGTGCACCTATAGGTTTTTTTTTGAGTCATTAGTAATAAGCAGACATCCTAAATGTCTTTATCTGAAATCTGACCTGAGGCGAATAGTGCAGCAGCAGTTTTTGCTTCCTTACTGTTAATAACAATGCTGCTATCTCTTATTTACAAAACTCTTTTCTCTTAAGTCTGCATTCCTGTGGAGCTGTGGACTTTCATTGTGCTTCAGTCTCTTTACATTAAGTTCAGTACGATCTGTTATGTTGCTGGTATTTCTGTAGAAGTTGATGTTAGGTTTATGATAAAACCTCTTGATTACTCCCTCTTTTTGAAGCATGTTCTTAGAAAATAATCAATGCTTAGGAACATCAACCCTCTGTAGTCTTGGGCTGGCATGGGGGGAGCTGCGGAGGCAGAACAGCTACACTCTTGACTGCCATATAGCATACTGCCTAAAAGGAGAATTTTGGGGGTTTTCCAAATACAATAACATTTGCACTTCAATAATAGTAGTAGTGATTTTTTTTTTTTTTTTTTTTGTCTTGGGTCTTTTCTGGAAGAAGTGGAACTACTTTTATTTCATCTGCTATTAACCAACTTGATTAAAAGCAGTGTTTTATATTGCAGTAACACCACCTATGACATTTTTAGTATTACACTCAGATTTAGTTGCATCTTCTAATTGTCTGCTGCAGATGAGTTTTCAGAGGGGAAGATAATTAACAGCTGGTCAGTAATAGATTTTGTTTTTATTTGTGGTTTCTTAATATGTCATTCCTGTATTATCCTCCAGTTGCAGGAGGACAGAGTTTACTCTGTGTGACAGGCAAAGTTGAACTCTTTGGAAGTAACAGCTCAAGCAAAACCTTCACGTGGGTATTGGTGCTGTCGGGGGAGAGCCAGGATCCTTACAGTCAGTGTGTGGTCTCTGGATGCAGCACCATTGATGTAATGGCATTAGGGTTGATGTCAAATGGGCAGTTAGACTTACTTACCACCCATCCTGCCAAAATAGATGTGCTGAGGTGGGCAAGGGACCTGTGACAGGAAACTTGAGAGGTAGAGTGTTTTTATTTGGGAGAGTTGTGTGTTTTGTGAAATTTTTCTATTAATTAATTCATGGACCTTGTGAGTCAGTCTGGGTTAACACCAGTGCTTACGTAAATGGAAGCAGTACAGTCCTATAGCATGGGAAGGTGGATGGTGAAGAGGGTGGTAGCAAGCTGATCCCTTTGCGGCACAACCCCTGAAGTAATGATGTTTCTTCTGTCTGCTGGGGTCAGGGAAAACACCATATTCTGTCTGTTAATTTTGGCAAGTACGTTCAGCATGCTGTACTGGCTGAGCAGGCTCAAAGGCTGGATGTCTGGCAGTGAGTCAGTGGAGCTGCAGTGACAAACTCAGGACTAGATGCTACCGTGCCTCAGTTGCCTCACAGGAACACTTCTGAATGACCAAGGGAGAGCCTCGCCTTCTCAGCTCTCCTAAAAACTTCCTCCTTGTTGGTGTAGTTGGATAACATACTTTTTGTGCAATATAAGCAGCTGATTTTTCACCTGTGAGTTCCTGTTGTAGCACAGTAGTTCCATGGCTTTAATGAAGTACTGAAGAGAGGTGAATTCATACCAGCAACATGCTGTAATGGTCTGCAGAAGGTGCTGTGGTGAGGGTTCACAAAACTTTGGAAACAGTATTTTCTGTGAAGGGATGAAAGATGATGTGAGATGTATGGGCCAGCAAGAAGCTGTACGGGCTCGTAATGGTTTTCTGGCCCCAAACGTCCGTGAACCACAGAGTTAAGATCACTTCTCTCCTGAGCTGTCTGGAGTGCTTCGTGGTTGTTTTCAGTTTTTTGAGGGTAGATTTGTTTGGGGAGGGGTGTTAAAAGAAGCAGGCACTTAAACACTTACTGAAAGAGAGAGTTATTTCAGGAAATTCACTGATATGCTGATAGTGATGTTTGCCCTTTGTGTTTAAGTATTACGAAAATCATCAGGCTTTAGAAAGAATGGGTTTTACCTGTTTCATTAACTTATTTCTTGTTTTATGTTTATTTCAGCTCTTCAGAGAAGTAAGAATAATGAAGATCTTAAATCATCCAAATATAGGTACCTTGTTTCTTTCACATAATTTCCAACTCAGGAGAAATTTAGCATTTTCACTGTTAAAATTGTTGTGGTATGATTTTAAAAGACGATTCTGCTTTAGGGTTTAAATTTCATGTAGGGTAGCAGTGATAAATACTTTTTAAGAGCTGTGTATTCAAACAGGCAAACCAAACCCAGAATACTTTGGTCCCTTTGCATAAAACTTTTGCTGTATAGCTAACTGATAATTTTGCTCCTTTTCAGCATAATACTGATTTTGACTGAATTCAGGCTCTCATTAAAAGTAAAATATACCAAAACTAAAAAGTGATCAGAAAGTTATTTCAGATTATGCTTTGAAATGATATAGTGTTGTTATAGGAATGCTAGCAAACTGACTTATAACTCATTTGTCACCATGTGTGCCAGTTCAGTGCATAAAAAGGGCTATTTTTGATGCTCAGATCTTTTAAGTTCTGTTTCAGTTACTTTTCCCATGTATGGGAAACAAAGTATTGTTTCTTGAGAAAATTTGTTCTATATGAGTTGACAGTATTTTCCATTTAAGAACAGACCAGGCTCTGTTAGGGTAATAGTCTGATGTTGTCAAGCAGTAAGCAAATAGTTTGTTTCTTTGACAGAATTCTCTATGGGGTTAACATAATACTTCTGCAACTAGTTAACTGATTAATAAATGGCTTTCTTTTCTAGTGAAGCTATTTGAAGTCATTGAAACTGACAAAACTCTCTATTTAATAATGGAATATGCAAGTGGGGGTAAGTAACTCTGCTGTGATGACACATATAAATAAACTGCCAAATGGGAGAAAGCACTTGTTTTCTTTAAAGTTTTGCTTTTAGTTTCGGCAAATATTAATGTCATGGTAGTGTAAAATGTTAAGCAAAATCTTTAACATTCTCTGGAACTTCTTTGTGCAATCTAATCAGTTAAAACTTGTAAAACTAACTTCTGAACTTACTGCAATTTAATAACATTTGCTTTATTTTCATAGCTGAAATTTAATGGGAATCTTTATTCTTCCATCGGTTGTTCCTGTCCTTTACAAATACCAACCGTCTCAATTTATTGTACTTTGCTCCCTGCCTCTGGTGTCCTATTTTGTGTAAGATAATTGGAAAAACGTGTTCAGATAAAACATTTTGTGTTTATTTAGCTGTTGCTTTCCAAAGCATGAGTACTGCAACTTCTGGTTTTTTAGATGTTGATGCCATTTGACGTGCCTTAATCACAGACCTTCTACTGTCAGGAGCTGTAGGCTTAGCAGTACGCCACTGTAGGAAGAACTGAAACACTTATTCCTGATTGGTAGGGGTGGGGAAAGCATTCATCATGCCATGTCAGACATTTCCCCCAGACCTAGAAGTAAGGTATTTGGGCTTAAATTACTCCTTGCTGGCTAAAACCTAATAGCACTCATTTTATCAATGTGACCCTTTAGCATGAGTAGCTGATAATCTCAAATAGGAGACTTTTCTTTAGTTTTGGGAGGGAGATAGGCTTCTTTTCAGAGAAAATCATCATTAAATTCTGACTTGGATGTTAAGATTTTGTGAAGTTTAATGAATTACTATAAATCAGGTAATGATTCTCTACCTGCCTATGTTTTCTTCTAGCAGCTCCCTAAATGCTCAGCCACGATTTGTCTAAACAGAAACAAAGTTTGTAAAATACTATTAAAATATTAACTGGTACAGGTGTGTGTGGAGACATCTTTATGCTGTTTGATGGTACTAGACGTTAAAGCAAAGACTATTGCCATCTAGTGATTAGCTTCTAGGAGGTAGAAAGGCCAGCAGTTCTCTAAAGCAGTGAGTCTTCCTCATAGTAATCGAGAGGTACATCCTCACTTGTCTGAAAGGCCCTGATCAGTACCCTTTGCATATGCCATGTTGTGCAAGACAGGAACACCTGTAATCCCAGTGGTAGGCATCAATTTCCCATATTTCCACTGTATCAAGATACTGGGTACACAGGATGCATATAAATTCTATGCTGCATAATGAAAGAAACTACTGCTACTACTGCGACACTTTGCATAAATTGTGAGCAAGTCTTTCTGTGGTGTAATTTTTCCTGAATTACGGAGAGAGTGTCCAGGTTTCTTCCTTCAAGGTTTTTGAAGAAAAAGCTGTGATATACAGTTGGGAACATTGTCTGAGTTGGGTATTAGATAACACACTACAGAGAAAAGTTAAGCTATTTTATAGAAAATCCTCACATTCCCTCAGATTGCTCAGCTGTTACTTTTCCTGCTGTATGATTCTGGGGGTTTTATTCCTTTTGGATGGAGTTGCTTGGTTCAAAAAATGGAGTTACTCATCTCTGCCCTTGTGAGGTGGCTATCTACAAAACAGTGTTTTCTTCCTTAGAGAATTTACATGTGTGATCCACTTCTAAAGTTTCCACTAATTTTGCATATTAGCAAAGAATTTTTTAAACTGCCTACTAGTCTGTGTTTGTAGGAGTTCTTATGTACATGACTTGGTTTTTGGTAAAGAAAATTACTCATGCTCTCACAAACATGCCAGTGTTTCCTGAGCGAGTTGGCTGCTTGTGAAGTTAAAATGTTGCAGTCCACGTTGATGTGCTATAAACTGACTAAATGAAAAAATGCCCAAACACAAGAGAGCTTTAGTATTGCTTTAATAATCTACTTTAGTCATCCACAGCCATACGACACTGGGCTTGTTCAGAAGTAATACTTCCCAGTGTATCTTACAGATCTGGTGGTTCTGTGATGGATTATGTCAGTGTGTCCAGCTAGGCTCATTATTGTGACCTTCCTTGCAGGTTCCTCTTCCAAGCTGAGGTTAAAGCTAAGGTTTCTGATTTTTATTAGAAACATTTTATGCACACGCACAAAAAAAGTTCTAGTGCTTGTATGACAGTGTTTACAAATATCATCAGGTATTCTCATATATGAAACTTTTTTTATGGGGTGAAACAAAGTCATTGTGAGAAAGTCTGTGAAGGGACTTGTGTCATCTTTATTCACAAAACAGAAGTATGTTGCTCAGTTCCCATCACAAATAATGGGAAGAATTTTTTTTTTTCTATACCCAGTTGTTATTGTGTAGAGATGACAGTGTAATAAATTGCATAGCAGTTGTGCCTTGTTCTCTTACGCTAACTGGTGATCATAAACTTGAAGTACATTTCAGTGAAGCTGCTAGGGGCAACTGCTAGAGAGAATCTCTACATTTTTGAAATTGGTGTTAATGTATCTTGTTATTGAATTGTAGGGGAAGTGTTTGACTACCTGGTTGCACATGGAAGAATGAAGGAAAAGGAGGCTAGAGCTAAATTTAGACAGGTATGTATTACATTCCTATGCATCAGCTTCCACTGTAACCTCAAGTTTTTAATGCTGAAACGAGTAAAATAGCTGTCCTTTGCATTCGACTTCTAATAATGTTCAGCATGTTGTGGACTTGTAGCCCTGAGTAATAAAATACTTGGGTTACAGTAGTACTTCAGAGGGGTTAGTAGTCCCTTCAGTGGCGCTAGTTTCCTTAGTGCTGTGGGCCAGGGTGTCCAGGATTGCCAGAACACAGTGATTGCTTAATTTGGAAGTGTATTCCATTCCAAAATGCATTTCCTCTGGGTGATTTCATATATCCTTAGTTCAGCTGGTCTCTAATGTTCTGGAAGTTATTCAGATGTAACAGGCTACAAATAGGCCGGTTTCAAAACGCAGGCAATGCATGTAACAGGAATCCATTCACATCCACCCGCTTACATGAAAAAATGCAGTTTCATAGTTGATCTAAATAGTCACTGAAAAGTAATTTCGAGGCTTGTTAGTTCAGCTTTTTTTATGATGGACAAACTAGCCCTGCAAAGATGTTGGATTTCATTGATCTGTAAAAAGCATTTCATCCTACAGAAAAGCGGTATTGAACATAAGCAGATATTTTTGTATAACTAATTTAAATCCAAATCTCTGCTCTTGTAGCATCTAGAGTTTCAGTTACAGATATGACTGGTCTAATAACTTTTTGGTTTCTGCTATTGTGCAGAAATTTGTAAATGCTTACTTTATTTTCATGCCTTTGGTCACTTGGATAGCCTAGATAATGTTGTGAAAAGTAGTAAGTATCAAAATTATGCTTCAGCTTGATGCTTTATGAAGTGAAATACTGAATAAGGGCAAGAGTGTTTTATTGAATAGCATGTAGGGGTTTTAAACTGGTGAAAAGCGGCAATGACATGACAGTTTCAGTGTTGGGAGGCTCTAACAGCTTCACTTCTTAAGCTTAGCCATGCAAAAGTAGAAAAAAATTGATGTAATATATGAGACTTCCAGGAAATTCATCAGTGACTTTCACAAAATGCCTTGTAAAGAAAACTTTTACACTTCTCTAGTGTAGGTAGTGTGACCAAAAGGAACAATTTGGGAACCAGGAAACTGTGCCACAACTGTCTTGCCCCCTCTGTGTCATACAGTAAGAATTGTCTGAAAGCAGTATAAGGAATAAGGTCAAAAGTAGCAATGAAAGAAAAACAGAAGTGTATTTAACCCAACATAAGGAATGTTTTTGTGAGATCCTTGTTCCTTTGTTTTCTCTCATCTCTTTAACTGTTGTATTTATTCTCTTTAATCTTTTGGAAGAAAAAGGAAAAAGAGTCACAACAAATAGGACAGCCCCAAAGTGGCTGCAGACTTCATATCCCCATAAGTCATTTGTCATTGCTGGGGTTATACAGCTTGGTAGTAAGGAAATTTTTTCTTCCTCTTTAACAACATGTTACATATCTTCTTAAAGCTGCTTCCCTCCCTTTCATATTCTGGCAGGTAGAGCGCTTGCTTTTGTGGTTGAGGGTTTCTGGTGTGTGTTTCTGTGCTGTGTTGGAGTAGATGTGATGGGTTGTGGAGCAGTTGTTCCCACTTCAGCCATCTCTTCTAAATCCCAGACTGTTGACTTGCTCTTTGTAATGTTACTTGAAGAGCTTCAGAGTAACTTGAAAGGATTTGCTGTTCTCTTTCAGATGTGAATATTGAAAACTTCTACCGGTATGGTTCTCTGCTCTTGATCCTCCATTTCTTTTGTCAGGAGCTGTGTGGAAAAAGATCTTGCAGTAATTCCGTTGAAAATTGCTTGTTTGTTCAACAGTTACCACCCCCTTCCCCCTTTTTTTTTCCCCTAACAATTCAACTGCCATTTAAGTGAGAACTTGTGGAAACAGGTCAAACATGTTTTACAGGTACACTCAGTGCTTAATTTTATGGGATAATGTGGGTAGTACAAGATATATGTAGCTTCATTTTTCAAAAACAAATGTGAAGAGAAAGGCTATGAAAGGTAATTACCTGCTGAGCTGGGTATTTGGCTTACCAAGATCTGATTTTTATGCAGATTGTCAGCTTGGGGTTTTTTTGTTTGTTTGTTGGGTTTTTTTACATTGGTAGAGTAAATGCTGTTTATAAAGATAAAGAGATGGCCTCACTTGAATTCACTGAAATACAAAGAAGCGTGTTTTCAGTTTCTTCTTACAGGTTTTATCTCCTAGTGCAGGCAGCTGTGCTCTCTCCTTCCTTAACAGCTGACTTCAGGCTATGGAGCTCAACCAATTTTGGAGGACTTTGATCTCAAGGATGGGAGGTTCCTGAGAGCTGCAAAAGCATGAGCATCTGGACAAAAAGAGAACTTTAGTAATAACCCAAGGAGAGAAACTATAGCACGAGCTCATTGTGCTTTGCTGGAAAGAAGAGCATGCATGCAGGACAGAAGTCAGGCAACTTTGATCAGAGCTTGGCATTTATTAGAGGTTAGGACTCTGGCTGTGGGACAGTGTCAAAGGAAACTAGATCTTACTGGGTTTACAGGTCATAAAACTATTCATTTTACCTTGCTGTGGTCCCAGAATAGCTTCATATAGCTTGTAGCCATTGTTGGAGGGAGAATGTTCTCTGTAGGCTTTTTATCTGATTCAGTGCAGCTGTTTTTATGTTAGAGACTTAGAACATAATAGGGAATTAATTCTTTTTTTTTGGTTGATTTGCTAACTGGTTTAACAGAGAGTGGCTCTCTAAACTGAAGCAACATTTGTGCTGTGGTATTGAACTGAGTTCTTACAGTAGGTTGTATTGTATGTTGTTTTCAGGTCATATATCTTCTTTCAGTAGATGGGATTTCTGGATCAAACACTTGTGTTTTATCTGAGAAGGCACTTCCTTTCTAGCTGACAAAGAGCAGAATTTGGTAATTCTCCCCTCTGCTTGTTAAAAAAAAAAAAAGAAATCTTTTTTAGTTCAGTTTGTTATGCATAGTTCAGGTTTTTAGCAGGAAAAAACAATGTTGTGCTTGACAAGGAACACAGGAGAGAGTACAGACACTAAAAATACAGCCATGCTCTCTGCAGTTCTCCATTTCAAACTCCTTTTGTGCAGCCATGTGTGAGAAATTCAAATCCAGAATGTCTTGCATTCTTAATGTCACCTCATTTTTCTTCCACTATTACAGACTTACAAGCAGTACTGGTTCAGTCTTTTTTCCATAGAAAAATCTGATTCAGGGGGAAACCCTCTGAATGAAAAATGCATGTGCATTTATTCCCTCACTTTACTGCAGCCAATTAGATCTGGCCTCCTTTCCTCTTCCCACAGTTTTCATGCAGATGCAGTGTAGAATTTTTAATGCAGGTAGATGTTAGGACAGGTCTTGGAAAACTGGTCCAAAATGTGGAAGGGACCTTGAGAGGTCATTTATCTATCCTTTTGTCATTTAATCCATATGAAGAATGGTTTATCTGCCTAGAGATAACTTGTTCTTTAAAACCTGTGATTATACAGAATCCCTCCCAAAAAATTAATTTCAATCCTTCGGTTGTTGCTTCTAGCAGAAAAGGTCTGCTTTTCTTCCCTCCTTCTTCCCACCTGCCAAGCATCAGCAAATTTCTCATGCTGAAGTAGGCTGGGGGTGAAGGAGCTATCAGTGGAAATAGTGATGGAAAGTGGAAGACAAGGGAGTCAATCCAGTGCAGTTTTGTGCTATTTTTCATTCAGTTATGAGAGCTGTTCTTCAATTATTAATGTCATATGCATCACATTATTTCTCTTCCATTTAGATTGGACTCACTTCTGCAGTCTCTGTGCTATTCTGTTGCAGAGTAGTTCAGAAGCATCTATAAAGGAAACTAGTGATTGATCATCTGCTAGACCTTCTGCTCTTAGCTGGAGTAAAAGCAGTTTAGAAGCAAGTGGTATGGTGCCATGTCTCTGCAGTCCTGAATAAAGCTTGGGGTGTTTGTCATGCTGTCAGCCTTGGAAGGCCCTGCAGAATGAGCTCGTGACTGGCGCTGAAGTAATGGTAGCAGAGAAGAAAGGAAGGAAAACCAAAAGGATGGTACAAGTGGTGGTGTGGGAGCACTTCGGCAGTTTCAGTAACTGTAAAAAGCTGAACTTGGAGTCTGTAAGAGGGAACCAGTATATGAAGGAACAAGCAGAAACAGATTGAAATGGTAGGGAATGGAAATACTTCACCTTTCCATAAATTGCTTGGTGTCTGAGGTGGCATTTTTTTCACGTGCGTAATTCAGTAATACTGGGACACAAAGACACTAACATTGGTGTTTTAAGCGTCATGCAAAATTGACTGGTTAGGTCAGGCAGGTCTCTGACCTACCAAGAACCTTACTTTAACCTACTCTAAATACAGGGAGAAAGAAGTATTGTTCTCACTAGTACAAGAGATCCTTCTGCTAAGCTGGGCAGTCTGATGACGAGTTATTTTTGTAACAGTAATGATACCTCATCTTTCTGTCTTGGACACCTTCTTAAGAATGGAAATACATCATGTAAACGTAGTTATTACAGTAAATTACTTTTATGTGCACTTGATGTGCAGTCCCAATTTTAAGAAGTTGTAACATCTGGCTCAATTCTGACCACGTGCACGTGACAGTAAAACATATTTGAGTGCATTTATGATCATGTAACAATAACCGTTTCCATACATGTAGAGCTTCAGCAGTGCTTCTGACTCTAAAGGAATGTACTAGGACACTGTACTGTGTAAATAGCTTATATAGCTTGCTATATAAAGCAGGAAGAACTCCATGATACTTGGAAATTATGATGGAAGAAATTATTCTGTTACATGTGAGACACAGTGTATTTTCCATCGACCTTGCTCTTCTTGTACAAAATACAATAAACCATATGCACTTTGACAGCACACCTGAAATGCACAGTTGCTTTTCACTGCAGAAGTTTTGACAAACAAGCTGTTTCCCACTAGTTTCTCTAATAGCTAAGCCCATTTCTTACTCTTTTCTTTCTGTGCTGCAGCATGAAGAATTGCCTTTGGAGAGGGCCTGGAAAACTTCAGTCTAGAGGGAAAGCTTTTATGGCTGTGAATAGTATTGGAATGGAAATACTTCAGTAACCTTTCTGAAAGTCATTGCTTCTACTGGTCTATAATTAGCCACACAGGAAAAACAAAATTCTCTTTCAAGTGTAGTAGAAACGAAATAGATCAAATAACAAACACCTAAGTTACTTCGCAGCCCTTCCCCAAATATGTTGGCCACTGTAATAGTTTGTCAGGTAGCTCTAAGTTCATAACTTTTGTAAAAATGTCGAACTTCGTGATTGAAACTCTGGTTTCTTTGAAATGTCACTTACATAATTGGACTTGTTTTCTATCCAGATAGTATCTGCAGTGCAGTATTGCCATCAAAAGCATATTGTTCATAGAGATCTCAAGGTGAGTAGGAAAAAGTGTGTGACGTGTGTACCAGCTTCTATACCTGTGGGTCTGATCTTTATTGTGCCACTAAAATGTAGTATAAATTCAGTTTTCTGAGTTACTTTTTGAATGTGTTTTGAGGGATATTTACAGTATTGTTGCAAGTTCTGAGAATGTTTACAGTATAGAACCATTTCAAATAAAAAGGATTTGTAAGGCTTTTATTTATTAGTAATTTAATGGCTGCTAAAAGATAGTATCTCTCCCTGTGGTCAGATTCAGATCTGATGCAGGTCAGTGTTAGCTGAGAGATCTGAAAAGAAATAAGGGTAGTTTGTTAGAGGTATGAAGGTATGAAAAGTTTTGGTCTTGGACCAGTCATGATGATGAAACTGAGGTATGGCTTCTTTGTAGCTCAGCATGAAATTATATGTCCCTTCTTTAAACTGTGCCTTTTATATTAATAGTGTTGCCACATAACTTACTTAACATATAATAGCTTCATGATGTCGAACTACCCACCACCAAAAAAAAAAAAACCTTCTTGAGAAAAGTTTAAAGGTTATGTGTATTACCAAACTTTTGCAATAATGCCACATAAAGTAAGGATAGTGATACTGTATCTTGTTTTCATCGTAATGGATAAAAATGTAAGTTATAGTAGCTCAGGATGCATTTTCATGGAGAAAATGGATAGGTGGTAATAACACAGTTTTCAGGTAGCATAGCAGTTCCCATAGTCTGAAACCATTGTAGAGAGATTTTTAAAATAGGGGATCCATGAATGATAGACTAAAGCGTACCAAAAGACTTTGCAAGTAAGGGAATGTTAATAGGTTTTCCAGCTTTTTGCCTTTTAAGAATGAGTAAAAACAGTAGCATTCTAAATCAAAGTAATTTATCTTTCAAACCATTCTTTCTCTTCCAGGCTGAAAATCTATTGCTAGATGCGGATATGAATATTAAAATAGCAGACTTTGGGTTTAGTAATGAGTTTACAGTCGGAAATAAACTGGACACCTTTTGTGGCAGCCCACCATACGCTGCTCCAGAGCTCTTTCAAGGGAAGAAATACGATGGACCTGAAGTAGATGTTTGGAGTTTAGGTGTTATTCTTTATACTCTTGTGAGTGGATCTCTTCCTTTCGATGGACAGAACTTAAAGGTGTGTTTTTGTAGAATACATCGGGCATGTTTATCTAATGCTTTAAGTAGTTTGCTGCTTACGGCTTACAGTCTGCTCTTCTGTTACCAAGGAACTTCGAGAAAGAGTGCTCAGGGGAAAGTACAGGATTCCTTTCTACATGTCCACAGACTGTGAAAACCTCCTCAAACGTTTCCTGGTGCTAAACCCAACAAAAAGAGGCACTCTAGAGGTAATGGCACAAATAAGGTGCATCAGAAAGCTAGACACTATATTTTGCAAACTGTATTCTTGAGCTGTAACCTATTATTGTCATACCATTCCTGAATAGTTTATTTGGGGTAGGTTTGGGGCAGGGAGGTTGTTGAGTAGAGCATATGACTGGTTTTTTTTTTTTGTTTTTTTTAAGATTTTATTTACTATGGTTACAAAGCACTTGACTCCACAGTTGCTTTCAAAATAAATGTGAGACTACACTGCATATGTCATACAGCTTTTCCTGAGGGATTACCTTGTTGATTCCTGCATAAATAGATGATAATTTCCACATTTTCAAATGTGAACTGCAATTACTAGCTGCTAGGTTATGATGTGTTTGCCTTTCACACGCATTTTTGTACCATTATGGAGGAGGAAGGCCAAAACAATACTGACTTTTATGGGCGTCCGCAGTCGAGCCTGGGCCTACTAGGCTTGAGAGTTGGCACACTGCTCCTGGTCTGTGTTACGGGCTTTTAGCTTTCAGCTATGTGCTAGAATGCAGCTGGTTGGGAAACAGCTCAGCTTGATGTACATAGTTGATTCTCCTCAGTGGAGCAAAACAAAACTGAGTAAGTGCTGGGGCCTGTTCTGGAAAAGAAAAATTAGAAAAGTCCTTAGTGTTCGGTAGATGAGGGAGCTGTTATTTCAACAGCTCATTTTCTTTGCTGGTAAATACATTGTACCAACAAACTCTGTTTTTTTTTTAATAGCAAATCATGAAGGACAGGTGGATCAATGCAGGGCATGAGGAGGATGAACTTAAACCTTTTTTTGAACCAGAATTAGACATCTCGGACCAGAAAAGAATAGGTAATGAAGTCTTTTTCAGAATATAATGCTGTTTACATGATGGGTGGCTGGGTTTGGTTTTTGGTTGGTTTTTTTAACTTGCCATTTTGGAAAAAGCTGCTGATCTTTTAATATTGGTATTTTATCAGGCTTATGTTCTCACACTTAATTGATTTGTTTAATTCTTTAAATGTTCCATTTTTTTCTCTTCAACTTCAACACTCAGCCAGCCTAAACATCAGAGTGTTTCCGTTACTTACAGAATATGTATTTGGTTTTTAGATATTATGGTAGGAATGGGATATTCTCAAGAAGAAATTCAAGAATCCCTTAGTAAAATGAAGTATGATGAAATCACAGCTACATACTTACTGCTAGGAAGGAAATCATTGGAGGTAAGTACCATTCTTACAAATGCAATGAAATAAAGAAATTGGAAAGGGTTCTTAGTAAAGTTAAAAGCAAAAATTAAGTATAAAAGTATAGCCACTTGCATTCCTGCTCAAAAGTCCATTACACTTAAAATCATGTTATTCTCCTCATCAGTGTCAACTGTCCAGATGATGCTGTGTGTTTGTTCTCACCCTGATATGAGTCAGTAAACTCTTGCCTTTATGCTTCCCAAAACTACTCTGCTCAATCAGAAGTCACTCCTCTTTGTATGCCAGGTACTGTCCTGTCTAGTCCAGGATCTCAAGTGTGAGTGTGCCAGCTGTAAATATTTTAAGAGAACCAAGGACAAAACCTGTCAACCTGAAAAAGTTATTGCATTGTAGATTACCTTTTCATATGATGCTGAGAGGGTTTGACATCAGTAAGCTGCTCTTGATTCCTCTGCTGGAGAAGTTGATATGGTGGCTTCTACAAAATGCATCCTCTCTGAGGAGAAGTTACTGTAGAGATACAGATACTGAAAGTAGAGATAGATTTTCTCTATTGGATTGTCCTTTGAGGAGCTGCAAATTCTGCTGAATTTTACCTAAGAAAGTTGCACAAGAATCTAAGAGAAGTTGGGGTCTCTAAGCAACTTCCTTGCTGTCACAAAATTTTCTGTGTAGTAGAGCCATCTTTCTTTTGCTTCCCTGTTAATGCTCCCATAATGTGGTAGATGTTTAACTTGTTTTGTCTGAACTCCTTGTTTTAATATTCTCATTTGTATTGTAGTTGGATGCAAGTGATTCAAGCTCCAGCAGCAATCTTTCACTTGCCAAAGTTAGGCCAAGTAATGATCTTAATAATAGCACTGGACAATCTCCTCATCACAAAATTCAAAGAAGCATATCTTCTAGCCAGAAACAGCGGCGGTACAGTGATCATGGTGAGCAATTCTCATTTTCAGTGTTGTAGAATATAGTGAGTTCGAGTTCTGTTCAGTTTCTGAATTTGTCTCCATCCCCCGAAGGTAAGGAGGGTGACAACAACTGTGTAGCTCACAGCATGGTGGCTAAATAATTTACTGAATAACTAATACTTTTTAAAAATTGGTTTTGTTACAAAGCTTTCAAAGACAGCTTCTAGAGGAATGCTGAGTACACCAGTTTAATTCTCACTTTCTGCTTTGTGTTGTCCCTTGCATTCCTGACTGTGCTGGGAAAGTCTTGTTACAGAAATTGAAGAGAATGATGCAACTCCCTTTTTCATGAAAAACACAGCACTCCTCCCCCATGCTCTTTTTTGTCTGTTCAGCTTTTGTTTTCTTTTGACACTAGTAGGTCAGCTTGTGTCTAAAACTTGAAGAAATGTCAGTTTACCAATATTTCTTGTTTCCTGTTTCCTGAGAGTAGTGCCACTTGATTGTCCTGCAGGAATTAAATTTCTAAAGAACAGTTTTTCAGACAAACTTGGAAGTCTTCTGCTTAAAGAGTGTGCAAGACAGTAGCTTAGGATTGTCTAAATATCTAAACATCTTCCTGCTCAGACACTTAACTCATAAAAGGAATTTCTGTTCAGGACTGCCTTTTAATACCTCAAGTGCATTCAGAGGTTGGTTTTCTTAAGGATTCTTCTGGGATGATGGTTACCACGTTTTGTGATACTTTTTAATATATATATATGTTTTACATATATGTATATGTATTTTTGTGTCTATACACATACACTTTTTGATTAAGTGTTATTAAAACACCAGTTACAAAGTTGATACATCTAGATATGTCCTCTTCTGTGTCTTCTGAGGAGGTATAATTGGGGCAGCAGAAAACACAGTCCTGACATCCCCACAGGCTTCTCCCAGTGTCCAGGAACCTAGTAAAGCAAGAGGGAGCTTGGGACTGTTGAAGGGGCTGCCCCATTCTCAGGTGTGCTGGAGAGGTTTTCTGTTCCTGGCATAGCTGGGGAGGCTGGTGGCAAACCGCCACTGCTTCTGGGCTTTTCCGGGAGCACAGGCCACTGGCCATTAGAGCTGATGGTGGCCCAGGGCTCTGTCACCAGGTGCCTGTCTCAGGAGCCCAGTTTTACCGGAAATTAGCTTGAACAGCGTGTGTCAGATTTGTGCTAATGAAGAGTTGTCTGGTTTGAATGAGTCAGACTTCTTAAGTGTCTTTAAGATAATGGGTTTTTCCTAGCAAGTCAAACCAGTGTCAGTACTCAAACACCAGAAGCCTCCATGAAATGCATGGTTCTCTCACGAAAATCAAGTAGTATCTTCACCTAGAAAGGCTTTTGTTTTTCACAGTATTTTACAACAGTATTTGTTGTCCAAAATACATTTAATTTTGATAAATAATTACCTTTTCTTCAAGTCTGATTCCCGGTGTCCCCATGATTCTTGGGTGTGAATACATTTCCACTGTAATGAAACATAGCTACTGAACTTCTGACAAGAAAAATCATTTTCCTGTTTTTTGTTTTTTAAGCTGGACCATCCATCCCCTCAGTAGTGGCGTATCCCAAAAGAAGCCAGACTAGTACTACAGACAGTGACCTCAAAAAGGAAGGAATTCAGTCAAGAAAATCCAGCAGTACTGCAGTTGCAGGAAGAGGAATTGCACCAGCTAGTCCAATGCTTGGAAATGCCAGTAATCCCAATAAGGCTGATATTCCTGAACGTAAGAAAGGTTCAGCTGTTCCTAGTGTAAGTAAAAACACTTACTTATTACAAACATGAAATATTTCTGAGGGGTAAAAAAAGTGTTAAACCTGTGATTTATCAGTGGTGCTGATTGTACTTCTCATTCATCAAGACTAAATGTAGATATCTCATATAGTTGCTTTTTTTCTCCTGCATCAGTCAGCTCCTCAAGTTACCTCTTAATAATTATGAAGGAGTTAGTAGGTATTAATGGTTAGCACTAGTAGCTATTAGTGAACAGGCATAATTTGGGTATTTAAAAAAAAAAAAATAATAAAACCAGGAAGAAAGACACTGAACTCAAAGGCTGTCCACTGAAATTTTGCATGAGTTATTTCTGATACCATCAGCTACTCTTCTGTTGCCTCTGTACAGAACAATGAAATCTCTGTTTTTATTATCCTGTTTTACAGTTCCATGTATATAAGAAGTCACCTAATCTTTGCTTTCAAACAGGCTATTTGAAGTCATAGTTACGTATATTAAGATTATTAAGGAAACATAGCTCTAAAAACATTTGAAAATGTAATTCAACCTGTATTGAAAATCAGTGTGCCTGACTTTTTTTTTCTTCTGGGCTTCTCTCACCTGCCCTAAATCTCAACAGCAACAGCAAAAAAACTTCACTACAGTGCATAACTAGTGAATTTACAGGGTTGAGCAATAGGCAGTGTGTCAAAAGACAGAAAATTCTTTGTTCCGCTTGGCTTTTAACGTGTATGCTCTGTGGTGCCTCCCTCTGAGGCAAAGTTGGAAATCTGTTTTCACTTAATAACTCGAGTCTTGTAACATTTAATTGCTGAATCTTGAGGGTTTGTATTGAAAAACTTCCTTTTTTACAGGAGAAATAACTTCCCAGTCCCTTATTCAACTTGCAATGGAGTGGTTTAAGTTTTGGGGTTGTTTTTTGTTTGTTTTTTAAAACTTATACGACAAAACTGTCATGTTTGGTCATATACTCAGCACCCTTGCTTAGAACAAATGAGAACAGAACTTCCTGCGCTCACAGCTTTTTGACAGCCTAAAGCAAAAGAAGTGAAACAGGATTTGTTTTACTTCTTTAGCTCTGTATTGTCACTTGGCTCAGTGGCTGATAGTGACTTGGCTGGAGGATCTCAGTCAGAGAGATTCCTTGGAAAGGCATGTCTTCTACTGTAGCAGCTGTTATTCATAAATGTGAACAAGAGAACACAATTTTGGTGTACCCGCTCTTTGCCTTGGTTTTTGATCAGTCCAGAAACCATTTGGATTTTGTTTCATCTTACATGACAGATCTTAACTACTGAGTCTCAAAATGGTAGGATACTCAAAATAATTTTGGCCTGCACTGAACTTCACTCAATACTGTGTAGTCCTTTATTCAAGAGCTTTGCATCACCTTTCCAGCATATTTTACATTTAGTATCTTTAGTGTTTTGATCTGCTTTTCTACACCACTCCCAAATTCTGGGGTTTTATTCCAGTAGTCTTATTTCAAATTTCATGCTACTTTAGCTGAAATAAAATTTGAGGTTGTAACCATAGGATACTTCTCTATTCAGTGTGCAGTTGATCCAACTGATCTTTTAGAAGCAGTGGTACAAGGTGGTGAGCATGGAATTGGATTTGTGATGTTATTCAATAGTTAGTGTTTAAAATTGTCTCTGTTCTTAGCTCTTTAGTCAGACAGTGCAAACTCCAGCACCCACTTCCCCCAGTAAAGATTAGTCTTTTGCTTTCTGGCATTCTGGGGATGTGGGGGTGGAGGGAACAACTGACTTCTTACACAGTTCCTGAAACTAATTAGGGAGTTCTATTTCTTACAGTTTTCTTGTACATCTAGAAGGTGGGGGGGTGGGGGGGGGTGGGAGAAGAGATGATGGAGTTTCCATATTGTCCTGAAGTTGAGAAAACTTTTGAGGTAGAGGGATTTTGTTCTCACTGAGCACTTAAGTCTTAAAATCAGTGATAAGATGAGAAAATCACTGAAGAGACAGAAAAATACTGTTTTTAAAAAAAAAAAAAGGAAAAGGAAAATAGTAGAAGTGGTCTTTACTGCACACCCTTATCTGGGTGTGTGCTGTTCTTATTAAATAACAAAACTTGCAAGCATGCACTTAAGGATAAGAGTTGTGCTTGTAGAGTGGAAAGCTAAGTCTGGGTTGGAGTAAGGGGCTCCAAGCTGTACTTGTAAAGTTGACAGTGTGTTTGAACTCTTGCAAGCTAAATAGTTCTGCAGGTTGAACAAGTGCACATCAAGAACCAGAAGTTCATTGGGCAAATACCAAGTTAATAACAAAAACCTGCTACAGGGGTTGCATAGTTAGCAGCAACTAATAACTCCCTGCTTTAACAACTCCTTGTTTATTACTCACAGCTTTGGATTTTTCCTCAGTGCTTGTAATAAGGCTGCCCCGGAGCCCTTAGCATACCTTTAGGATGACTGGAAGAGGAGAATAGATAGTATGTTTGGAAAATAATTTAGGACCAAAAAATGTACTAGTGCCCTTAAGTAGATAGATTGGTTCATTAGTGTAAGTCAGAAGCTGACTGTTAGAAAGTTTTTTACATCCGTCCTTGCCCTGGTGTCTCTTAATGTGAAAATAACCTCCCTAAGCAGTGGGCACAAATTGATCCTTTGTGCTGTGATTGGACCTCGTGTATATGTTCAGAAGTCTCAACATGTGCTTTTGCAGTGTCAACACCTCCTGCAAAAAAAGGGAGGTGATGCCACAAGGATGAACTTACACAGCTAACCCTGACCCTAGGGGTTGTCATTCAGTCAGGGAGTGTGGTGTGACACCAGTTTCAGGCTTCGTGCGCTGTGCACCTGTACAATTTAGTCATGTGAGGTGGGCTGATGCCAACCTTATGAAGTTTAACCATGCCAAGTGCAAGGTCCTACACCTAGGTCAGAGCAATCCCAAGTGCACCTACAGGTTGGGTGGAGAAGAGACTCAAAGCAGCCCTGTGGAGAAGGATTTGGGGGTGTTGGTCAATGAGAAACTTAACATGAGCCAGCTTTAGTGTGCACTTGCAGCCCAGAAAGCCAGCCGTATCCTGGGCTGCATCAAAAGGAGCGTGACCAGTAGGTTGAAAGAGGTGATCCTGCCCCTCTACTCTGCTCTTGTGAGACCTCACCTGGAGTATTGTGTGCAGTTCTGGTGTCCTCAACATAAAAAGGACATGGTAGTGTTGGAACAAGTCCAGAGGAGGGCCACGAAGATGATCCGGGGACTGGAGCACCTCTCATATGAAGACAGGCTGAGAAAGTTGGGGCTGTTCAGCCTGGAGAAGAGAAGGCTGCATGGAGACCTCATAGCAGCCTTGCAGTATCTGAAGGGGCCTGTAGGGATGGTGGGGAGTGACTCTTCATCAGGGACTGTAGTGACAGGACAAGGGGTAATGGTTTCAGACTTAAACAGAGGAAGTTTAGATTGGATGTAAGGAAGAAGTTCCTTACTGGTGGTGAGGCACTGGAATGAGTTGCTCAGGGAAGTTGTGAATGCTCCATCCCTGGCAGTGTTCAAGGCCAGGTTGGACAGAGCCTTGGGTTACATGGTTTAGTGTGAGGTGCCCCTGCCCATGGCAGGGGGGTTGGAACTAGATGATCGTAAGGTCCTTTCCAACCATAACTGCTCTATGATTCTATGTCCAGAGATTAATAGTCTGTAGACTTGCTGAAGAAAGTCATAGCTGAAGAACTTCCTCGATGAATCACGAAAGGTTGTACACTAAAAAGTGTAAAGGCACCTAAACCCATGACTGCATTCTTGTTAAAACTAAAATTTGAAAGCTTGAAATGCTCAATCTTCTCTCATGGCCTCTGAAATATGAGCCAAACAGAAAAAAAAATGTATCCTGATGCATGTGTCTGCGCTCCAGAAAGTGCTGGGAAAGTGCGTCTTTAGAGTCCTCTGCGTTCAGATATGAATACCAAAACTTGTCCACTCCCAAGTCTATCTTTAAAGTTTGATCCAGCAGAGATTGCTGTCTTGTCTTTCTAGATGTGCAACATGACAGTACATTTTAATGTTATGTGGTATCTTCTCAAGGGAAACAAGTGTTTAATGTTCCAAGGCAGCAGGTGGAAAGAAGGAAGCCACCCATGATTGTGTGTATTTCCCACTGGAAAAGCACTGTTGGATATTCTGGGTGCTTCATTCTCTGATGTATTCAGTAACACAGAACAAAATGATATGCAAATATTAATATGCAATACTTCAATGTACCATTAGTTTGCAAGGGCTCCAATAAGTATCTTGCACATCTTGACCTCTCAAGAACATACGAATGAAACTTTACCTAAGGCGCACAGCTTTCGTTGCTGGCAAATTCAGTAAAGAGAGGGGAGCTTGTATAATGAGAAATGTTAGAGGAGAGTAGAAGAATCAGTGTTTTGTTTGACTTTAAGGCAACGGATGTGTAAGGAATGAAGTACAGTGAAAGGACCAGGAGGACTTTTGATGATGCGTGGCACATGCCTATCCTTAAGGATTATCTAGTGAAGAATATTTGAGAACCCTTGAGACAATTTACATACATCTTATGATTTAATTAATAGTTCTGCTAATCTAAAATACTCTTGATACTCTTCATACATCTTAACACCAGGAGATTGTGCAGTTCACTTTTTCATTTTTATTTGTACATTCACGGCAAGATGTGTAACAGGTCAGCAGTCTTCTAAATAGACAAGATGGCTTCATTGTTCAGTCTGCAGCTCATTGCATTGCTTGAGACTCCCTGTATAGGAAATACTTTGCCTTAAGGTACTGGAGGAGCTTTTGCTGGTTATTGAGAATACTCCACTTTAACAGTTTCTTTTCAGGTTTGGAAGCGAAAAAGGTTTGGCTTACTCTCCTTTTGTGCTTGAGCTAGTTTTTCTTTTTTTCTTTTTTTATCCTCCACATCATTCTCTACTGTGACCATTTATATGAAACCTTTTCTTATTGCTCGTTTAAAAACCTACTGAATTTCCCTTGTCTGTCATAGCAGTAATTCTTCAAAGAACTCCAAAAGGTTAGTTGAGCATGAAGTCCCCTGCCTGATTCTTAGTGGCCATCCTTACTCAACATGCTTATCCAGGTGCTGACCAGTCATTCCCTTAAGCTAGCCTCTTCCAAGACTTTCCCCAGCAGCGATGTTTCAAGTTAATAGTCTATTTTGCTTCCTGCTTTGCCCTGTGATTCTTTTCTTCAAAGAAAATTTTAAAAGGTTTTTTTCCACTTTCCGGTTTGTAGTTTCCTGTGTTATGTTCTTGGGGTGGGGAGAAAAAATATAAGGCTTGCCAGCTTTTACTTCCTCTACAACCTGGGGGTGCATGTTTATCTGGACCACCATGCTTTCTCCTACAGTAATTGCATCTAACTTTTTATTACTTTGTTATCTGTGAATTACCTAGCTTCTCAGTCGTTCCTGGAAAGTTGACCGCCAACTTGGGCATATCTCCACCCTCTTTCTCTGTAAAGACAGAGGCAAAGTAATTCTGTTTCTTTTCTCCCCTCTAAAGTAAGGTCTGTAGTTTAAGTTCCCCTGGTGCTCTTATCCTCAATGTATTATGCCTGTATTTAAATGTGTATTTTTTTAAGTCTTATTAAAATTCTCTGCAATTTGTCTCTTTAATTTGACTTATTCTTCCCTGTTTTAAAAACTTGTGTAGTGTTTCATAGTATTTTAATATTTAAAAGTCCATGTTTACCTTCCCACTGAATTTTACCACATTTGTTTCTTAAATCTTTGCTTTTCCTATGTTGTTTAAGAGTATGATTTTAACTTAAAGGAAATTTCTACAATCTACAAGTGGTAAAGTATTTCAAAAATAGATTACAAAGACATAGGCTATCCAGATGTAGATGAGTGCTATACATGCTGAGAACTTGTAATTCAGAACTAATGGTAATTCTGGTACTTAAAAACTTCAAGCTGTGTTAATTTTGAGCCGTCAACATGAAATGCAAGAAGAGCTTGTTAGAATTATTTTTCTTATTGCATTATTTCTTA
This sequence comes from Lathamus discolor, assembly GCF_037157495.1. Lineage (NCBI taxonomy): Eukaryota > Metazoa > Chordata > Aves > Psittaciformes > Psittacidae > Lathamus > Lathamus discolor. The sequence goes on along the minus strand of NC_088889.1, from coordinate 24,187,077 downwards.
AAAATACTGGAAGGTCTTTGTATATTAACTTAATTACTGTAAGTTTTATAACTCTGTAGAACTAGCATGAAGTAAACCAGCCTTCAATTACATGTAGACTTAACCCCAGAAAAGCTTTTTGTGGGGAATAACAAACCTATGTTTTTTAATTGTAGAATAATACTGCCCCCGGAGCAATGACACGGCGCAACACATACGTTTGTAGTGAACGAACCACTGCTGATAGGCATTCAGTGATACAAAATGGCAAGAAGAACAGGTATATAAAATGTCTTTCTATGGTATATGTCTCTTGTCTTCACATATCCAAAAAATTATAATACCTAATTTAAACAAAATCAGTAGTATTCTAGTGTAATTCTGAATGAAAGGTGAGTACAGAGCATTATGGAGCACCTGTAAGTATGTTGTGTTATTTTCTGGGTTGGGTTTTTTTTTTTTTTTCCTATACTTAATAAATAGTCTTTATACTTGGAATGTAAAAATAAATTCTTGGTTTCTGGTTAAATACATGTCATTTTTACAGCCTTCATCTTAAGTCACTTGTTACCTACTGTGGCCAAACAAGGTATGCTTGCAGAAGAGGCTTGTTTAGCTTCAAACTACAAAGTCCATCTCTCTTGGGCTGTTCTCTTTTTGCATTTCACTCTAAACTGTACTCTGTTGGGATCATTTGGCATACTGTTTTTTCTGCGAAAAGTAGAAAGTAATTTTTTCCTGAGCAAAGATTAGACAGTGTAGGCCATTGTCTTGGACCAGTAATGTTTTTTTACTTATGTTTTGTAGTCTGATTTCTTCCCAGTATTTGCAGAACTCATCTTGAAAGGGAAGCAGCGATATTGCTGTAGTCTTAGTGAAAACAGAGAAATAACAGGTTTCCTCTTACTTTAATGAATTAAAGCCTGACTGGAGCATGCAGTGGAATTGGAGTTGAGTTCGTATGTTAGCAGTGTAGCCACCTCTAGTGCCATCTTTCCCTGTGTACCACAGACTGAGGACAGTTGTAGAAAGTTAATATAATAGTGAACACAAACATCAGGTATAGATTAACAGTTGTGAAGAAGAACTGTTTTACCACCAAATTTCCCAGCTGGCTGAGGCATTTTAAGTTCCAGCCAGCTGATCTTCACAAAATTTTACTTGTCTCAAAAGCTGGTAACAAGTTATTGACTGTTGCCAGAAGAGCACCCAGAAGCTAATAGTGCTTAATAAAGGTGCTTAAGCTTGGAGGAATGTGTACTCTCCTACTCTTCACAATTTTCTCTATGCCTTCCTAATTTTATGATATATTGTAAAGAATTGGGAAAAAAGTACTTTTCTTCTAGCTCATGTTGAATTTGGTGAAAGATCTACCTTTTTTGCACAGAATATTTCCCCTTCCTTTTGGCGGTTTATAAGGAAGGGTGGTGAAGTTGTGATTTTGAAAGGAAAGTCTGTCTGACCCTTGGTTGATTCCTGCAGCCTAGGGATAAAGAACGTGGTTTTGACCCTGTCTCTTCCTCCTAGCTTTCTGTGAACTGAAAGTGATTAAGGAAAAAGTCAAGTGTAAGTTTGAAGAGTGCCAAAAGTCTGTCTGGCCAGCTGGGCCTGCAGTCAACTTTCTTGTGAAGTACAGCACAGCTATTTGGTACTGTCTCTTAGTGTGTCTGTCTCAGCCTTCATTGCTTAGTCCCTGTTAACGTCACCGAGTCTGTTTAGATTAAAGCTCACCATCCCTTCTTTAATTTGAAATGTTAATAGCTTTTTTCTTTCCGGACTCTTTGAAAAAATTAATCTTTCTGTCCAAAATAGCTTTAATAGATTTGATTAGTTAATTTCTTAGTTTAATAGTATTTTTGTTCATCTTTGAGCTAATACGTTTGCAATACATTTTTAAAAGTTTAAAAGTTACTAGATAATGTTTACTAGGAATACTTGAGATTCAGATGTCCCATTAATTTAGGAGTAACTTCATTCTCCTAAGTAGCTATCTTTTGAAGTTCGGGTTTTTTTCCCAGCTTCGAGTTTCTCAGCAAACTGCTGTCTTTTCAGTTTGTCACAGAATCACAGAATCACAGAATCCCAAGGGTTGGAAGGGACCTCAAAAGATCATCTAGTCCAACCCCCCTGCAAGAGCAGGGTAACCTACAGTACATCACACAGGAACTTGTCCAGGCGGGCCTTGAATATCTCCAGTGTAGGAGACTCCACAACCCCCCTGGGCAACCTGTTCCAGTGCTCTGTCACTCTTACAGTAAAGAAGTTCTTCCTGATGTTAACGTGGAACTTCCTATGCAGAGCCACAAAGATGATTAAGGGAGTGGAACATCTCCCTTATGAGGAGAGGCTGAGGGAGCTGGGTCTCTTTAGCTTGGAGAAGAGGAGACTGAGGGGTGACCTCATCAATGTTTACAAATATGTAAAGGGTAGGTGTCAGGATGATGGAGCTAGGCTTTTTTCAGTGATATCCAGTGATAGGACAAGGGGCAATGGGTCACACATGGGCACTAAGCTAAAAGTTAACATTGAGTAGTACTTGGCAACTATATTAGTTCGTAATCGGTTATTGTCATGTAACTTACCTTTTGTTGTCAGTACGGTATCCAAACATCATTTGTTATCCTGCAGACTAGCCCTGTTTGGGTCATTTGAAGCATCTGAGCATTTATATGTTCACTGTCCGGAAAAGATAATTTTAACTTCTGCACAAATTTTTTTATTACCACTTTTATTACTCTTTATAGAAGGTTAAAATGAAATAGATAATGAGAATCCATTGGTAATTGCTTTAAATTGGAGACCTCTCATTGTCTGAAACGTTTCAACACTAAACTGCACATTCATTTTGGCACAGTTTCAAAATTACTGTGATTTGGGACAGAATTCAGAATTTGAGTATATTTTGTTGCTGTGACTGGGCAAAGGCTTGACTGATCACATGAAGTGCAGAGACCTTTAATTCAGGCTAAATCAGCATGGCTGTTGATGGGATGACTCTTCAGAATGAATCCTGCCTGCCTTCATGTGTTTCTGTATTATCTGTCTATTTTATTGTAGTCTCAGAAACATTATTGTAGTAGCAGAAAGGAACTTTAGAAAAAAGTAATTTTTTTTCTTCTGTGAAGCAAGATCTGAAGTAGAACCTCAGCTTTGTATAAATCCAAGGGTTTGTCAGAAATGCTTTCTATGCTTTTGAAATGTCTGTCAGTGGACAATATTAAAGGCAGGAGTAATTGCTATAAATGATTTGTAACAGATTGGATTTTAGGTTTTCCACAGCCAGTCAGATACTGACTGACCCAGTGGAAACTTGCCTTCAGAGGCAAGGAGTGCACGTTTGAAGTCTCAACACCTCCCTACAGGAAGAATAAAAATGTTGCTTGTTCTGTTTTTATCTTACACATTGAATTCTGAGAAGGCATTATTTCTGAAGATACAGAAACTGAAGAACTGACAGTCAGCTCGTGCACTTGTTGGAGAAAGTAGTCTTGAAGACCCCAAGTCTTCAAGAAGCAAAGTAGAAGCAAAGAGTTCTTGTCTCACATCCCTACTTTTAACACGTTATGTGGCTGACACAGGCATTCTACCGGAGACTACTCTGTTGGCTTTCCTCCAAAGCCTGAGCATTAATTAAAGCACTTGGACTCATGGAACACTCTTCATAATGATAGGCAATTGCTTTAAATCATTTGTAACGCAAATGGTTTACAACAGCCTCAGATTTTTAAGAAGCCTTGGCACTAATTGGTGAATGTTTGCTCACTTTTTTCTCTGTTCCCAGGCTAATAATCTAAGGAAGCTGATTTCTATCAAAGCTGCAGAGGAAGAGATATAGGTGCTTTGATATGTGCCCTGATACTTTATTGATACCTTTAGCTATCACCTCTTTGGAGGCAGGTGACTAAATAAAACTTGGATCTCATGTGTTATAACTAGATTTTTTCTCCTGTATCTTTCATAACAAATTGAGAGGGAAGGAGTTAGAGGTGTTGGAGAGGCTAGTGACCAATTATTTGGGGATTACATGATTTTAGGGTATTGCTGTTGAGATGAGTGCTCATTTCCTTACAATTTATTAATACCCTGGGGTAATGTAAAAGCTGGGCTGTGTTGCAGGCTTCATTGTAGTAGTGCTTGTAGTTGGCATCCTGCTGGATTCAGCATTGTGAAGAGATGAGTGCATGACTGAAGTTTTCAAGACTCTGAAAAGCTGGAAACAAAACAGAAAGAAGTAGATTTTTGCTAACCATTCTAGCCAGCAGTTCTGCTGTCTGAGCTGTAAGGTGTTTTCTGCTAGTGCTAGTCTGCTAGTCTGAGAAGAGGGTCAGCTGACACTGTAGCTGGAGTAGCATTTTCCTTTCCAAATTCTGACATAACAGAGGATAAGAGGGGATAAGAGGACTTGAATTTCAGTATATGTAACCAGGAAATAACTTAGAAGTGGACATGCAGTCTGATGAAACTGTCACTGGCAATTCCTGATTTCTTAACCTTGAACAGTATTTCTGAATTACAATTGCCTTACTTTTAAAGCAAACTTAAGATGAATGGCATACAGCATTGTAGCCTGAAAGGCCCAGTACATCTTGTGGCCTCAGTATTTTCCCATCCTTGTCATTACTGGATAATATGAAGGCTGCAAAGAATTTGTCCCAAAGAAAGAAAAGTACTTCATATTATACAGCTGTCAGCTTACTGACCATTCTGCTAAGACAGCACTGTATACCTTCCTTCAAAGCCTGAACCTCAAATTTAGAGAATTTAAGGTTCGTGGTCAAGATGTATGAGATGCTCTTCAAACAGTAATACCTCTTTCTTCAGAGAACACCATGTGTTATTCATTTCCTCCTACATGTACAGGTTGATTAATAGTAGTCTTTTTGTTTGGGCATCTCTGGACTTGTTAAAGATCATGATACTGTTGTTTTCTATTTGTGCCTGTGAAGTCCCTTGGTTACAGATGTAGACTGGGATTTGACAGCTTGCCCAGCTTACACTGATTTCTTTTAACATGGATACATTCTGGAAACAAAGCATTTCACTGTGGTAATACAGCTATCATCGTTCTCTTGCAAAATGCAGTTGGTGGGTTTATTAATGCATTTTTTTAATGTTAAAACCTATACAAGTTACATAAGTGCTTTACAGAGGTGCTTGGCACACAGCACTGAGTTACTCAGGTTCTGTACATCAACGAGACTAACACTGCAAACTAATGGTAAGAGTATGATCACTTCATAGATGTCAAGTACTATAGTGAGGATGCTTTTTAAGGGGAGTGTAGGATAGTTACTGCTCTTTGCATAGAAGAGGGCTGTTAAGAGTTCATGTTCTGTGATAAATAATAGAAGGAAAAGTTTGCTTTTTTTCTATGCAGTAGTTTGTTGTTGGTCCATCATGCTCTTCTTTCTGCCTCTGCCTGAACCCAAACCCCCTCACAGCCTGACAGAAATGTCCGCTTACGCAGCTAGCCCTGCTTCAGTTTGTACTACATCCTTCTCCAGTGTTCGGCTGCGACATCAGAAGTCGATGTCCATGTCAGCCTCTGTGCACACGAAGATGATGTTGCCTCCAATAGACAATGGCGCAGATAACTTCAGGCCTATGTAAGAACCTGAAATCGTTGTGAAACTAACTTATACCCACTGCTTCTTAACTTTGTGCTGTGGAATTTTAGTCCTAGATTGTTCTAGTTTATATTGCCCACAAGATGTGTGTTTTCTCATTTTTTTAGTCTTGTTTACATTTGTTTTGTGGTGTGTCAGGCTGTCGGTGACATAATCCTGCAATAATGAACCTTAATTTTTTCCTAGTGTTAGGAGTATTGGACATTCCCTATTGTCAGAGTTTGTGGGAAACTTTTAACTGTGTATCCTGAAGGACTTTGCTACCTGGAGCAGTTCACTTGCAGAGAATTTTGCATAGGATACTTTCAAATTAGCAAGATTTTAAAAGATGTATATATAGAATGTGGAGGGAGAGACACTAAAGTTACTTATTGCTTCTCTTTCCTGGGAGGAAACTTGACTTGTCTATTCTTTTATGAGTCTTCTCAGTGAAACAAACTGTATGCCTAGTATATCTGATCTTCTCCAAGATACTCGTTGCTTTTTTTCTGACTTTGTAGGTTTCTGTTTCGGCAGCCTTTTAATCCTAACTTCTTACAAGTTTTGATTCCATACAGTGCTGTAATAATGTTGGTATTTCCAACCCTGGCCTATATCAGAGTGTCTGCTTATGCTTTACTGTAGAACGTAGTGTTTTGTGTTTCCTGCAGAATTGTAGTGCTTCTTGTGAAGAATTTCTAGCATTGTTTTGTTTTCTGCTCTAGCACTATTCCCGATCAAAGAACTCCTGTTGCTTCAACTCACAGCATTAGCAGCGCAACCACACCTGACCGTATTCGTTTCCCCAGAGGAACAGCTAGTCGGAGCACTTTCCACGGCCAGCTCAGAGAGCGACGTACTGCTACCTACAACGGACCGCCAGCCTCCCCCAGTCTGTCCCATGAAGCAACACCACTCTCACAGACTCGAACCAGGGGATCCACTAATCTATTTAGTAAACTAACTTCAAAACTCACAAGAAGGTTAGTCTCGTAAAATGGTAATGCAACATTTCCTTTTATTGGGTAGTAGAAGTACATAGTGGCTCATTGCTTAGGTGGTTTTGTCTGTATTCTCTGATTAATAGCTTAACAGTTTCTGCAACTTAAAATGCACTAGCTTATTATTTTTTGTAGTTCTTTTTGGTTACAGAAGCCATGTTTTTAGCAGTTGAATCAAACAGGATAAAAAGTGGAGCTGTTTGGTCTGTGCTGTTCTTTCTGTGCTCTTCATCCTCATGTCTGAGATAAAAATGCTGCAGAGCTGAAACATTTTGGCTCAGTTCAAAAGTGGCTCACTCTGCATGGACTGTCAGTAGGCAGCAGAAACTAGGATCCCCGTCTTGATATTTATTGTAGTGTTAGAAGCTCAGGTTGTGTTTTCCAGTCACTTAACTATTGGCATTTCCAGAATAATCTTGCTGGCAAGACATGAATAGAAATATCACAGGTGAAAAGGGTAGGGACAGGAGACAAAAGTTTCTTCTGGCAGTAGTGTTAGCATAGGTCACTGTAGATAATACAGGCCTGTGGTTTCAGTCTAGGCAGGAGTCTGGTCAAACCTCTGAAAAACTTACTCCTATTTTGACCTTTAGTTCATGTGCAGATTCTGGTTTTGGAGTGAAGGTGTGTTGGTCTAGCCAAAGCCTAGCTTAAGCAGGTTTTGTTCCTGCACTAACAGGCTTTTATTTCTAATCGCACTTCTCATTTCAAACCCATGTATGATTTAAATTAGTTCCTACAAACTCTAAAATGGAAGACCAACTATTTTCCTTCTATATTTAAAAACCTGTTGGTTCACATACCACGTACTTCAGACCACTCTGATATCCACAACTTGTGTTTGCAGAAGTGAGGGTTTGTTTATCTTTGCCTTAAGATAATCTCCATGCTTTTGTACTCTCCTCATCATATGAAATTTTTTTGGAGTATATCATTCTGATCTTGGCCTGGGTGCTTTTGTGTTAGTCTTATATCACATCAGCACCAAGCCGTTTCCTTCCTGTCTGTTCTGTGACTATACATGCTTCCCTCTCAGCATTCCTCTTCATAGTCTCCCATTCCTACAAAATAACGACAAACCAGACTTCAGTTTTTCGTAACTGGCTGATTTCAATTTAACGAGTGAATTTCTGTAAAAATGTAGAAGTTGTTTCTGTGAAAAACTGAACCATGACAGCTTAGCCTTTGGGTAAAGGTTTTACCCTGCTGAGCTCTCTGCCAGCTAACACTTCCTTGGGAAACACTGTGCTGTATGAAATTCCCCCTTTCCTCCCCCCTCCCCCAATTCTTTTTCAGTTGAGAAGAGAGATAACAGATTAATTTGGATTTTTTTTTTTTAATGATTTAAGTCATCTGCTTTTTGTCAAGTAAAGTCTTAATCAGACACATCCTTTTGGCACATATTTCTTTCTGTACTTTTGTTTGTAATATCCTTACTTAATTTTCCATCTGATGTGCCAAATGTGGACGCTCAAAATGTCAATATGCAAGCTTTTCACTTGGTTCTTTAGGCAGCATTCAAACTTCTATCATTACCTCCGAGTTTCAGCTTTCACAGTGCAGTGTGGTTTTCTCAAAGCTTTTCCCAACTTCTTTTGACAATAGTTCCATCTGTAATTGATTAAATAGCATGCAGTTGTAACACAATAGCACTCTTACAGATTGTCATGGTTTAAGCCCAGCCGGTAACTTGGCACCACGCAGACGCTCACTCACCCCTTCCTCACCCCTCCCCAGTTGAAAGAATGTAAACCCCAAAGGTTGAGATAAGAGCAATCCAATAAGTAAAATAAAGTACAATATAGTGATAATAGAAAGAATACCAACAATAGCAATAATAACATGAAACAACAAAAAAATAAAGCTTAGAAAACACACATGATGCACAATACAACTGCTCACCACCCGCCGACCAGTACCCAGCCCAACCCGACCAGCAATCTGGGCCTTCTGGGTAACTCTCCCTAGTTTATATACTGGGCACAACATGCTGTGTTACAGAATACTCCTTTGGCTAGTTCAGGTTAGGTGTCCTGAGAAACAGAAAAGTTCTTGATCAGGATAAGCCTACTTAGCACAAGTAAAACACTGGTGTGGTATCAGCATTGTTCTCAGACTAAAGCCAAAACACAGCACTACACCAACTATAGGAAGAAAATTAACTTCATCCCAGCCAACACCAGGAGACAGAAGTTTGAGCTTGGAGGACCTCTTACAGTTGGGGCTGTGTTGTAAGTGGTGCTGTACAAGCTACTAAGGAGGTGGATGGTGCTGTCAAAAGACATGGTTTTGTTTCTTCTCTTTAAAAACAAAAAAAAAACCCCAAAAAATAAAAAAACACCAAAACCTTCAATCTGTTAATTTATTCTAGCATTCTCTATGGATAGTCAGAATCCTTCTCATTATGAACTACTTATGTTCTGGTGTAGGCAATTGTTACAGCTTCTGCCACTGAATTAACTAAATATTGAAGGCAGTCCTTGGCACAATGTGGCTGACCTGATGTTATGAAGGAAAGAAGAAACCTAACTCTGAAGATACTCAAAATCTAATTATAGTAGAATTATAGATTTTTGTTTTCTATTTGAAATACATTAAGAAAATCCAAACATATTTTTATGTGGCCTTGCAGATTATGAGTTTTAAAGTGTTTTAACACCAGTACATATCTTAATTCATAATAACTACTGGTGGCATATTTCCCAGGAAAATTAAGTTTGGAAGTAGCAGTGCTAAGAGTTTGACTCTTCATGCCCTGAATCATCTGCCTAATCTCAGAATGCATTGAAGTGTAATTTCCATTGTGTTTTTTAAATGAGATTTTTTTTGCATGTTTCGCTCTAAATGGCTTTTTCAATTTATTTTGTACAAAACTTTTTGTTAATTATTATTTTGGCTTAATTTCTTTTAGAAACATGTCATTCAGGTTTATCAAAAGGTAGGATTTATTTATATTTTAAAAAAAGTGGCTCCTGCAATTAACAACAGATTTGGCTTTCTAGCCTTGGTTTTCTGAAAACTAAACTTCCTGCTGAGAACTAAATTCTTTCTTGAGAGGAAAGCATAGAATAAATCCATTAACTCCTGATGATACTTAAGAATCTGTGGCACCTGTATAACAAGATGCTAAGCATGCCTTGTGAATTCTTCTTTCTTTGATAGAGTTGGTAGTACCAAAGTAATTCTGTTCTCTGTACTAATACACTTAGCATGCTTATGTTTGAAGAATGAGGTGTTTGATAACAATGATGAAAGTATAAACAAAACATAAGGTTACAAGCAAATAAAGGTAAGTGATGCTGAATTTACATTACATTCTCTTTGTTTTATGATATTTTATAAAAAAGAATCGGTTTAAGTGTTGTCTGCAGTTGATACAATAGAAAGCAAGCAGCATGGTTGTGAATGAAGACACAATGGCTGTGTATTTATTTTAAAATGGGATGCATTTGCTGAAGTTAATTGCAGTGGAAGTGCAAAGAGAGCACTTTGGTTATGAAAAACTATAACATTTATGCAAGTTTATTACAAAATGTCAGAGTTCAGAAGTCTGGTTCACGTTTCAAGCCCAGATGGGTGAATTTAGTTTTACAGTTTGGGAATTAGTCAGGTCGCTATTTATCTTGTTAATCCATTGAGACTGAAAGGTGGTTATACAATTTTGATCCACAGGTACATTTTGCAGTAGGATTTTGTAATACTTTGTTTAATTGTATCATATCTTGGAGATTCCTAAAGGGTGGGACTTTAAATTTTCAACCACTGATAAAAAAACAGGAAGATGGGGTAAAAAAATAAACATCTGTTTTAACTTTCAGAATTCAAGGTTATGCATATGAATGTAATTTTGAAGTTCATCAGACCATTTCAAGTAAATACTTAGATTGGGGAGACCTGAGATGTAAATTGCTATCTGAATTTGGGTTTATTGTGTAAAGTCCGAGTCTAAAGGTACCCTACCCAATTCAGTGAGTAAATTCTATGCCATGGTAATAATAATCAGAGCTCTTCCAAACATGACTGTGTTTAGAACTGGTACTGGTTGGGTTGGCTGGGGTTGCCACAGCTGCCTTGAGAAAAGGAACGTACACCAGCTCTTAGTTAAAGAAAGAACCCATTCAACACAACATACAGGTGAAACTGAGCAGCAGCATTAGTTTTAATTCATTGTGCATTATATGGGCTGTGGAGTGCATATCGCTGGTAGGAGGTAGCTTAGTCATATTGCTTTTAAACCAGAGGACTGTGATGTGTGCAACCTCCACAACTGTGTGCATGTAAGTTTGGTACACTGCTGCTCTGAAGAAAGATGGAAAATGCTAATATGCGTACAGTTTTAAACTAGAAGGTTACTGTTCAAATTTGAGACTTAAAGAAAGGTAATTTTAAATTCATTAAAAAAAAAAATTCCTTTGACTTAAGGTCAGGAATCTGATTATTGTGGAAATATCTGCTACAGCTTCCATGAATGTGTCTTTTGAATAAGAGATTTGCAGTCTTACACCACCTACACAGGACTAGGCTATGCTTTTTAAATTCTGAAATATAAAATTCAAGCATGTAAATGTTTTAAGTGTGCGTGGTGTCCCAACCTGATCTGTATATATACAAAATGAAATTGAAGTGCTGGAGGTCTTGGCAATTTCTTCTTGCTTTATGTATTATGAATCTTACCTAAGCTCACTAAGTCTTTGATAGTGAAAGAACTACTGTAACCCAGTAGCACATATATATATAGTGCTGCATTATCATTCTAGGGAGCTAACCAAAAGTAGATATCTGTCACTCATTTTTGAGTTAGTGAGTTCTAGTATTGTACGTGGTACATAGAGGTATAAAAATATATATATCTCATGTACCATGTACTGGCCTTGCCAATCTGCATATTGTGGAAGTCTGCCTTTTTTCCTGACGGCAAAAATCACTTAATGTTCTGGATTTTCTTGCAGCATCTTTTCTCCAGTTCCATAAATTGATCTTATTTTACTGTCTTGCACTTTTTGCTGGTCTTCTGTATCTTTTTAGACAGTTTTCTTTGCATTTATTTGGACTTTTAACACAGAGTATACAAAGATGTAAAGAACGGAAAACACAACATAACCCAGGACAGATGCACAGAAACATTCTTATTTTCAAAACCTTTCAAAAACTGTAAAGGAGATAGTGTATAGGCATGATAAATGAGATGTAACTTCCATCTATATTTGTTTCATTCTGAAGACCAGTGAGTGTCTGCTAGGAAAGTGATGAAAGTAATTTGTATAAAAATTCAAGCAAAAGCAGAAAATTCAGAGCATGAACTAGCAGTTTGCCATTTCTGCAGAAGTGAAGTTTGTATCAGCAGTGGGCGGGCTCAGGCCTGCATCTGATTCGTGGACCCACCAAAATAATGCTGGGAAGTACAGTAAGTAACTGTTCCCGATCACCAGTACTGGGCTGGTGTTTATAGTAGAGCCTGGACATAACCATGTCTGTCATGAAGAAAAGGAACATCTAGAGAGACTGGCACAACTCTCATAAGCTTGGCTTGACGGCTTGTATTTGAGGGTGCATATCACCACATGCAGTTCCCTGTGCGAAATGAATGGAACACCAGTGCGTGGAAGAAAGTAAGGATTTTCTGAGAAGCTCCCATGAAGGTGTTTATTATTTCAAAGTGGCAGGTATTTTGAAAATAATTACTTTCTTTGATTTAGAGTACAGTGGTTTAGAAATGGAATAATTTGGCTTAATTTCAGCCTGAAAAGTGGCTAAGAACATCATTAGGGATTTTTCCTCCAGGACTTTTCTGACAGATTCCAGTAACAATATGACTGTTAGTTGCTGGGGAGATTGGTTATTGGTTTTAAACAAAAATACAAACAAAACGAAACAAACCAACCCCAAAAATCCATAAAAGCTTGCAGCTCTTAACAAAGCTGATGTTTTCTACCGTGTAGGAATACAGGAGGCTCTTTAAAGTTCAAGTACTCAGTTTTTCAATTGAGCAGTGTCTACAGACTTGTTGCTTGCTTTGCCAGTGAATGAGCCTTTCCCAGATCATGTGAAAGGTGTGGATTTGTTCAGTTGGTACATGTGATTGTTTCTTCCATCCCACCTACCCCCCTTCTTGGTCCTACAGTGTTGTCATAAAGGATGAATGCATAGACTGTATATGCAGACTTTAAAAATTCTTCTCTACCTTCTTGTGTATCTACCACAGATCCGTAGCACAAGATCTCATGAAAAAAACCTACCATTAAAAACCCACTTTGAAGCACTAGAATTAGTTGAGGACTTGCCTGTTGTTTTCTTCTTATCTTCCTTATCCTTTTAGCTTGTGACAGCTGTTCATTAGTCAATGGCAAACGTTTCCTAGCAAAGACGCTTTTGTGCCTTGTGCTGAGCAGTACCTCATAGAGCAGGGTTCTGATCGGATGCTGTTGTGACAAGCACCTCATAACTGAGTGACTTAACGCTTTCTCGGCTAGATTTCCGTTGCAATAGCAGCGTAAATGCTGAATGAGGAGCAGGCTCCACAGCCTAAACAGCAAGTGCTGCCACTGTGCTCTTCACAGGGCTAGCACAGTGTCTCTTCCCTTGTGACAGGGACTGCACGAATTCCGTTTACACGCCTGTTTCCTCACTGCAACCCTCAGAAGGAAGGAAAGGAGGAAATTAAACTTTTTAACACCCCCTACACACTGATATAAATACCACTGTGCATCAAAAATATCAACTCTTACACTTCTATTCCTAGACTCCTGTCAGCCAAACTGCTGTAATGATTTACATTATTAAGTGAAGCCATGGACTAGCCTAAAGTAGTCTTGATAAGAGCCTTATAAAGGCAGCTTCCCTCTGAGCAGAACTGGTGCCAAGATGTCACACCATGGTAGTGCAGTAATGGGAAGGTAGAGGAAGATGATTTTGCCTTTAATTCTGCTTGATCATGGAGTTTTAAAAGATGATAGTGATCAGCAGTGTAGCTTTAAGCAATGCAAGAAGACAGAAGGCTTAAGCTTGCACTTAGATGTGGAAGACTGGAAGATGCGTCAGCATGGGAATAGATAGGATGGAGTTACAACAGCTTGACAAATCTTGGCTTTACCTCTAAACTTTTCTTACAGTGTGTATGCATATTACTCTTTTGTGTCAAGGTATTTGGTATTGTTTCAACTCTAATACTTTAGACCTGGTGCATGTGCAAACACACAGGGTGACAAGATTTGTCTCTAAATAGGGAAGTTATTTCTCTTTAAGGGAGGTACTTACTAAATAATACAGTAACTTCAAAATGCTGTGTAACGTTAGTTTCATGTTTTCTGCTGTTAGAAGTTCAACTTTATTCATGTGAGTTCTACACTATTAATATATATAAAAATACACTGTAAAAATGAGTTATGGTCTTTTTTAACTATAGTTTATAGACTTGCATTTGGTTTGACAGTATGTTAGATTCTGAATTTGGTCTAACTGACAAAAGTTCTTTACATCTTCGTTGCTTTGTATTTTAACACACCTTTAGTATGATTACAGTATCTTTTAGCAACTACTCAGATATTGTATATTGTAGTGTAAGATTTGTCTTCTCTTTCCCACTTCCTTTTGCTTCTGCATTCTTTTCAATGAGGCTCCCGACTGAATATGAGAGGAACGGGAGATTTGAGGGCTCAAGGTGAGGGTAAATTTTTTGTTTAAAATGTTACTTAGATGAGTTTGAACCTTTCTCCCTTTGGTTATGTGGTGTAGCAGCTTCAGGCAGCAGCTTTTGTTTCGTGTAAGGCTTTGAAACTAAGCAAAGAAGCATTTCTGTCTGCACAACAACTGTTAAAGCACTGACTTCATCCTAAGCTTTCATCTTCCTGTTGCCTTTTCCCTCATGTGGTTTGGATTTTTTTGCATTTTAGCCGTTGTAATTTGCTGTTGTCTTGTAGCTGTGTGGGTAAGTGGCCTCTAGTGAGGCTGCAAATGTGTGGGATAACCACTGAAGGGTGATATTTCTCACCTCCAAAATCACAGACAGTATTCTTCATCTTCCAAAATCTGTATATCAAAAAATACCAGAAATGATCAAACTCGTGCAGGTTCTGCCAACTGTTTTCAAGTAGAAAAAGCTTTCAGAAATAAAATGAGCATTGAATAAAAGTTGGTGCTTCCCCAGCCCCCTCTACAGCCTTATTAAATTTAAACCTTAAAACAAAGTACTCCCTAATTTGCTTGCTGAATTTCATAACATCTGGCAAATCATATAGCTGGATTTGACAACATAATCCTGGGACTCTTGCAGTTAGTGGCAACCGTTTTAATAGAAGGTTAAACTAGGAAGTAGGCTATATTTGAGAAATATATTTATTTGGTTTTGACCTCGCTGTCACTTTTTATTTAACTTTTTCATATTTGCCTGCTTAATGGTGGTAGAAGAAAAGCATTGTGTAACCAGAAATTCATGGTCAACTATTTTAAAGAGCAGCTTGTCTTAATATTGTAACTTTGAAGCTCACCATGAGACCTGAACTATATGGTTTGGGATCAGTCAGGTATCTTCACAAAATATTTAAGCGTAATAGTCAATATATTTAATTCTCTCTTTTTCCCCTGGGTGTCCAAATGTAGTTCCTTATTCTTTAGCTGCGTGGACGCTGGTCCTGCTGTGCTTCCTCCTGCTTGCGGCTAGCTACTGTGGGACTCCATCGGCCTTCCCTGTGCTTGGTCTGTACCCTGTTGCACAGGAAGAGGTGCGGAGGAATACCCAGGATCTTTCTGCACAGGCTTATTCCTACTGCTTATGATCGGGCACCTCCCATGGGCTGGCACTCCCACAACTTGGGCTGAGCACCTTTTTGCCACAAGTCGCCATTATTTGAGTGTTCCAGAAACTTCTAACACAGAGCTGGTGTTCCAGCTGCCCGCACAGCCTGAGGAGTTTGAGCAGAACCTGCGTTAAAATCGAGTTGTAGGTGATGCATGTAGTTTTACTTCCACAAGGTCATTTCCCTCATGCTCTTGACTCCAGCGACTTCCAGTTGTGTCACATGTCGTAACGTACCTTTGTTTCAACCCCAACAGCTAATGCTTTACCTTGACTGTGTGTTTGTACAGCAGCTAGGAAAGCAGGGCACTGCTCACAGCCGGAGCCTCTAGATGTTGCTCTAATACTGGTAGTGTGCGTTGAGTGTTAGTGTGCTTCAGTAACATGAAATGTGGAGAAGGTGGCTGGCCCTGCTAACTACAAAATCCCTGTCTTTCAGCCGCAATGTAGCTGTGGATCAGAAGGATGAGAACAAGGAAGCCAAGCCTCGATCTCTGCGTTTTACCTGGAGCATGAAAACCACCAGCTCCATGGATCCTAATGAAATTATGAGGGAAATACGAAAGGTCCTGGACGCCAATAATTGTGACTATGAACAAAGAGAGCGTTTCTTGCTTTTCTGTGTCCATGGAGATGGGCATGCGGAAAACCTTGTACAGTGGGAGATGGAGGTGTGTAAACTGCCAAGACTGTCCCTGAATGGAGTTCGCTTTAAGCGGATATCAGGAACATCCATAGCTTTCAAAAACATTGCTTCCAAAATTGCCAATGAGTTAAAGCTGTAACAAGAAAAATAGTGAAGTTGGAAATTAGTTAGCAGTTTCAAGTGTTTTTGAGAATTCCGATGGAAATGTATAGAATAACATTTAGGCAATAACTTCTGCATCCTTCTGAATAGCGATATTAAAAAAAAGCTGCTGAGCTGGGAGGGAGAGTTGAACTTTTTTATAAGTGCACTACAGCATTAAAGTTGCCTACTATGTAAAATATTACCCCTTCTGCTTTATTTCCATTGCTCCTAAGTCTTTGACAACAAATTGAAACACAGAATATATTCATTTAAATATGCCTCCTGTTTGTGTGGATGTGTGAATGTACAGTATGTGTGTATAATATATAAAGTATTATATGTAAACAATTCATTTACAACATCGAGCTGTACCAGTACCTCTTTTTGGGCTAATTTTGGTGCTAAAAATTGAAATGGCCAAGGAGGAAACACTTGAGTTAAATATTTAAAATAACTGAAGCGATAACCAGTAAATGCAGGTTTACAGTTCACTGCTGTGTTAAGAAAAAAAAAAGTGTGTGAAGGGTTTGGATTTACGGTTGTGAACATTATTAGTCCTGTTTTCTAAGTAGATCTCATGAGATTATTAAAAATTCACTTTTACTGAGTAAGTCTTGCATTATATTTTGCCCACCTATTTATTATTTAAGTCTGAATCACATTTTAAAAATGTAGTTGATTTGTGCATTAAAATTTGGGTAAAGACTTCCATTCTTCTGCTTCTGCTAAACTACTAAAATGTTATCTTTGTCCTTTTGGCTTATGGGTATTGATTGCAGCTAAGAACACTTTTCTGTTACTCACGATTCCTCTACAGAATGAGGCAGTCTTAAAAGGACGTGCTAAATGCTAACTAGTGATTTTTCTTTCAGACCAAGTTCTCCACATTAGATTAGGTCAGACTGATAGAAAACACAGAAGGGCTCTCAGATAGCAACCATATTTTGATGCAAGTCACCGCATGTGAGTTGATGCCATTCTGAGGTATTGCTGCACATGTGGCGGTACCATCCTTTGTGTTCTGGACACACGCAGTATTGAAACCCAAAAGTGGGAATCAAATGGACTACTCATCTCCTCTGTTGTAACATCAAACTTGCTACACTACAACCATAGGCAGTATAGTTAAATCTTGCAGCTGTCTTCCAGTGTGCTTCCACTTGGCTCTGGTTGTATTGCTTTTGATGGCTTTGTGCTGGTTGTGTCTCTAGCTGCTGCTGCAGAGGCAGTCCACTGTTGCTCTTTTAACGTCAAAGCGTGCATTTGATGAACTCTCTGATGGTCAGCTAGCTTTCTGTAGGGTGTGAAGCTGCTCTGGGATGGTCCCCACACTTCAACCATCACTGCGGTGAGCTGGATTTGATTTTGCAAACTAGAATGAAGAGATTTCTTCATGCATTGTTTCCTACTGATACTCAGTTTTTCATCAAGAACTTATGTCGATAATATCCTGCGTTATCTGCTTGACTTGTTGTATTAATGCTTTATGGTTATATTTCAGTGAAGCACTTAAGCATGTACTCAACATGTGCTTTAAACTGGAGCCTAAATTTGCATTTTAAATTTGCAGCGAGCTCATAGTTTCTCAGTGCACAGTTCAGATTTGAACCCAGGTGAAAAATGCAAAATCTTGTATTTTTCAAGTTAGTTCTTGTGATCTGTAGTCTGTGAAGGCAGCAGACTTCCCCTCTCTTTCCCCATAAACACTGGTATTGATTATGCTACTTTAAAGGGTAATTTTAGTTGTTAAATGTAGTAAATATTCCTGAATTTTGCATTTTATTCTGTGTGTATTCTGTATCGTGGCTTGAGAACTCCAGGTGCTGCTGGAGTTGATTTGGCTGTCAGTGCTCTGGCTGTGCTGTGCTGCTCTGTGATTTTTTCCCCCATGAAAACTCCCGTTTGTAATAGCAGTAAGACATTTCAGGGCAGTCATTGTACTTCCTCATGTGATTGGTCTTTCAGTTTGGTCTCCTTTAGCCTTGTAAGAATGTTTTAACCTTTGGTGCAAACAATGGGCTCCTGTTCCAGGAATAACTAAAAACAGAAGTAGTGTCAATACCAACACTACGAATCCTGTAAGTAATTACCTGTGTACAGAAGCCATGTTCAGGGCGTTAATTGCCAGTTGCTGGGAGATCATCTTCACCTACAAGTGCCGTTAGCACCTTGCAGTGGTTGTGGCTTAGCAGGTAAGATATTGCAGAAAAAGAAAAGCTTTTGCTTGGGTTTTGCTCATGTGCGTTGAACACTTGGAACTGCGCGTTCTGAGGTTGGGATGCAAAATTCATGCAGAGTGGCCATGGTTATAGTTGCCGTGGGAACTGCGGCTCTAAATTTCAAGGCATTGAAATGTTGCAGTTCTCATGCCATTAATACCCTTATGTTACCGTTTAATAATGCCCTCATGAAATCCAGGGCATAAACCCAAAATACTAATACAGTTCATGTTTCCTTGTAGTTGCTGATTGCATTGAATGTGTTAGGTGAGTAAAAATAGATAATTAATTATCTCGCCATGAAAACAATTCTGGTAAAACACATGGGCATGCAAAACTGTAGTAGTAAATGCCAGTACACAGAAGTAAAATGCTACTGGTGCTAACAGTCGCACAGTTTTCAGTCACTTGCCTACTTCAAGGTAAAGTCCTGTTTGCTTGGAGGTGTTTCTTACCCAAGACTTCAGCTCAACGCGAGCACTGTAATCAACTACAAACAGCAGTCTTTCTAAGCACAGAATTATTTCCACCCCCTGGCTTATCCAGCCAAAACACATGAAATTAAGTGCTTTCACACGTGTTTCCACTTCAGTAGGAAAAACAACACCAGCCTGATGGGAGCTTGGAGTCATATGTTTTAATTGCCCTGTACCAAAGGAACAGGGGCTGGTGATGTGGGGTACGTGCTGAAAAGGCAGGGGCTGCCAGGCAGGGTAGATGGGTGGAGGGGTGGATGGCATCGAGCTGGCTGCAAGGCAAGGGAGGGACGTTGCAGTGTCTGCCGTGGCCACAGGATGTCTCTCAAATGCAGAAATACCGCTCTGGTTGGTGCTGTCTGGAGTGTTTTCAGAGAAGAGCTCCAAAGATCCCTTGCTGTATGCAGAACGGCAGTTTCACATCGGTCATAGGTGTTACCATCTCCTTGGACAATTCCGACTTGTTAAAAGCATTAGAGGGGGAACACACAGCAAGATACTGATGAAAGCTGGAAATTTTTTGGTTTGAAAAATACCCTAATGCTATCTTTAACTTTCCAGTATGATTTTGTTTCAGAGATGTAGTTACATAGATGGGCTTTAGCTTGCCATGGAAAACCTGTAGGGCTGCAAAGCCCTTTTCCACTTCATTGTCAAGCCTTGTTCCATCTCCTTTCCTAGAAATGACCATGTTTCACAGCAGGCTTTTCTGCTGAGGAGGGCAAAAGTAATACTGAATATTTAAATTAATTTCTAGCTTTTTAAAGAATAAGAATCTTTGTGTTCCTGTTCAGAAACTTAATTACTGAAGCTATTTTGGTGTTCATCCTTTAGTAATCAGTCTAATCAAGACTCTAAATTGCAGCCAGCCTGTTCTAAAATAATCTGGGATCACTTGCCGTTTATATTTCTCTGTATTAAGCTCTGTAAAGCTTTATGGCTGGCATTTTCCATCCCTGCAGTCTGTTTCAATCTTCAGACAAATCTTGGTGCTTGTGCTTTGAGTAGGCAAGAAGTGAAACTTCCTTATCTGCTCAGGGTTTTTTTTCAAATCACATTTTTCCTGCAGTTTTCACTTTTATTGTAATCAAAGCTTTGCCATTGGGGGATAATAGCGACTGGTACCAACATTTATCGCTAGGATGTTTGGATTTGGCAAGTGGTAGTGGAGGAGCTGTTTATTTTGGTCAGTCTCAGACTGTGTTCTTTCTACGAAGGAGCCCTGCAGCTTGTCCCCTCCTTTCTGCAGTCCTATTGGCATCCGCTGCTGCCAAGCCCTTCTGTGCTCCTTCCAAGGCGATGCTCTGAAGCACTGGTTGCAGTGAGAGCCATGGCAAGTGCAGGGCTCATCGCTTCATTCATGGCCATGCAGTGAGAGCAACAAAAGCAGAATTTTGCTGTTGGGAAGTTCTGTTCCTCGTCACCAATCTGAGAGCAGCCACTACAGCAAATGTTGGGTCGTGTATATATATTTTAGTGGTTTTATATAACTGACCTCTTCATCCCTGGCACCTAAAGCTTGTTGCTTTCTCCTTATCTCCAGAGATGAGCCTTGGCTGAATGCTTCTTTGAGCTCAAGTCCTTCCTTTGAGGTCTGTGGTGTCAGAACTCAGTGAATCTCTCCAGACTGGGTCTGTAAGTGCTCTTACAGCTGGGGAAAGAGTACAAGTGCTCCAGGGTCCGTGGAACATACCAGTGCTGGTGTGTGGTACACTGCATGGCAGATGCAAAAGGATCGGCTCAGTATTCATTGAAGTGATTCTTCAGGCCTGGAGGACAGTAGCTCAAGTGAGCCTGAGACTAATGAACGGTTGAATTGAGAGCAGTCACTAGGATGAGAAGGAAGGAAACTCATCTCCTCTGAATGATTTCGGTTCCTAGGTGCTTTCCAGACTTCTTGTTACAGAATCGAGGACGTCGCCACAATGCATACTTGGCTAGGTGTATTCTGTAATGCAGCAGGGCCTGCACAGTGGTGGGCAGTATGCATGATGACAAACTGCCCCAGTTAGATGCTGTGTGGACTCTATGTGCTGATGAACAGGAGCAGGACTGTCCTGTTACTGTGGCTCTTCCAAGACCAGCCTGCTCTCACCATAAGGCCACCATAAGGCCTCCATAAGCAGGAGCAAAAGTTTGTCCAGGTTGTGTGCTGTAGGGAACAACATCCATTTTTCTCCCCAGTGGCCCTCTAGTTCTGCTAGAGAAGAGGCATTCAAAGAAGTATTTCCAAGATGTAAAGGGAGAGATGGTGGGAGCTTACTGGTGGCAGAAGAGGAAGTTGGTGAGCACCACCTCAAGTTGCCCCTGGTTCAAGTGGATTGGTGTCAGGGGCTCAGTGTACCATTTGCCATCTTGCACTTGGTGCAAATGCTCTTGGGGTAAAGCCTGCAGCTCACAGGGGCTGCATGGAAGGGCCAGTTCCTCCTCTAAGCTCTGACTTCAGGGGCCTTTATTTAGGGATGTTTATCTCTGATCCGTGCTCTGACCCTGGTTGAAGCTAGCTGACAGGTTGAGCGTACACGGGCACAGGCACTCACACACAGTGCATGGCTACATAAGGCTCATTTCTCTGGGAAACAGCCTAAAAACTGTGACAGTTCACAGCAGGGACCAGATCTGCCAAAGCAGCTCTCCTTAAAAGGTCACTTTTCAGGTCAAAGTCGCACTCGGGGTAAATCCTGGTGGAACAGGGATGAATTCTGCTGTGCACAAGGGGAAGCTGAGCTTCAGTTTGCACCTTACATCTTGGGTAACTTGAAATTCTACCGCCCCTTCTCCAATTTTCTTTCTATTGCTGACATTAGCTGGGTCTGCCAGGGTGAGTGTTGCATAGAATCATAGAATAGTTAGGGCTGGAAAGGACCTTAAAGATCATCCAGTTCCAACCCCTCTGCCAAGGCACACCTTCCACTCAACCATGTCACCCAAGGCTCTGTCCAACCTGGCATGATACAAGACAGATCACTGTTTTGTTCCTGCCTATTTTGCATCTGGGTATTCTGCTGAAGCAGCAGGGAAACATGGAACAACCTTTGCAAAGCAGTAAAAGTAAAGGCAGCGACAAAAGCATCCTCATGGATAAAAATAAAGCAGGGGGATGAGAGCCAAGGTTTATGGGGAGACATGCTGTTTGTTTAACCAGCATCCAGCATCTCTCATTAACTTGCTGTTACCTCTACCTTACCCTTCCCTTCTGTCCTGCAACAACATGTGCGAATAAAGAATGTTTCATCCTTGCCTTGTTTTGTCACTTGGATGATGCCTTTTCCCAGTTTTCTGCCTTGGAAGCAGTAGCATTCCGCATATCTCTGCAAAGCTGAGTTTCATTGATGTAGCAGCTGAGTTCAGGGAAGGCAGGGGATGAAAACAAGTCCTAAATTTGGACTGAACCAAAGATAGAAATGCTGCCAAATGGAAGACTGAAAACCTGGAAGAAAGCTCTGGATCAGCATGGTATTGCACTGAAATCTGTGGCTGTGCTAATGGCACCCGTTAACACTGCTGCAACATGCTCTGTCCTCTCTCCTTATGGCATGTACAAGCGTCCTGGCTGGGGGTGCGTGGAGCCTGGTGGCAGTCACCTCTTCCGCGGTATCGGCTGCTTGCAGGGAAACGGGTTTGTGCTGCTAAATCCACTGGTGATGGAGTAACCCTGAGGGTAGGCATTGCAGAGGCTGGAGGACAGATTGTGACCTCTGAAAGGTCTGGCCACACTGTCCCCTAAGGGCTGGTGGGACATGGCTGGGGCTCTCCTTTCTCCTGCCAGCAGTGCCCAACCTTTGCAGCTGATCAGAGCAAGTAGTGTTTGCTGGGGTCAGAAAATGGGAGCTTTTTGCCCTTACTTAGACAAGTGCAAGCTACACTGGCCTGCTCCAGCCAGAGCACTGTAGAGAATCACTTCTACACACCTTTAACCTGCAGAAACTGCATGGCCTGAGAGGTGGGAGACCTTGATTCAGTTCAAAAGTGGCTTCTACAGAATATAGGAAGAGAAGTAAGGAAGGGGTGCTGGTTCATCTGCTTTACAAGTATTGCTTTTCCAACAGCTCAAACCTTTTAACCAACATTGCTCAAATTTGTGTGTACTTTTGGTGTGTAAAATAAAGATTTGGTATCCAAGTCTATTGAACTCTTGTGTGGGGCTGGGATACCTGAAGCCATCCCCTGCCCAGCCCCAGCAGCTTGCAGACTGCCAGGGGGGTAAAACTAGGAGCTTCCACTTCTTTGTCTCCACAGCAATGTCATGGAAACAATACTGCTGGTCTCTTCAAATGAAATTAGGCTGGTGCTGGAGCCAGCTCTGAACATTACAGCAAACGGAGTCATGCTTGTTGCTGTAGCTTGCCCTTTCTTTAATTACCATGTGGACAAGGAACTGGCTGGGGATATCTCCACTGTGGCAGGGACCTCTTGAGCAAGGCTGGCCATGTTGAATTCTCTGTGCTAGAGGACTTTTTGGATGCCTTGTGTGCTACAGAGCCAGGCTCTATTGGCTGTATGACTGCAGTACAGGAGAGGAGGCACCCCAGTGCTGATGGTGACTCCCTAAGCTGCAGTACCTGACATTCATGCTTGTACCAAGCTGAAAGGAGAACGAAGCCTCAGTCTCTTCTCTGAAGGGTGCCTGACACCCACCCTGCTTCTAGTGCTAGGGTGAAGGGTTGAGGTATGAGCAGCCTGTGCAGCAAAGCCCCTCTTTCACAGCTCGAGAGGACCTCCATCACTCTCTGGCGAACAGCTTGTGTCCATTCAGGAATGAGTGTATGCACAAAGAGGATGCGGTCATCAGCAAACCTGAGCTTGCAAACCTGAGCTTCCAAACCAGTTCCTCAGCCTGTAGCGCAGCAAGCTCTCTGTGCTTGTGTGGTGCTGTACAGTTTGCTGTTGAGCCTAAAGGGTGCATGGCCTCCTTTCCCTGTGTTTCTGGGCCACACAGCAAAGAAAATGAGGTGTTAAACCCAGTAGGAGACAGAAGACAGCCCTGCTCAGCCTTGATGCCATTGGAGACAAAAAGGCCTGCCAGCAATCCCACTCACCAGCTGCTGTGTGGAAAATCTGGAGTAGGCTGAGATTGAGGGAAAAGGGACTACAGTGTGCCTTTGCGGGTGATGGGGGTCCCTAACTAGGCCATCTCCTGAAGCGGGAGACTGAGCAGAAGGGGAGCCGAGTCCAGAAGAGGAAAGGCTGCGGTGATCTCGTCTCTGCTTCTATCTTGTAGGAGGTAGAATAGATTTGAAAACGGAGCAGCAGCAGCTCCCTTCCTCACCGCCCTCCCCCAGGCACCGCTGGAGTTTGGGTCAGGTTTTAGGACAGTCACTTGTTCTTCCTCCTCCCTGTCTAGTTCCTCCCCAACAGGACCCTTCTTCTTGCACCCACGCACAAGCAGTCTGTGCTCACCAGTGCCCACTGCAGCGAGGGTCCAGCCTGGCAGGTATGGGCGAGTACCCACAAGAAATAAGATCAAGCACCGGCACGTCCTTCTCCACAAAAGAGCATCCTGAACTGCTGCCGTATTGCCCTGTATCGCGGCAGCTGAGGGTGGTGGGGTGGGTGCTGGCCAGGACAGAGGAGGTGAAGGACAAACCGCTGCCTAATCACAGCAAAGCACCTCTTCCTATCTTGGCTGGTTTCATTTCCCTGTTTCGACCTGAATCCAGGCTGGGTTGGGGCCAGGACACTTCCTAGCGCTGGTTTCTTGTCTGGTCGCTAGGCCAACTTCTCCTTTGGCTGTCTGGGTGCTGGCTGCTCTTCAGGAGGACCTTCTGCATGGCCCGGGCTCGCCCCTGTGTGAGAGAGGAAGGGAAGGTCCCGGCCTCGCGCGCGGGGAGTGGCGCAGCTTGTGCAAGTGTCTGTCACAAGGCAGGAAGGGCAGGAGTCAGACTTCCCCGAGCCTCAGGTCGGATCGCTTCCTGGCCGCCGCGATGAGTGCGGGTAGGCTGACGAGCAGGGCAACGAAAGCTCTCTGCTGGGGCTGTAAGTGGGGAAGTTTGAGAAGGCCCCGGGTTTTCTTCTCAGCGAAGTAAAACAATAATTTGTCAGTGTTGTGAGAACTCGGCTGCGATGTTCTCTCCTGGAGAAGGGACGAGAAAGGGGCTCACCACATCCAAAGGCACCATTCCTTTACAGCTCAGCAAAGAACAGCGAGGAGGCATCAACCTCATGGTCTTTTGTCCTGCGTACAAGCTGCTGCTGTCAGCTGGACCAGAGCTGTCCTGTGCACATCCCAGGGATGCATGCTGAAGTCTCCCTGGACGGGTAACTGTGACCATCTCACCCCCACCACCGGAGCCGTTTGTGAGCCCCTTAGGCTGCAGCAATCCAGAAGAGCCTTGAGCGCTGGCTCTTGCTCAGACCATCATGTGCTTGAATTCAAGCAGTTTTCTCCCTCGGCAGAGCAGGAGCAAAGCCACCCTCTGGTTTGGTGCTAGCAGGAGCATCACCACGTTCCCCCTGCCCCAGCCCAGGTGGTGCCTCCCGCCATGGTCACAGTCATAGCCATGGTCTCTTGAGCAGCTCCTCCCCACCTGTGATGTGCTGCGGGCAATGTCTCAGAGCATCCAAGGGAAGGAGCACTTGTTACCAGGCAGGACTGGTCTCTTGGCTGCCTTTTGAAGCCTCTGAGTCCCAGGAGTGGGCAGGGCTGAAGTAATGTGTTCCTGGAGCAGGAACATGCCGGAAGTCTGGAGGCAAAACAGCTATGGAAATAACAACAACAGTGACAATCCGAGTAGGTGGGATTGAGCTCAACACAAAGGCAATGCATCAGCTGAAGCAGCCGCCTGTTTCCGTGGAAGAACTCATCTGCTGCTGCGGTGAGCCTGTGCCTGCCCTTGCCTTTGGGGAGCTGGGCGAAGGCAGGAAGGACGGAGGTGGCTCAGCCCACTGGCAGCCACACCTGGCTGCTGAAGGCAAAGCCCGGAGCCTTGATGTGCTCTTCTCCCTGCTCACTTCTCCCAGCCAGCATTGGCCATAGCTGCTGTGAACCTGAACCTCAGTGCGGTGAACATGTCATCAGAAACCCTAATGGTTTGCAGGGAACATCGTGTCAGGTTTGGCCCTGTTCAGCTCGGTGGGCTCTGAGGTGATGGTAGGGACCATCTGTGGTTTAAACTGTCAGCCCCAAAGCGCAGCAGCTGGTGATGGCCCCAGGTTTGTGGCCTGTGGATGGATGGTCTGGAAATACAGCTCCAAAGGCGAGTGGGAGCCTG
Source organism: Lathamus discolor (assembly GCF_037157495.1). NCBI lineage: Eukaryota > Metazoa > Chordata > Aves > Psittaciformes > Psittacidae > Lathamus > Lathamus discolor. The sequence goes on along the minus strand of NC_088889.1, from coordinate 24,161,004 downwards.
CCCACAGGCTGCTGCAGTGCAGTCAGCCTGGGTTTGGAGAGCAATGTGGCCGGAGGTAACCAAATCCTGGACAGCGAAGGGCTGAGCCCTGCGTGCTGGCACCATGCGGTCATAGCCAGTGGCAGTCTTCACATCCCTGAGCCCGGCCCAAATCCAGCTGGGTGCTGGGGTTCCTGGCAGCAGGCGCACTCACGTGCCATGACAGGGCTCACTGCTAGCCCTGCATTCTCCTGCTGCCCACTCCTCGTGTTTGGTGGGCACTCACCTCGCTGCCCACCATCCACAGTGGAGGCGGCCCCGCAGGATGGACATGGTGATGTTCACAAAGCATCACCCAGACCGGCAGGCCCTGCCAGTGCCCCCCCTGGGGAGCTGCCCCGTGGAAGCACAACCCAAGCAGTGGGATGGGGTTCACTTCTCAGGAGCAGGGAGCTCTGCTGCAAGCACCCCTGCCTGTAACAGCAACACCCGCCTGTGTTTCAGAGCCTTCACAAAAGCACGAGCACCCCAAACCAGACCTGTGCTCCTAATGAGACTTGCCAAGGATTTCTGCAGCTTCCAGCCTGCGTGAGCACCAGCCCAGCTGGAGATTAAACAATATCCCTTAATAGGAACAGACAGGCACCCGTTCCTAGTGCGGGGAGAGAGGAGCATTCCCCATTCAGCGCTCACACGCGGGCAGCATGAGGACCGCAGCGGCACCGGGATGCCCTGATTTGGAAGTCTCCTGCTCAACTCAGCTACTCGGAAGGCGGCTGCTCCTGTGCTTGGGCCAAGGGAGGCTTCTTGTTTAGCACATCCTTCTGCTGCTCAGTGCAGTGGGGAAGCTGAAAGGCAGCAGGTCGTGCTTCTGGCCTCTGCCACATGTGACTGGGACCTACCGCAGATACAGGGTTACCACCAGCCTGTCAGAGCCGCCTCAGCGCACGGGGCTGGGGCTTGCTGGTGCTGCCGTTTATGAGGCTCCAGCCCTCACCCCAGTTAGATAGCACAGGGCAGCTCTCCGTCCTGTGCCTCATGGCCCTACCTTGCTGCTCAGAGGCTGCCCCACGGTTCTGCCTGGGGGAGTCCCCACAAAGGGGCTGCTGAAATGCTCACCAGAGTAAACAGGAGCTGCCTTCAGAAACAAGCTGAGAAAGCAGCCGAGCTGGAGGGCATCGTCGCTCCTGTCTCCATGAGAACGCCGGAGTGCAGCCTCCAGGGCCTCCTCTTCCCACCCCACTTGCACCCTGCAAGGACATCTCTCCCCAGCTCTTCCCTGCTTTTACCCCTTCTCCTGACTGGGGCTCCTTTGGGTGGACCCTCACTGCAGTCCCCATTCCCTGCACCTACTTCTGCTGTGGTCCAAGCCCTTACGATCCTTCCTGGGGCAGCAAAGCCCCATCCTACCACCACCAGTGCCCTGGGGTGCAGGGCACAAGGGATCCCACACCCCAAAATGGCCAAAACCCGGAGGACAAAGCCCAGCTCCTCAAACCAGGAGCTGCGGGCTGTGGGCTGTGCATCAGACACATCTGCTGCAGGGCTTTACTGCACCAGCGCTTGGGTCGGCACTAGGGTCTGCCCTGAGCTGTGTTGGAAGCTGACGTCCCCTTTATACCTTTCCACCCCGGTGGGAGGTGACCTGTGCGGGTCTGGGGTCTGTGGCTGCCAGTGGATCATGAGGCTCTTCACCTCCATAATGTGCTTTTTATAGTCCTTATTCCCATTCCCAAGAGAAATCCCGCAGGAATTTTCTGTTTCGGCAGGAGAGGCAGCAGGGAGAGGGAAGGTTGAGCTCTCTTGAGACCTTTGTGCTTTATTTTTACTTTTGTTGCTGTTGTGGGGTTTTTTTAATCTTGAGGAAGGAACAGACTGAAAGGGGCATAAATAAAACCCAGCTAAGCTGAGACAAAAACACTCGATTGAGATCTCTGCCCAGGGCTGTGAGTCTGTACATGAGGAAGGCACTTGGATAGGGGGGACGCTGCAACTCAAATGAGAGCTTATTCTTTTCCATGTTCCCTCTGGAGAACAAGCACAGTGGCTGGGTTACCCTCGCCTCCGAAGAGGGTGAGCTGGAAGGCAGAGGACCATGGTGAAGAGCCACCTTGACCACCCTGTCCCCAGCCTCAGCAAAGCTGCTTCCTCCGCACTGGGAAATGCGCCTAACGATAGTCTCCGAGGGCCGGCTAAAAGCCTGCATGATGCTTTGCTAAATACAGCATCATACGAGCACAAAGTACTGATAGCACTGAGCCTGGTGTAAGCTGATGAGGAGTTCTTGTTTTCTTTTCCAAGCCAGAGTTTGGGTTTCATGCTGTTGATGCCCTCAGAGGTTTCCTTCTACAGGGTTAGCATCACATCCCTCACCTGGGAGGGTGGCAGGGGGGTTTTCCACCTTGGAAAAGAGAGAAATCCTGTCAAGCTTTCTAAACATGATTCTAAAACATGCTTTAGCTGCATGCTTCCTGCAGGGTGTAAGTGTCATTGCTTAAAATAAGTATACGTTATTTAATTTCTTATTTTCCAAGGATCCTATAGTCTTCCTGTGGCTTGGTAACAGTCTCACCACAGGTCGCCTTCTCGGAGAGGCTCATTCCCAAGTCCCACAAGAGTTCGTTTGGAATCTGCATCCCCTCAGCCATGGTCACCATATCCCTGACGCCGGAGTGAACACAGGCTGCCGCCATGGCCATCCACAGTTCCCTCTGCCAGCACTGCAGGGCTCTTCTCAGTGGGGTGGAAGGACAAGACAGAGCATGTTGAGAAACAGCACACAGAGCACTAAGTGCCAAGTTCAAAGATTAGTGGTTGGCTTATTAGGTTTTCCCCTAAGCTCAGTGTTAGGCAATGCTAAATGACCCACACAGAAATCAGAAGGGAGGATTAATAAAGGTTTAATGGTGGATGTTTGTGTTAGAAAGTGTCATGGGACTCAGAGCACCGGCAACTGGCAAAGTGTTTCCCCCCTCACTGGGGCGCACTGGAGGATTTCTTAGTACCTTAAAAACTGTTTCACCTTTCTTCCCAGATTTGTCATTCTTTTTGATAACTGTTCCCATGCCCACTGAGCCGCAGATAGCTCCTGGGTTTATAAATGTATTTCACTGTTTCTCTAGGCGGTTTTGCTGTGTTTATTCCAAATCCCGTTTAGGTAATCCAATATGTGTTTCCGATGGGCTTGCTGAAAGTGAATAAACTGAGCTGAAAGGCACATCAGCATTTAAAGAATGAGATAACGGCTCTCCAGAGGAGTTGCTCTTGGTGGAGGCTTCGCTTTTGAACTAGGTTGTATGAGAAGATCTCATTGTGACCACATCAATGGCAAGCGAAATGGAAATGATCACAAAAGAGCAGGACAGTGCACAGGTACCCCAGGAAGGTAAAGGCTGAAAGGGCACATAGGATAACTGCAAAGACATATCATTGCCGGCTCTCACACTGATTGTGTAAGCTATCTGGGAGAGACACCCTGGCTCTCTGCTGTTCAGGGGCTCCAGCTGACCCATCACTTGGTGTCATTGCTCGTAAACACTGCTCAAGGCCTGACCCTTTATTCCTTGTGAGGAAAACCAAAACACTTTTGTCTCCTAAAACTGCTTTGCAAGGGTCTTCCCAGCCTGCGTTCAGGGGTGTCCCCCCAGGCACCAGGGCCACCCCAGTCAATTCAAAGGCGTTTCGAGGCGAGCAAGATGGGGCTGCAGGGAAAGGTGCTCAGCCCCTGGCGGCTTCCTGGTCTTCCCAAGAGAGGAGAGGGACACAGCAACATTCCCAGGGCTGCACCCTGAAATGTGCACTCCTGTTGCAAACCACAGGGTTCATTGCAAATAAAAAACAACCAAAAAAAGCCCCCCCCGCCCCACCTTCCCAAAAGGCCGCACCACCAGGTAGCAGGAAACAGATAGCTCACGGCTCCAGGCTGGCCAGTCACCCGCTTGCTGGCTGTGAGGTTAGCTCAGCCTTTTCCCTAGATGAGCCCTCAACCCTGCCCCACTTCACAGCACCCCGCAGGATGAGTAAGTCAGAGCAAGCATTCTGGTGAGATGCCCGGTGGGCAATGTAGCTATTGCACAAGGATGGCTGGCGCTCAGATCCAGACTGCTGCATCAGGGTGCTTCTCACACAGCCCCGCAGAGAGCTGGCTGGTGCAACCCCTACTGCCGCTGCTCCAAGATGCTATCGACCCGACTGTCTTCCACGTTAATGCAGTCAGGAGGTGCCCTGCAGTGAGAAACTGTCATGGTTTGGTCACTGGCTGCCAGGGATGCTGGCCAGGACACAGCCCTTGGGACACTGTGATGGGGCGGGTGCACCCACCCCCAGCACTCACCTCCTGCTGCTGGGATGCTGCTTCACAAGAGTTTGGTGGGTAGGAAGGATGGACCTTCTGGGACGCTGTGAAAGCTGTGCAGGCTGGGGAGCAGCCTCTGGAGAGCCACAGCCAGATGGGGAGGTGCCAGAGCAGCCGCTGGGCACTGAGGCTGAGCACCAGGGCGGCTGGGTCTGTCACAAACCCCTTTCCAGGCACATTCCCACGGGTATCTCCGGAGCCATCTCTCCCCAGACAAGTCCCGGCCTGGAGACTATTACAGAAGCAATCCAATGAAATAGTGTCCTGATGCCCTTTGCTGCCCATTCCCACCAGAGACCTCTCATGCCCGTCTGGACATCTCCATTCACTCGGTCCCAGCACGGCTCTCCGGACCAACCTTGCCAGGACGCCTTTGCCGGGTTCCCAGTACTCGCAGGCATGCTCTGCCCGCAGCCTGGGAACACCGTCAGCCCGAGCAGGGATTCGCGGTGATTCAGGGAATGTCACCACAGGCACGGAGGCAGACCGGCCAGTTCCTGCAGGCAGGCTGCAAGGACACAGCCTGCCCCACGCTCACTGGAGCACCAGCCCTCCTGCCCCCGGTTATTCACCACCCAGTGCCCTAAAGATGTCTTGTTTGCATCTCACCGCTGTGCTCCCCTCCAGCTCCTCCCTGGCCAGCTGGGCCAGCCAAGCAGAAGACATCCCCCCCCACCCCGTGCCAGTGTTGGCACACAACCCCATCAGCTCCCGCTGCCTGGCACTAGCCCTGAACCTGCTTTTCCCTCCAGTTTCACCGGGCTTTGAACATGCAGCAGAATTTGAACTGCAAACAGCCACTACTTAGACCCCAACCAAACTGCCCTCAGTGTGTGCGCTAACCACCCTGCCAGACCAGGCTAAAGAACACGGGGTTTCACCTGAGTTAATTCACTCATTTTCCAGTTGCATTCATTCCCAAAAGTAATCTAGGAAAGCTTTGCTGCACTCAAGTACTACCATCAAAGACCATCACAATAGGCAAAATATAAGCTGACACTTCCAAGGTCTCCTCAGCATGGCTTATTCTCAGTTTTATTCTCTGGTCATCAATAATGGATCTAGAACATGCAGACCCTCACACCCACCTGTACTGAACATGGTGACAAGCTGAGATCTTTACAGAGACCTGGAGCTTGCACGTGTATCTGTCAAATTAGTCTGCAGTTCTGGTTTTATTCTGAAATTGCGCTACAGAATGCTTCAGGTTTCCCATCCTGTATTTTTAGCTGAAGTTTTTCACAGTCATTAAAAACCTCAATGTCCACATTTTTCTATCAATTTCCCAGGTGTTGAGCATGAGACATTGTGCCCTTTGAAAGTTTATATTTGTAATTATGTGAACATAGATAGATATAAAAATATACATGTGTACATATAAATATAAATACATATATGCATGATTTCTTATAGTCTTACTCACTGGCTGGAGGAGGAAAGCCAAACTCTTGGGTAGGTTTGGATGCTTCTCTGTTTATTTTTACCCTGTCTGGTAATGCAGATTTTCCCGTTGTCAATCCCAGTCTGAGCCCACGCTGCCAGTTTCATTCCCAGACCCACGCTGTGGGTGCTGTAGGTGCAGCTTCTCACCTGGCAGTGAGCACCCAGCCCGGCTCCAGGCAGCGCCTGGACAAAAAGAGATGTTCTTTCCAAAGGCGGAGGGGGGACACCCGGTACCTTCACGTACAAGCACGCTGCGGCCCGAGGGCAGCCCTTTTCCATTGGGTTCCCCATGCAATGGCCAGCAACTCGATGCGGTGATGCAGAAGTGCTGTGTGGTTGGGAACCCAGGGCAGGTTGTGCCTCGGAAAGGAGCTGGTCAGGAGCTTGCATGATTCCTGTAAGAAAATAAATCCTAACAAACCCATCAAAACCAGGGGAAGAGGGTCACTCCCCACAAGAGACCCAGTTCTGATTAGCCTCTCATCTCAACAGTTTAGGCTATGGGGTGTCCTCCTCCATTGCTAGGCTTGGCTCCTCACTGGGCACAAATAAAACCCACCAAAGCCCTATGATGGTGAAGAAGTGCCCTGTCCCACCGGGCTGAGCAAATGGTCACTCAGGCTATTCCCAGCTTTCTAACTATGGTATGTTAGGCAAGTGGGAAGGCAGACCAGCTGGAGCAGCCAAAGGAGCCTGTTGGCCTGCTGCGTCCCCAGGGGGAAAAGCAAAGCAAACAGGAGATGAAAAGGCAGTGATGCCGTCTCCATTCTCAGACGGGTGCCCTGCCCACCACGCTACCACAGTCTGTGTGTGGGAGGGTGGAGAAAAAAAATAGATTAAATAGAATCACTCTAACTCTCCTGCTCGAGCAACTCCACATTGTGTGAAAACATGGTAATGTTCATCTGAGGACAGGCTGGAGCCTGAACCTCCTCTCTCCCAGATGGGTGCTGGAGGTGTTAGGCAGTAGCACCTTTCCTTTTATTCTTGGCCTAGTGATGGATTAATACATGCTGGGCAAAACGGAAAGCTGGAGGACAGCCTTGCCCTGGCCCTGGTTGTGGTTGGGGGTGAGCCAAGCGAGGATCCCTGGCAGAGGGCAGAACTCAAGCAGCAGCCTCCTGCACCCCGGGCTGGGCTGACACAGGCATCCTGCAGATAAACCCACCATCCTCTTACACTTCAATTTTGAGAGAGGAGTCACACAGCTTGGCCACCGCATTGGAAACCTTGCAGCACCTGCATCTCTTGGGAAGCAGCTGTCCTGTCCCCTAGCTTGGCTGGGGGCACAAGGGAGCATGTGGGGAGCTTGACCACTTCACTCAGGCCTGGGAACTTCCCATGGCATGGAAGCATGCCCAGTGCCAATGCCACAACGCTGAGCTTACCACCATCCTTTGTGTGGCTTAGTCCACAAGCCGGTGAAAGGCTATGAATAATTTTCCAGTAGATAGCACGGAAGCAGAATAAGGAGCATTTACGGGCATTCTACTGCCAGTACGTGTCATGTGAGAGGTAAATGTGTTCTTAGGCAGCTTGATTTCTTCAATAAGGATGTGTTGCTTGTGCCCTGTGTGCTGAGAGGGAAGGGGACTGGGCTGGGTGGCTGCTGCCGGTGCTGGCATTGCCCTCCATGGCCATTGCACACATGCTGGGGAGAGGCAGCTGCTGCCCGAGGAAGACAGAAATGTTCAGAAAGGAGAAAAAGGCAATGACAAGAAGAAACTCCCCTTGAATATGTTATAAAACCAGTGCATGTTTCAAGCAGCGGACCAGCAGGGGAGGGCCATGCCAGCCTGTGGGAGCAGGGTATGTGAAGGCAGCAAAAGAGCACAACACAACAAGGCCCGTGTTGCAGCTGACAGAGCTCAGTTACTCTGCTGAGCAGCAGGACAGCAGCGATGATCGCTGTTTCCAAACCTGTAAGTGAGAGAAGTTCAGCTGAACAGAGATGCAACGTGTGCCTGCACAGCCCAAAGGGCTCCCTGGCCCCTCTCCTCCCCGTGCACACCCGCACATCATCAGCACTTTCTTGGCCAGTGGAGGAGCCGGTGCAGTGCTCCAGGCTGGGTGAGAATGATGCCAGCCCCGCTGGGTGTGATGCAGAGGATGAGCTCACACATCCAGAGGGCTCTGCTGGCCATGCCAACTCCCATGTCCTTCCTGAAAGCTACGTGACACGGGTGGCTCCGCCAGCAAGGGTAATAATTGCAGCTCCCTTGTATAAAGCACAGCAGCGACTGGTGACCTCCCTTCTCCTCCCCTCAGTTTAAGGCCAAGGCAGCCTGCCATTGCCCATCACAGCTTCAGGTGCCCGAGGCATGAGTGAGCGGCCGCTCTGTGTGTCCTACTTTGCACAGCTGCAGTATCTGAGGGCACAGCAGTGAGTAATGCTGAGAAACCAAAGCCTTTAAGTTGAGGGGGTGGGAAGTTGAATTTCTCTCCATCACAGGTTTTTAGCAAGTCCCAGCCGTGTCCAGCCTTTTGTCGCGACATGCTCATTCTCTGGAATATTGTCAATTGTTTTGTAGGAGCTGAAACAAAAGCAGTCATGTTAGTCCTTGTGGCAGCAACAGGAGGGAACACAGCAAAGGTGGTGGTGGGTGGGAAAGAAAACCAATTAAGGAGAAGTATTTTCTAGTTGGATGCAAGCATTAAAGACTGGCTTGCTGCTTTGGCCATCGTTTTTCAGCCAGTTACAAGTTCTGTCTCAGACTGCAGGGACCCAGGGGCTAAAACAAGACAGAGATGTAGCAGCTCCGATGGGCTGAGGACATAAAAGAAACAAGATGCATACCGAGAGATGGTTTTTTTATTCCAGCTGATATAGCTAGAAAGAAACAGACAAGTTTTCAGACACCCTCCTTCCATTAAGTAATTGCTTTGAGTGCAATAGTGACGCCCTGCTCAGGAAAAGCACCACTAACTGAACACCCTCTGATTACAAGATGCAGAACCAGGTATTTGTCAAACATCTGTGAACAGTGACAAGCAGCACAGCGAGGGGGATCTGAAGAATATACAGAACCAAACAGTTGTCTCTTGCACCATTTTTCTTTCCTTCACAAGCCTCAAACAGAAAAACGCCTGTGCTGATTAACTCAAATACAGGATCATCACCCAGCACAAAACTAAGCTCCTACGTGTGACCTCCTCTCCCCCACCCAGTTAATTCTGAATCAAGTAGAAAGCTATATTTAAAACAAAAAAACTCATCTGAGATGTTCCCTTGGCTTTTCCCTCACCACCACAATTTAATCAGCTTACCCCAGCTGGAGTCATCACTCCAGCTAAGTGACAGCCTGCAATCAGCCTTTGAAATACCACAGCCTTTACAAAAGAAAGCTTCAGTTTTTGACAAAAACCTATATAAAGCTGCATGCTGTGAAGCTATGCATCAACCTTTCATCATGCTCCCACTGTAAAAGGTTTCAGCAGTGGGTAGAGCTGTTGAGCAGGTGCTATCTGCTTCCCAGGTTGCACTAGCTGCAAAAGCTGTTGTCACTAAGGGTCCAGTGCTCCTAGCTCTCAATATTAATCTTGTAGATTAATGTGATGATTCCATACAGCAAGCACACACGTACATCAACTACAGCCATTCTGGAGAACAGACCTACATGACCCAACACTGTAAGCTCACACCCAGAGGACTGCCTGAGCTTGTAAGCCCAACCACTTAGCACACTTTGACTATGCTGCTCATTTTTCAGTTCATGGAAAAACTGGTATACAGCCCAACAAGAGTCATACGGAGAGATTTATCTACTCATTTTCCTGCGACTGGCAGCTTACATGCCCCATCTCTCCCCTAGCTGAGGTGAAACCAGTTACAGCATAGGCTTAATGTCCTTCCTTCCCCAAAGAGGGCAGTTAGTTGTTTACACTGCTTGCACATCCCTAGATTAAACATGTGATCTTGTCCCCACAAGCTAGCTCAGTGTCAGTATTACTATGGGCCGAAGTCTGAACGTGGAGCACTGCCCTGCAGCTCCAGGAGGACCTGCCTGAAAACAGTAGCCCTTTGTACTCAGGTCTGTCTCCCCTACCTTACAGGGGTCAGCCTCGCTCACTGTAGTTGGGATAATGACAGCTTACAGTTACCATGAGCAGATACACAAGTCAAAGCCTTGGAGGTAGGGCATGTTTGCTGTGACTCATGTTTAACACTAGTTCTCAAGTTTACACCAACTACAATCAAGTTAAAGGTTCATTTTTGACATTGCCTTAACCACAGCTCAAGCAGACTGCAGCAGCACAGCCAGGAAGATGTGCTAGCAAACAAAACCAGCCCATTTAGCGTAACTAATACAATCAAATCACTTAAATCTCAAAGACATTCAGTTAACACATCTAAGACAGTTCAGGCCAAAACAACAGTTTATTTAATTTTCAGCAACATCTCGACCATCAAAAAAATAAACTCTAACACGGATGGATGGAAGACTTCTCTACAGTGTAACTAAGTGGGCTCTGAACCCAGGGGTTTGAACTCGAGTGACATTTTATTATTCATCCAATAAGTTAGGAAGCAAGAAAATAAAGTGCTTCATTTCTGAGCTGGCATGAGGTCATCAATAGACTGGCCTTTTTCAAGGCGTTTTTCCATTTCAATGAGCAGCTTCACACCATCCACCACCATCTGCACCAGCTCCACCTCAGAGAAGCCAAGACGATCAGCATTGGAGATATCAAACACTCCTCCAACAGCAGCTGTATCCACACCACCTGGAGCAAGAGACAGAGTTAGCACACTGACCACAGCTAGAGTAGGCAAGTTCTACCTTTCTTCCCTCACTAGCCTGAGATGGGAACACAGCAAGACAACTCTCTGCAAGTGCCACTGCTGCTGCCGCCGCCTGCATGCAGGGAGATAAAGCTGCATGTGACCGCCAAAATGAGCCACCCAATGTGACATTAGGCCAGCTTTTTCTCTTTTAACCCATGAGCAGTCTAACCTGTGGTTAGAAGTACCCATTGTACCTACTTCCTAGCCAGAAGTTAAATCAGGATTCCCATCCCTGCTTACAACAGAACAGCTGCCACCAGCTCCACCTTATCTGATGCTACGAATACCACATACAGAACATACCTAACAGCCAGATACAGTAAGGCCTACACAGTGCACTTGCACCCCCACCTCCTCCAAGATGCAATTTTAAGGCTTGGTTCTCTCCATGTACTTTACAAGGGTACCTTCTGAATGGTCTGACAGGCACTGCCAGTGTGAACCAAGACATTGTTCTGACTGCAGCCAGGCTTCTGCTGGCATCTTAGAGCAACCTCACTAGGACATCACTATGACCTCTCACCTGTGCCTCGTTTCTGCAGCCGAAGTCTCTTGAGGACCTCTCCAAACTTCTCATGTTTCCCAAGGTTTGGTAACTTGATGTGCACACCAGCACGGAGCCCTGTTCCAAGGTTGGATGGGCAGGTCAGGACGTAGCCCAAGTGTGGATTCCACATGAACTCGTGGTTTTTGGACTTAAAGAGATTTTCTATCTATAAATGCAGAGAATGGACATTTAGAGATTGTTCACTGCAGGAAGGATGTAGGTCATCCATTAGTGCTCATTTACAGCTTCAGTTACATAGCAACAGCCTCAACAGTTTGAACAGCTATTTATATCAGTTACATAGGCTCCCTCCCTTGGGAAAGATGGGCCACCAACAAGGGGCTTTTAAGGCCCTTGCTCCTAGCAGTGGGACAGGCTAAGTTTAAACTACACTACAAGATCTCAAGTCACTATCTGTTGGGAAGCTTGATTTAGTACATATCCAACTGGCATGTCTGTTTGGACTAGGGAAGAAGCTGGTAAAGCTCAAGTTCGTATCAAGACCAGAAGCTGAGAGAAGCATTCAGCCTAGAAACTGCAGTCCAGCTTTGCCCATCCACATTCCAGAAATTTCTCCTCCTACTCAGGGCACCTCGATGCTTCATTTCTAAAACCACGTATAATCTCCTTTAAGTACAGTTCAAACACTTGGGTGAGGATGCCGTATCAGAGGACACATTCTAGACTTCACAGCCACAATGCTTTCCCTATGTAAGTGTTTCAGAGCCCTCACAGCTCTGGGCCACATCAGGGTGTTCCCAGAGACCCAGGTTATGGAGCACCACCTTGCAGGACTCCACAGGGGGCTTTCATAGAGTCTGCATTCTCAGATCTAACCAGAGAGACACGTAACATTTAAACCTACAGTTCAGGCAATATTGATTTACCTGTGTTAGCCCAGTACAGAAGCGGGTAAATACTTCCTTCATGTTGCCACCTTTCTGCATGGAAATAACTCTAAGGTGATCCTCCTCATTGATCCAAACAAGGAAGGTCTTATTATCATTGTGCCTAGGAAACAAGGTGAACAACTTGTTGTCTGTCCCACCTGACATTTTCAAGGTAACTGTAACAGCATCAAATTACTCATCATTGAAGCTTTTAAGAGGCTCGCTTAGTTGCTTCTTCCAAGAAATTATTCATGCTTCTTTTGTTCATAAAGGACTTAACAGAGTTAAGCTACCTGCTCTTTCCAAGAGGTAGTTTAAATTAGTCTATACCTAAACATAACAGAATGAACAAGTACGTGACATGAGCCAGTCTTAGGCTTTGACATAAAAACCCCAGTCATTCCCCTAGCTCACCTGTGGCCCAAGCTCACAAATGTAAAGGATTTCCCCTGTTCAGCAGAGTTTGCAGGAGGGTGACCACTATAGACTGGAGGCAGCCCTGCACAGTGATGTTCATAATGACACCACGTTGACAAAGTTTAACAAATCCTTTTATCAGAATTTTGTCAGATTCCGTTAACCTGCACTTCATACCTTAACAGAGAACCAAGTTGAGTTTTCACTATTCATTTTTTGATCGGGGCTCTTCAGATATATTATAAAAACCTCTGAACACCAATGGGCCCCCTCTTGTCCTAGCTTGCAGCTGGCAGCAAGCACTATCATAAATATTTATCATGCTGATAATTTCTCAGCTTGATTAGGATCAAAAATTAACTATACCTGAGGAAAGTTATTTATGCAGGCAACACTGAGACTTTACACTTCAAGCTTGTACATTAGTCATGCTCAGGTGACAGCACTATCTAGTGCTGGCAATCTGCAGGTAGATGATGCAATCTTAAAGGTGACCTCCAGAAACAAAGCATGCTTCCTCTGTGTTGTATTCCTAGTGCAACTACAGTAATAAGATTGGAGTACTACAGCTGATAAAAACCTAGCCCTTAGCTTACAAGGGAGCAAGTTAATTATGTTGCAGAAGCTCCAGAGATGCAGTTTTATGTAGGTGACCTATATCAGATAAGCAGAAGCCTTCCATTCCACACCTCTGCATCAGTCAACTCGTGTCACCAAATGTATCTGGGGCCAAGGGGAAAAGTCTTTCCAGTAGTCTGTTATCCATGAGTTTCTGCAAGCAGAAGCAATGAGACTACTATGCATTCAGTATCAAGTCTGAACTAAGCAAATGCTATTGCTTATTACCACAAGTTACTCTAAGCTTCTGGGACAAGAAACTGAATGTAGTGGCACATATACTCCTTTGTAAGTGATCTACTTTCTTAAGCTACCTCAATTATTGCTTGGAGTTTCACTAACCTGTGCTGGATGTGTAGGCTCTACCTACACGCTAGCGAACCTGCCTTGCTCCTACCAGCCCAACGTGAGGCATAGTAACACTTGTCCAAATTCTCCTGGTTCAGATGCAACTTCCCCAGAGGATACCATACAAGATTCTCATTAGATTCAGTAATACGAGCTCAGAAGCTGCCCTTTTGTCCCCAGTACAAGCCATAATTGAAACTGCAAGATTTTTGTTTGCAACGACTTCATAAACCTCCCCTCTTCCAGACATACTCACCAGATACCCCTGGCATCAGGCCAATCTCGTGCCATCCCAGATGCCAACAGAAGAGGAGAAACTGGCTTGTCAAACAAGAAGTGATCATCAATCAGCTGCTGCTGCTCTGCTTCAGTCATGTTCCTCAGAGCATAGTACTTGCCCTTGAGATCTCCTTCCAGGCTACCCAAGGCTGAAAGAGAGAGTCACTTTAGGATGGGACCGAAGATTCTAGACATCCTCAGCACTTTAGAGACCATAAACAAAGTATGGCAATGTCTGATCTGCTTGGTTTGGTTCTTCCCTTGCTTTCATCTGCAATGCCAATGCCTTTGTGGCATTACAGAACTTAAGGCAGCATCAGATGATTTGTCTGCAACTTCCAGGCTTAAACAAGTAGTCATTGTCCCCTTACATACTGTATAGGATCATTACTGCTGCTTAACTGTAGAAGTGACATGCTTTCTTCCAAGGAGAATCAAGGTCATGAATACAACAAACAGCATTATTCCATTCAAGGACTGTTATCCTGCCCTTGAATGGTTCTGGAACAGCTGCACTCTCCGTCTCCAGAACTGCACCTTGAGTGTATCCTTTCCTCTCAATGGAGTTGGGAGGCAATAGAAAAAACCTGCAGCTGGAGTTGCACTGAAAACTAGGGCTTACTCTAGTCAACTGCATATCTGGAGCAAGACTACACCTCTAAGCAAACTGAACGTTAATGAAAGTCAATTAAAAGCAGCCACAAAATACTGCAGCCATGACTCAAGCCCTGAAGTTGCTACATACCTGTTATATTTCAGGTTTGAGCCGTGATGAACCAACCTCTTTCCCCACACACGTAGAAAAAAGCTTTCAAGACCAGCAAAGGTCAACTCAATGCAGTACAACTTCCCTCTGACATGTGCTCTTGCTCTTAGCTACAAACAGCAATGCTGAGGCAGCTGCAATGTAATAAGCCTTCTTCAGGGAAGGCTCCATGTTCACACCAAATCTTGAGGGAGGCAGCTTTTGCCAACTGCCTCCATTTTCAAACTGCAAAGAACATCTCTTGCGCAAAGGACATAATAATCCCTGATGCCTCCAGTTTTCACTTTACCTTCAACAGAGAGCTTTTCAATAGCTCGCCTCTCTCCTCGACTGCAGTGCGGGGGAAGACAGAATCCACGGATGCTTCTACCAGTTCTGACACGGGAACTTAGCACGTAATTTGGATCCAGATCATCACCTCCCTACAAGATTAGGAAGCCAGTGAGTACAACCCTGTTGTCAAGGTACCTACCCTAAAATAAATGTTGCTGCCGTACATTTAAATGTGCACCTTATACTAGAGATATTGACTACCTGGCCTGCAAGCAAGGGTCTTACTTCAGGACTCTTTTGTGTTCAGTATTAGCTCAACTATCTGTTTAACAATACTTGTTCTGAGACTAAGGCTACAGATACCAAGTAGAATAGTTCATAGAATAGTAGTTCATAGAAGTAGTGCTAGAAGATTTTACGTCCATTTCAGACTACAGTCTGGGCAGCTTCTGTCACCTCATCAGATCTGCAACCTAGAGGCATCAACATGAGGTAAACCCTCATTCAATTAGGTGTTTACTCTTGCAAATTAGAGTTATTGACTACTATCACCCAAAGTCTCTTATTCTCAAGCTGACCTCTAGCTAGCCAATCAACACAGCATTAGGGATTCTGAGAGTCTACAGTGACATTTGAAATCCATAAAATGGGCAAACCCCCTTACTTGTAGCCATAGCAATGTCTATTCTGAAGTATGAAACCACCAAGTGATATTTAAGATCCAAAATCAGATGGTGTTTTATGACAGTCCTTGACTCTGAAGACTGTGTGGTTTAAAGCTTGACTACTACAGCTGCACAGTTCATGGAAACACATGTTGAACATGTTTGGCATGACTGACACTACAGCAGCACATGAAGCCACCTCATAAGTCTGACTGCATTGGACACACAGCCTGTGGGTATGTCCTGGGTGAAAGCAGGAAACAGAGCCTGAGCCATCATTTTAGGCAGCTGCCAACAACTTTACCAGTCCTCAGACCAGTAGGCATCAGTAATCAACCAGAAGTTTATACCTGCAGATTATCAGCATTCAGGTCGGTCTTGTGCTGATCCGTTGGTTTGTAGCCACCATGCCTGTCTTCAATAACTGGATCAAAGAGTTCCTTAAACACCTCATAGGATTCTTCATCACCAGCTACGCATCCTACTGTCATTATGAAGGGATGGCCTGAAGTAAAATCAGAAGAGCTAAGTATGGGTGATGTTTGGCTGTACTCCAGTGTAGCACTAACCAGGCAAGTTCTGTAGTGGTAGGTCTAGTCACTTAGAAATGCATCCTTACATAAAAACATTTGGAGAGACCCTACATTTTACACTTCATCCAGTCAGTCAAATGCAGCGCTATGGAAACCCGTAGCTGTTGCCATTAAACCACACTCATTTGCCAAGCTTGGTTTAGGACAATTTCGCATAGCATATCCAGTTTCACTAGCTAATTTAGACCACCAGACAGAAATTTTTGTCTTAGCAATCGTGCTTTGCTGTAAGCAAGAATGCTTCAATTTTTGTTTCTTCTGCTACAGAGCTGTACTTCTGTAGTCTGCTCATGAACACCACCTCCACAAAATTAGTTTTAAGTCACCGTATGCAAAAGCACCAGTTATTTCAGCTGGCTCACACAGAATATTCTCAACGCATTTTACCAGGATTATCAACCCCAGTCTGAATGACATCATCCAGGGTGAAGCCACTGGGTGTGACTCTGTCTCTCAGTTTCTTGTATAAATCCAGGGTTAGAACTTTAGCCATGTGGTTGTTGTGGCTTCTCACGTCCGGATACTCCTCATCAGGAGGCAGTCTCTGATTATTTAGTTGGGCCATTTTGATATTGCTAGAGTAAAAATAAATACTGTAACGTTAACACGTAAACACATCTGTTCCCCGTTTTTCATAGAAGTGCTAAAGAACATCACATAACCAGTTTGGAATAGAATCAGACCGGAACAGCCAGGTAAGCCTTCTTTTTTCCCCACTGTATTATAATTAGAATGCATTTGGGGTTTGGGTTGGTTTTGGTTTTTTTTTCTTTTGTGATTGAAAGTACTTAGCAGAGCAGTTACACAATTTAAGTGTCTGGAAATCGGCATGTCAGATCACAGAAAGCAACATGGCTTGATAGAACAAGGCCCCTTTTAACCAGCCACAGTTTAGAGCCGCCTTTCAATGCTTTACAAGATTTGCCTCTCAGTAACTGAAGAGCTTTGGATGCCATTGTCAAAAAGCACTTCCAGTACGGAGGGAGAACAGATCATCATTATGCAGAACTAACGGTCCCCGCCATTACCTGGGTTGTCAACCCCAGTCTGGATAACATCATCCAGCGTAAATCCACTGGGAGTCTGCTTATCCCTCAGCTTCTTGTACAGGTCCAGGGTGAGCACCTTGGCCATATGATTGTTGTGAGCTTTCAGGTCAGGGAACTCATCGTCGGCAGAGAAGTTCATCTTCAGGAGGTTGTGGGTGTTTGAAAAAGGCATGTCTGCCCCTACCTGCAGTCACTGGGAAGAAAAAGGGGAAGCCTATCACCGGGGGTCTGGCAGGCTTCGGACTGCCCGGGGGAAGCCAGGCACCCAGGCAAGGTCACCTTGGCGGTCATTCCGCCCCGGCCTTTCACACCTTTGCTGCCACGCCACCTTCCGCAAGGGCCACAAAGGAGCAACGGAAAAAGTTCTTCGCCGCCCCCAGCTCTGCCCGGCCCTCCAACATCCCCTCCGCGAGGGCAGCGCCGAGGGCACCGCCCGGGTCAACGGACGCGCCCAAGGTCGCGCGGAGCAGCCCCCGCCGGCGGCTCCGGGAAGAGGGGAGGAAGAGCGGCCCGGACGCCGCGGGGCAGGGGGGCTGAAGGCGCGGCCCCACCACGGCTACGGGCAGGGCGGCAGGTGAGCGGGGCGGCACCGCGATGCCCGCTGAGGGCGGCCGCGCCTCCAACCGCCACTAGTGGGCTAGAGGAGGACCTGCTGTGCCCGGCACCCTCCGTACCCCGGCTGCTCCCCGACTTGGGAGCGGAGCAGTGTGAAGCATCCAACGACCCCAATACATAACAGACGGCTCCCTCGGGGGACGTGCCTTGGGCGAGCATATGTAACCTCCCTGCTAAATACAGCGTTAATCTCGTTTCAGAGCGGGGCCGGCTCCAGCTGAGGGCAAGCCCCGTAAGCACCTGCGCCCCACCCCGCAGCAGCTCTGCGCCGCAACTGCCGCCCCGGCCGGGCGCCCCTGCCCTGTGCTACTCCTCGCCGCACCCACTCCCCTTCCTCAGCCGGACCGGGTCATCCATCCCACACGGTAGGAGCAAAAAAATAATAAAAACCACGGCTTTTCAAACGAAATCTTATTTTAAAGCTACAGGACGGCTCGGCTGCCCCAGGACTTACCTAGGGCTCCGCAGCCAAACCGCAGCAAGTACCTCCGCGGCTCTCCACACTCCACTGCTGCCCTAGCTGAGTAGAGCCCAACACCGCCGCCGTGCCGCTTTTATATAGAGCACGACCCGCCCCCCCATTGGCCGCTATTTATAGCCCATTCATTCCATTGGGCCAGGCGCGGCAGGGCGGGGTGAGCGCTTGCCGCTGGCTGGGCCCCGTCGTGCCGCCATTTTGCTGGTGTCCGCGGGGGAAGCGGGGCGGCGTTGGGTGTGGGGCCGGGGGCTCCCGTCCGAGCCGCTCCCTGCAGCCGAGCGGCCCCGCTGCCTCGCCGGCCCCACTGAACACGCACATGCGCACAGAGATCCCATCTCGGGGTGCCACCGCACACCAGTGCTGGCATATGGCCTGCTGCCAGTCTGGCTTCACACCTTGGCTGAGGCTTCAGTAACAGGTGTAGTAACGCTCCTGCACAGAAATACGGCTTCACAGCGCAAGGGCTGCTCTGTCCGAGGCCACCAAGCTGGCTGTAGGTCTGGCTCTCAATCCCCCTGGCACCAGAGAGCAGCTGCCTCATGCTGCAGAGGAAGGTCCTGCTGTCTGCCCTGCACCTTGCCTCCAGCACCTGTGAATCTGTGGGCTCAGCTTACAGTTTCATTTGAAAGGAAAGGGCTCCTTTCAAAGGGGCTGTGAAAAGCACAGGGAGTCTCCTGCCCCTGTCATGTGCCAAAAAAAAAAGAAGAAAAAAAAAAAAGGCTTAATCTTTATTGGAGAGCAGCTGATTTTGCTGCTGAAGATGGAAGGAGGAAGGCTGGGATTTGACCCATCTGAAGTCCACCTGAAATTCGTGAAAATAGTGACTTTCATTGGACTATTTGTAGGAATCGGCAGGGTTTGTCCCAAATGCAAGATGCAACTGAGGATCCCATTGTTTGCTGAAATAAATACATTAACAGTGTAGCTTTCTTGATCTTTCACCTTTACATAATAGTTTATCTTTCTACGACGTAGTACTTGCAGCAGAACCCACGTTT